>NW_012267263.1:11519489-11544858 GCF_000151885.1 Dipodomys ordii
CTTCCTTCCTTCCTTCCTTCCTTCCTTCCTTCCTTCCTTCTTTCCTTCCTTTCTTTTTTTGTCATGGGACTTCAACTCAGGGCCTGGGCACTGTCCCTGAGCTCTTTGCTCAAGGCTAGCACTCTACCACTTTGAGCCACAGCACCACTTCTGGTTTCTTGGTGGTGAATTGGAGACAAGAGTCTCATGGACTGTTATGCCTGGACTGGCTCTGAGCCATGATCCTCAGATCTCAGCCTCCTGAGTAGCTAGGATTACAGGCATGAGTCACCAGTGCCCTACTACATTGCCTTTATAATAACAATAAAAAAATTCTTAAAGAAACTCAAGTTTAGCTGGGTGCTGGTAGCTTACATCTGTAATCCTAGCTACTCAGGAGGTTGACATCTGAGGATTGCGGTTCAAAGCCAGCCCAGACAGGAAAGTCCGTGAGACTCTTATCTCTAATAAACCATCAGAAAACCCGAAGTGGTGCTGTGGCCCAAGTGGTAGAGCACTAGCCTTGAGGTCAACTGCTGAGGGACAGTGCCCAGGCCCAGAGTTCAAGCCCCATGACACAAAAAAGGCAATGAATAACTAGTATATGTCTAGAACAAGCAGAAAAGTCAAAAGCTATGTACATATGACCATATAAGATGATGTTAAGTGAAATGAACCCCAAGATAGGGACACAAGTGTTTTTTTTTCTTGCTTGCTACTTTGTTTTTAATGTATTTAAAATGTACTATGTGATTTTTTTGTTTCTCTTGTATGTTTTTCCCCCATAGTATAACCCCTATTTTCACTGTATTTGATGTTGGTGCCCTGCATTTTGTATATACATTTTTCTAATTTGGGGAGGGGAAGGGAAATAACAACATGCTAAAATAAGGATATAGGTTGACCCATTGTAACAATGAGATATACAAGACACCATGTTTAAAATGAACTTTACAACTTTACAATTTGGGGAGGGGGAGGGAGGAGTTGGGAAGGTGGGGAGGGAAAGGATGATAGGGGAAAAACAAAGGAGGAGGTAACAATACTGGATAGGAAATGTACTCATTACCTTACTCATGTAATTGTAATCCCTCTGTACAGTATTTTTACTTTTAAAACATATTTTAAAAAGGCAATGTACAGAGGGGTTATAGTTATATAAATCAAGTAATGAATACATTTCCTTTTAAACAATGTCACCCCTTCCCTTACTCCCAGTTTTTCTCTCCCAGTTTTTCCTTCCTGTTGCCACCTATAAGTTTTATAGTTCATTTTCAACATAGTGTCTAGTGGGTACCACTGCTACAGTTATTCACCCTTTGTTCCTCTATTTCTATTCTCCCCTTACCCTCTCAAAGACATAAACAAACAAGACAAAAGAAATGATAGCAAAAACAACAGAGAAAACCCTCTTGTTTCCATTTCCTGGAGTTCATTTCAATAAATGGCATTGTGCCTTTGTGTTCCTCACCTAAGAATATCCTCCTTTGTATAATTTATCATGTCCTGGTATATTTTAGATCTAGCTTCCACATATGAGAGAAAACATGCACCATTTGTCTCTCTGAACTTGGCTTACTTAACATGCTTTGTTCTAGGTCCATCCATTTCCCTGAAAATGATAGGCTTCAGGCTTTTTTTTTTTTTTTTGGTCAGTCTTGCGGCTTGAACTCTGGGTGAGGGCATTGTCCCTCAGCTCTTCAGCGCTCTACCACTTGAGCCACAGTGCCACTTCCTTCCTGTAAATGACATATCATTTTTTTCTAATGATTGTGTAAAATTCCATTGTGTATAGGTACCACATTTGAGTTTCTTTATCTAGGTAAAAAAAAATGGATAGGCCTAGAAAGTCCCCAAAGAAGAAGAAGGTAAAGATAAAGGACAATGGCTTTAAAACCAGTAGTAAAACAAAGATGGCTACAAAGGACAGAGGGACTTCAATGGATACAGTAGACAAGAATGTGATAAAGCAACAAGACCAGAGGAGTGTGACTGAAATAGCTCTGGCTTTAGTCGAGGAAGTCATTGCTGCTGCTGTTGAGTTTATCCAAGGTAGGAATCCTATGTGGTAGTGTAAAGATTTGTCCCATTATGTAATCACAGCCTTTTGAGCCAACTCACTAATTTATCCTTTGTTTTCAGATTCTCAAAGTCCCATAAAAAAAGTCAAGTGGCTCACTCATGGTGAATTCACAGCAGAAAGATGCCGGAGACAAATTCATAAATATGTCTCAGTAAGTTTGCTACTCCACTTTGTCATACTGAGAGCCAGGAACAATAAAAAGGCTCTTGCTTGATCAAAAGTTTAAGATCCAAGCCATAGCTCATTCCTGTAATCTTAGCTGCTTAGGAGGTTGAGATCTGAGGATCACAGTTCGAAGCCAGCCCAGGCAGAAAAGTCCATGAGATTCTTATCTCCAATTAACCATTAACCAGACAATGGCCAGAAGTAGAGGTATGGCTCAAGTGGTAGAGTGCCAGCCTTGAGTGAAAAAGCTAAGCAAGAGCATGAGGACCTGTGTTCAAGCTCCAATGCATGTATAAAAAGAAGAAAACAAAAAGCTAAAAGCTATGTACAAATCATGACATAAGATCGCCCTGTGCCCAGTTCTACACATGCCATCACTCTAGAAGTGGGGTCTGCTGAGTAGGTACCTGGCATTTCTAATGGGGGTTTTTCCCAAGCTTATCGCCCAGGATCTACCACATATCAGGAAGTGTGTGCTGTGTGCAAGCGCTGGTAAGGACTTCATTATATATTATCTCATTTAATCCTCACAACAATCTGAGTAGGGGGGGGCTCAGAATGTGGCTTAGTGGTAGAGTGCTTGCCTAGCATGCTTGAAGCCCTGGGTTCAATTCCTCAGTACTGCATAAACAGAAATAGCCAGAAGTGGCACTGTGGCTCAAGTGGTAGGTGCTTTCATAGCATGCTTGAAGCCCTGGGTTCAATTCCTCAGTACTACATAAACAGGAAAAGCCAGAAGTGGCACTGTGACTCAAGGGGTAGAGTGCTAGCCTTGAGCAAAAAGAAGCTCAGGGACAGTACTCAGGCCCTGAGTCCAAGCCCCAGGACTGAGTAGGCATATCTGTGTACCCATTTTACAGATGAGGCTGCTCAAAGCTCACAATAATTGAGCCATTTGTCCAAAGCCTTTCTGATTAAACAGCAAATTAAAGTTACCTTTTTAAAAAATTGTGTGTGTGTGTGTGTGTGTGTTTGTGTGTGTGTGTACATGCTAATATTAGGGCTTGAACTCAGGGCCTGGATGCTATTGAGCCACAGCTCTACTTCAGGCTTTTGATGGTTATTTTGGTGGAAAGTCTTATAGGCTTTCCTGCCCAAGCTGGCTTTGAACTACAATCCTCAGATCTCAGCCTCCTGAATAGCTAAGGTTACAGGCATGAGCCACTGGAACCTGGCTAAGCATTAAGGGACATGGAACTTCCTATTGCCTGACTCCTTTCTGATCTGATCTTGATTGCTTTGTTTGTGCCAGTCCTGGGAGTAGCACTGTCCGTGATCTTTTGTGCTAAAGGCAGTGCTGTACCACTTGAGCCACAACTCTCCTTCCAGCTTTATGGTAATGAGTTGGAGAAAAGAGTCTCACAGACTTTCCTTCTCTGGTTGGCTTCAGACCTCATTCCTAACATCTCAGCCTTCTGAGTAGCTAGAATTACAGGCATGAGCCACTGGTGTTTGGCTCTGATTTTGTTTTCTGAACTACCCCTTGTTGCAATCAAGTGAAACCAATTTTCACAAATGCTTGAAACCAGCTGCACTGCTTTCTAGTCAGACCTATAGGTCTATATTAATTATTTCTCCTTTAGCTATTCTCACCTCGCAAGATAGTGAGTAGTGTGTAGTGTGTGGCTGGTACCTATTTGCACAAACACATGAGGTGTCTGTGCAGCCCCCAAACCACATCTCAAATGATGTTTGCCTAATTGCCTTGTTTTACTTCAGCCCCACCTTTCTTTGCTCCACTCTGCAGATAATTAGGAATTGATTCTAGCTTGAATCACAATAAGAAAAAATTGTCAGGAGCCAGGTGGTGAGGGCTGACACCTGTAATCCTAGCTCCTCAGGAGGTTGGGGAGAATGAGATCTGAAGATCATGGTTCAAAGCCAACCCAGGAAAGAAAATCTGTAAGACTATCTCCAATTAACTACCCCCACCCCCCAAAAAAATCTGGAAGTGGAGCTGTGGCTCAAGTGATAGACTGCTAGCCTTGAGCAAAAAGCTGAGAGACAACTGCCCAGGCTCTGAGTTCAAGCCCCAGGATTGGCAGAAAAAAAAATGTCAGGACTGGGCTGGAATGTGGCTCAAGTGATAAAGTGCTTACCTAGCTCACTTGAGTCCCTGGGTTCAATCCCCAGTAGTGGAAAAAAAGGTCAGTACTTCAAAACACTAACCCTGACAGATACACACTGCCTTTATTGATACCACTAGAGCAGCAGAAGTGTGCTTTTCTTTCTCTGACAGCTTCTGTCTGTCTGTCTGTCTGTCTATGTCTGTCTCTGTCTCCTTTTTTTCCTATGAGACAGAGTTGGGAGAGTGAAGACCGCTGGGTATGCTGCACAACTCTTGTTAGGAGGGACGACATAGTTCACAGCTTCCGCTATATCTACTGTGTGCGCTGGAGCGTCCCTACTGCTCTGAAGCCCATGCCACGGGTCAGTGCCGCGGCCTTCTTCATTGTCAAGGTGAACAAGAGAAAACCTCCGGTAAGCTCTGCTTCTCCTACCTACCCCATGTCCTGCAGCGAGGCTGCAGTCACTGGCTGACCTCTCCAGTCCAGGTCATCCAGTCCAGGGACCTCATACTGATTCCCTCATCTTGCATGGTCTATCTCAGCTGATTACTCTCTCCTCTATGACATTGTCCTCTGTGTGTGTGGTGTGGGGGAGGGGTGTGCGCACACTAGGGCCTGAGAGCCATCCCTTAGCTTTTTGTTTGTTTTGTCCATTATGGGGCTTGAACTCAGGGCCTGGGTGATGTCCCTGAGCCTCTTTGTGCTCAAGGCTAGCACTCTACCATTGAGCCACAGCGCCACTTCTGGTTTTTTTTTTGAGTGATTAATTGGAGGTAGTAGTCTCATAGGGACTTTCTGCCTGGGATGGCTTTAAACCACGATCCTCAGATCTCAGCCTCCGGAGTAGCTAGGATTACAGACATGAGCTACCAGCACCTGGGTCCTTTAGCTTTTTTAGGCAAGGCTGGCACTGCTCTACTCCCAGCTTTGAACTGCTTAATTGGAGATAAGTCTCAGGTATTTCTTTTTTTATTGTTGTTCTAAAGTGATTACAGAGGGATTACAGTTATATAAATCAGGTAAAGAACATATTTCTTTTGGGACTTTATCACCCCTTCCCTTGCTCTCTCCCAGTTTTCCCCTCCTGTCTCCACCCACAAGTTGTATTGTAGTTTCTTTTCAACATAGTGTCTAATGAGTGTCACTGCTGCCTTTGTTCACCCTTTGTCCCTCCATTTCTGTACACCTCTTACCCTCCCAAAGACAAATAAACAAACAAGACAAAAAAGGAAAAGACCTTGTTGTTTCCCTTTCCTAGAGTTCATTTTATTGCAAAGGTGATGTACAGAGGAGTTACAGTTACATAAATTAGCTAGTGAGTACATTTCTTTTTTTTTTTTATCTTTAAGTAGTTGTACAAAGAAGTTCCCATCCTATGGAAAGACTTGGAAAAACTTATATTAAGTAAGCCAGGCCCAAAGAAACATAGGTCCCATGGTTTCCCTTATTTGCAATAACTAGTATATGCGTAGGACAAGCAGAAAAGTTCAAAAGCTATGTACATATGACCAGATAAGATGATGTTAAGCAAAATGAACCCCAAGATAGGGATACAAGTGGTTTTTTTCTTGCTTGCTATTGTTTCTAACGTATTTATAATGTACCATGTGATTTTTTTTGTTTCTTTGTATGTTCCTCCCCCACCGTATAACCCGTTTTCACTGTATTTGATGTTGGTGCCCTGCACTTTGTATATACACTTCTCTAATTTGGGGAGGGGAAGAGAAAAAACAAAATGCTTAAACAGGGATACAGGTTGACCCATTGTAACAATGAGATGTACAAGACACTAGGTTGAAAATGAACTTTACAATTTAGGCAAGGTAGGAGGATGTAGTTGTGGAGGTGGGGAGGGAAGGGATGATAGAGGAAAAACAAAGGAGGAGGCAACAATGTTTGATAGGAAATGTACTCATTACCTTGCTCATGTAACTGTGACCTCTCTGTACAGTACTTTTACAATAAAAAAGTATTAAATAAAAAAGGAGTTCCCATTTTACAATACAGTATATGAATACAAGGTGTCTAACAAAATTGTCACCCATTGCTCCTAACCCATCCCTTCTCTCACTTGTTTTTTTAATTGAGATTAGGTGAGTACATAAATGTCACATATTTCACAGTATTGTGGAATCATGATACTTAAAGTCACAAACACATTTTAACCTTCACAAGGCAAATTGTCATTATCATGGTCTATAAAGTTTGTGAATTGTGGGGGCTGGGAAGGTGGCTCAGTGGTAGAGCACTCACCTTGTATGCCTGAGGCCCTGGGTTCCATTCCTCAGCACCTCATAAACAAAAAGAAAAAAGCTCGCTGTGGCTCAAGTGGTAGAGCGCTAGCCTTGAGCTGAAGAGCTGAGGGACAGTGCCCAGGCCCAGAGCTCAGGCCCCCACGACCGGAACCCCCCAAAAAAAAGTTTGTGAATTTTATGAGCTTTGACAATACAGATTATTTCTTCCACATCAGGTGATTAAGATTACATTTCTTTCCTTTTGCTTAGTGTAGGCTGTTCCTTCTTTCCCTCTCATTCCTCCCTTCCCATCACTGTCTTTGGGTTGCTTAGCTCATTTTCATCTATGTCCAGTGCAGCTGATGGGCCCCTTTGTTGTTTGTTTTTCTGTTTCCCACTTATTTTGCATCCTCCTAGCTTCCCTCTGTTATGCGCATATATATACCATATATATGGTCAAGATCATGGAGTCATTTAGCAATGATACAACACAATGAGTGAAGTCCTTTGTTTCTCGAGTCCTCTTTACTTTCTCATATCCCCTTGCATTTTGGCTTTAGCATTCACATATCAGGGAGACCATGTGCCGTTTGCCTCTTTGCTCTTGGCTACTTGAGCGGACACAGATGGGAGGATTGAGGTCTGATGCTGAGGAAAAAACCCATCAGCCACTACCTGACAAAAATGTAAAGCACAAAGACTAGAGATATGGATCAAGTTGTGGAGCACCTATCTAGCAAACACAGGGGCTTGAGTTTAAACCTCATTACTAAGACAAAATCTTCAAACCTTGTTCATCTGTACAATTCCCTTCTGATGCCACTCCTAAGAGGTAGCTTGACAGCTGAAGAATCTGGAACATGTAAAGAAGCCACATGAGGGTTTGGAGGCATGGCTCAGTTGGTAGAGTGCTAGGCAATGAGCCAAAAAGCAGCTATAGGTACAGAGTTTGAGCCCTGGGCTTGGACCAAGAAATAAAAGCCAAATGACTCAGTATTGCTTCTATTTATGAGAAGCACAGCCTTGGCCAACTTGTCTCCCATTTAGGGGAGTGGATTAAGGTATTTAATCTTTTGCAGAATACATTTTCAGCGACAAAGAACTACCACGTATAGACTCTCAGGTTTATAATTGTGATCAATTGTGGAAAATCAAGAGTATACATATGTACATAAGGAGCAAAGATATTAAGAGTTGGTCTAATTGTTCTAGACTGACAGTTCTCCCTCTCTTTTGTAGGAAATGCCTATTGATGTCAAATATTTCCTTGAGGGCCAAGCATTAATTCAAAGGTAACAAACTACTTGGGGATTTATTTTATTTTATTTTTTTTATTTTTTATTTTTTTATTTTTTTGGGTCCGGTCGTGGGGCCTGAACTCTGGGCCTGGGCGCTGTCCCTCAGCTCTTCAGCTCAAGGCTAGCACTCTACCACTTGAGCCACAGAGCCACTTCCGGCTTTTTTTCTATTTGCTTATGTGGTGCTGAGGAATCGAACCCAGGGTCTTGAGCATGCAAGGCAAGCGCTCTACCACTGAGCCACCTTCCCAGCCCCTTGGGGATTTATTTTAAAGGCACAAGGGAAGGTCATCATATTCCAGGAATCCAGCAGGATTAACCCATTATAATAGACTTAAAATATGATTCTGCCATTGTAAAAAGTTGTTTTCCTTAGCGCTTGGTTTTTCAGGAATGAGCTTGAGGAAAATTGCTAGAGATGGGTGGGGCAAAGAGGGTCATGTCTTGTTTCTATAGGAGACTTGAAAATCCTATGGAATTAACTTTTTTATTCCTATGGAATAAAACTCTTTATTAAGCTTGTTAAAACTCTCATTGACTGGGCTTAAGGAACAGTAAAGAATATACACAGAGCTAAGGGTTGGTGGCTCATGCCTGTAATCCTGGCTATTCAAAAGGTTGAAATCTGAGGAGCATGGTTCAAAGCCAGCCCAGACAGGAAAGTCTGTGAGACTCTTATCTCCAATTAACCACCAAAATGATAGAAGCGAAGCTGTGGATCAAGTGGTAGAGCACTAGCCTTGAGCACAAAAGTCCAGGGACAGTGCCCAGGCCCTGAGTTCCAGGAATAGCCCCCCCCCCCAAGAAAAAGAAAAGCTTCTTATTTACTAGGAATGTAACAAAAAAGGAATCCCTGACCCAATATTTTGTTTGATTTAAAAAGTTTTTGGTGTGTTTTTCTTCCTCTATAGACCCGGAACAATTCGCTTCCGAGAACACTGGCTGAGAGAAATTATTGAGACCAAGCATCAGTTAATGGAATCATTTCCCATCTAATTCAACATGTTTAAGGATTGTGCCTGTAATCCAAATACATTAAAAAAATACAACACACATTAGTCCACAGAGTATTTATTGAATCATAAACTTGTGGCATACCACTCAGCTGGATTTATTTTAAAATTATTTAGTTGTACAAAGAGGTTACAGTTCTCCAAGTCAGGTTAAGTACAACACCTTGATCAATGTTACCTTTTTCATTTTTCTCTATCCTACCCCTCAGCTGTATTTTTTAGTTTTATTTGCCACTGTGTGACTTTTATGACATGAATTGAAGAACCAGTAAGTTGTTTTCTACTTCTTAAAAGTCTTATCACTTTGCCATCTCTTTAGGGTCTTGCAAGTACAGAGCTTAGAGTCGCTGAACTGCCAGACCAAAAAACTGCTCCCTACCCACCTCCACCTCCCCGTCTGCCAGTCCCACCCCCCCCCCGTCCCGCCCCCCACACTGAGGAGTAACAAAATGGCAAAAGTTCTGTAGCTCAGAATATAACTAGTCTGAAGGGTTCCCCTACTCACAGACTGCTTCATTTATGGTCAATGAAGCCTCAGTGCTAAATAATACACTGAAATCCTTTCAGACGACAAGATACTCATGATCCCATGCACGTGATACATACCATGGTATCCATGATGACAGCAAGATGTCTTGAGGACAGGGAAACAGTGAAATAAGGATGGTTTAATCACCACCCTTATATACTTCTGGTCATGTTCCTACCCTGACAGATCAGCACTGTTAGTACCTTCCTTGCTAAGTTCCCTTGCCCAGCTGCAAAGTTTTAATATACCAAGACAAAATTACATTATACACATTGATTACTCTCAAGGACATCAGAATGTGTATTTACATAGAGAAGCACTGGGAAGGAACACAGAATACTAAAGACAATTGACATGGCAGGACTGCAATTTTTATTTGTGCAATAAATGAGGGAAAAAAATCCTATCAGAGCAACAGGTGAGGAGGTAAGAAACTAGGTAAGTCTCCATTTTCTTTGTTGTTGTTGTTGGTTATGGGGTTTGTATTCTGGGTTTGGGTGCTGTCCCTGAGATTTTTTGCTCAAGGCATTTTACCACAGCACCACTTCTGGTTTTCTGGTGGTTAACTGGAGATAAGAATCTCATAAGACTTTCCTGCCTGGGCTGGCTTTGAATCATGATCCTCAAATCTTATCCTTCTAAATTGCTAGGATTATAGGTATGAGCCACTGGTGCCAGGCCAATTTGTTTTTGTTTTTGCTTTTTTTTAAAGTACAGTAACCTTGGGTTATGAGTCAGGTGACACAGTTTGAGACAGAAACACTTGTAAGCTGAAAATAAAATACATTAGCCCTTTTAGTCTTTCCTTCTCTTTCACAAATATGCTACTGAAGCTTTATGTGTGGGTGCGCTGGTCCTGGGACCGGGGCACTGTCTCTGACTTTCTTTTGCTCAAAGCTAGCCCTCTACCACTTGAGCCACAACTCTAAGCTTTTTGGTGGTTAATTGGAGATAAGAGTCTAAGGGACTTTCCTGCCCACGCTGGCTTCAAACTGTGATCCTCAGATCTCAGACTCCTGAGTAGCCAGGAATACAGGTGTGAGGCACCATCACCAGGCTTGAAACTATTCTTTATAGATCATCCCCAAATACACTTCCATGAAGGAAATGTCAAGGTTCTGAAATAAACTGTTATCTTTTCTTTCATTTAGTCACAAACATTTGTTGACTGCTCTGTGCAAGAGATCAGAGAATCAAATAAACTCACCTGAACTACTTTGCCAATGAAAAATTAAAAAAAAAATTAGTCTCTAGGAACCAGTAACAAAGAAAATGTCCTAGAGAATAAAAAATTTTAAATGGGAACTATAAACTTTAGGTTTTATTATATAAGGAAATACATAGACTAAGACAAGTTTCAGATCTAGTTCCTTTTAACTTTTGGAGAATATAAACTTATTAGGCTACCAGTATATAGAAAATGAAATCATTTCCAGTTCTGGGTTATAAATGTTACAACATGCCTACTGTTCAGTACCTGTGGATTAAACCAATATTTTCTTACAAAGGTTAAATAGAAAAAAAAAATGTTCCATGCTTTGTAACATGGCTGTCTTATTAAAAAAAAATCCACTGATGAAAAATAATGTTATTGACTGGTATTGGTGATTAAAGCCAGGGCCTTGCCCATACCATGCAAATACTCTAGCACTTAAGCCAAGCCCACACAGCTGGAAAAATGAAATTATTACAAATAGAGAGGTCATTTTATAGAAGCACCCATTAATCTAAATTTACCCAGTGCACAGTGATGGATATCCAAACAACCTGCCAACCTTGCCACGTGTGAGTGGCTTATGCCTTTAATTAATCCCAGCACTCAGCAGGCTGACAGAGGATTGTGAGCTTGAGGCTAGTTTGGGTTACAAAATAAGTTTGAGGTCAGATTGGTGTATGTAGTGAGATTTCTTTTTTTTTTTTCTGTAGTGAGATTCCTTTAAGTTAAAGCCAAAGAACAATCCTGAACAAAAGCAGCCAAAACATCCACTTCCTCCCCTTCATTCTTTTGAACTAACTGTAACTGAACCAAATAGGAGAAAGAAATACAGGACCTCACACTCCCACGATGTGCACTTGTCATAAAAGTGATGAGGTAGGGAACAGATGACACATGTGAAGGGAAATGTACTTATTACCTGATGTATGTAAAGATAACCCCTCGGGGCTGGGAAGGTGGCTCAGTGGCAGAATGCTTGCCTTGCATACATGAGGCCCTGGGTTCAATTCCTCAGCACCACATAAGCAAAAAGAAAAAAAAGCCAGAAGTGGCGCTGTGGCTCAAGTGGTAGAGCACTAGCTGAAGAGCTGAGGGACAGCGCCCAGGCCCAGAGTTCAGGTCCCACGACCGGTCCCCCAAAAATAAAATAAAGGTAACCCCCCCGTATATCACCTCTAAAGCAACAACAATAAATTAGAAAAAAAAGTGACAAAGTAAGGGGGTTTTACACAAACTTAAGTATTAAGCTGAATGATAGATATTAAAAGAAAAAAATCAAAAAAAAAAAAGAAAAAAAAATCCTTGAAACAGGGGCTGGGAATGTGGCCTAGTGGCAGAGTGCTTGCCTAGCATGCATGAAGCCTAAGTTCATTTCCTCAGCACCACATAAATAGAAAAAGCCAGAAGTGGCATTGTGGCTCAAGTGGTAGAGCACTAGCTGAGAGCAAAAGAAGCTCAAGGATAGTGCCCAGGCCCTGAGTTCAAGCCCTAGGACTGGCAAAAACAAAACACAAAAAACAACCAAAAAACCTCCGCAAAAAAACCATGAAAGGTTTAAAATCTCATCACTTAAAAGAACAATGTTAAAAACTTTTAATATTTGTTTCATCCTTATGAAAAAAACGTTAAAAAATATGGATTCACTATTTTGCATATATCAGCACGCTGGAGCACAGTTGGTTCTCATTTGTTTTACACAATATCTTAGAAATAATGTGCTTACATTGGCACAGCAATAGACTTCTGAAGAATTTATACTTGAATAATTTTTTTGGGGGTATTGGTCCTGGGGCTTGAACTTAGGGCATAGCACTGTTCCTGAACTAGTGATCTACCACTTGAGCCACAGCTCCACTTCTGGGTTGTGGGTGGCTACTTGGAGATGAATCTCATGGACTTTCCTGTCTGGGCTGGCTTTCAACCATGATCCAGAACTTTGCCTCCTGAGTAGCTAGGCAGAGCATTGGCACCTAAAAGTAAGTTTGTTTGTGATGCGGGGGAGTAAACTCAAACATCTCTAAGCTATACTTTCAGCTCGAGAAAATGAGTAACTTACTAAGAATTTTGCTTTTTGGTTTGTTGGTTTTAGAGACAGGGACTTTAATAACATCACTTCTAGAACAGACTGTATTATAGAATCATTTTTTAAATTCTAGATTTCCTTTTTATAGCAAAATCTTCACATCAAGAAAAATAGCCTCCTATATAATTTCTACCCAGTCAGTTTTTTTTTAATTTAATTTTATTGTCAAAGTGATGTACAGAGTGGTTACAGTTACATATGTAAGGTCGTTGAGTACATTTTTTTTTTGGTCCAGTCGTGGGGCCTGAACTCTGGGCCTGGGCGCTGTCCCTCACCTCTTCAGCTCAAGGCTAGCACTCTACCACTTGAGCCACAGCGCCACTTCCGGCTTTTTTCTTTTTTCTTATGTGGTGCTGAGGAATCGAACTCAGGGCCTCAGGCATGCAAGGCAAGCGCTCTACCACTGAGCCACCTTCCCAGCCCCTCTACCAAGTCAGTTTTTTTTTGTTGTTGTTGGTCGTGGGACTTGAACTCTGGGCCTGGGCGCTGTCCCTCAGCTCTTCAGCTCAAGGCAAGCGCTCTACCACTTGAGCTATAGCGCCACTTCCGGTTTTCTGGTAGTTTATTGGAGATAGGAGTCTCATGGTCTCTCCTGCCCGGGCTGGCTTTGAACTGCGATCCTCAGATCTCAGCCTCCTGAGTAGCTAGGATTACAGGCGTGAGCCACCAGCGCCCGGCACCAAGTCAGTTTCTAACATATTCAATATAGAATGATAACTCCCTACGAGTTTGTGATTGGGGTGGGAGTGATCATGAAGTAGCGCCAATAATATCATTAAACCATTGTGTGTCACTGAAGTTTCTCATATGGCACCTTGTTTCTCTATGTCACCTCTCTTAAAACAATGGAATTTTACTTGTTTTTTTTTTTTTTTTGGTGCTGGTCTGTGGCTTGAACTCAGGACTGGGGCACTGTCCCTGAGCTGCTTTTGCTCAAGGCTAGCACTCTACCACTTGAACCATAGCTCCACTTAGAGCTTTTTTGGTAGTTTGTTAGACATAACAGTGACAAATTTTCCTGGCTGGGTTGGCTTTGTACTCTGGTCCACAGCAAGCATAAACCACCAGCACCAGGCTAGAATTTTACTCTTAATTTGGATTTTCAACCAGAAATTCATGGCAATCCAAAAAAACCCCAGTGAAATGACCAAAGATGTGAATAAGAAACATTCTTTTTTGTGCCAGTCCTGGTGCTTTAACTTGGGGCCTGGGTGCTTGGTTCAAGACTAGCACTCTACCACCTAAGACAGAGCTCCACTTCCAGCTTTTTGATGGTTAACTGGACATTAGTCTCACAGACTTTCCTGTTCAGGATGGCTTCGAATTGAGATCCTCAGATTTCAGCCTCCTGAGTAATTAAGATTACAAACGTGGGTCACTGGCGCCGGGCTAAGAAGCCATTTTTAATGGAAGGACTGAAAAGAATTAAATAGAAGGCATGGTAGCACTGTAAAGCTTGCTCAGGGAATACTGTGGAACCCATGAATTTTGTTGTTGTTAAAAAGTCTGCTGAAAAGTCAGAAAAAATCTTTTATTTGTCATCCTTCCCTTTAGTTTTTCGGTATACCATTTCTCGAAAACTGGCCAGGATCTTGTTCTCTCTCTTCCGTCTCTCTTCTTGGTTGAAAGACGCAAGTGCTCTCTTCTCATCAGCACTATAGATCTGGTTTTCTTTCCTCAATCGCACGGCCTCCATTCGGCGATGCCTAGAAATAATTTTATATTTGGCTTAATTTCTCAATATTTTCATAGTATATCGTCATTCATTTAAAAAATACAGAATGTGTATTTAAGAACTGATAAAAATTGAATAGTTATTAGATGATCATTGGTAATCTTTTTTTTGGCAGTCATGGGGCTTGAACTATGGGCCTGGGTGCTGTCCCTGAGCTCTTCAGCTCAAAGTGAGCACTCTACCACTATGAGCCACAGTGCCACTTCTGGTTTTCTGATGGTTAATTGTAGATAAGAGTCTCATGGACTTTCCTGACCAGGCTGGCTTTGAATTGTGATCCTCAGATTTCAGCCTCCTGAGCAGCCAGGATTACAGGCATGAGCCACTGGCACCCGGCGATATTAATCTGTTGATGTGTTCTTTGATTCTAGTATTCAAATAATGATCTTGATCTTCTGTCAACAAGGAATTCATCTCAAGACAGATCAGTAATATTAGAGGTAAAGGCAGAAGGAAACTATGCCAGGAAAGCTACAGGTCTGTTTTATGTAGAGGGAAATATTTCATGAAAAGCTGCCTTTTTTGTATATGTACTCAATCTTACACAATCAGTTTAGAAGTTTGGCCCTCTACAAAAAGTATTAAGGACAAGACAGGAGGGCAGAGGAGTAGCTGTATGGGAGAATCATAGAAATAACAATATAGTTTGCTCAGGATACAATGAGCACTCGATACATTTTATCTGGAATAGAAAGTAAAAGATACCGCTGGGTGCCAGTGGCTCATTCTTGTAATCCTAACTACTCAGGAGGCTGAGGTTGGCAGGACAAAAATTCCAAGCCAGGCAGGGCAGAAAATTCCCTGAGACTCCAGAAGAACCAGCTAAAAAGCCAGACTGGAGGTTTAATTCAAGTGACAGAAGCCTAGCAAGCATGAGGCCCTGAGTTCAAACCTTAGTACTGGCAAAAAAAAAAAAAAAAAGTATATAAATTACGCTATGATGAACACCCATTATCCATGTAGGTGTTTCCTGGTACATGCAAAGATTCTTCTCCTGAGTTGCCTGGAATGGAATTTCTGAGTCATAGAACATATGAATGTTCAGCTTTCCAAGATAATGCTGGTTAGAGGCTGGGAAGGTAGCTCAGTGGTAGAGCGCTTGCCTTGCATGCATGAGGCCCTGGGTTCAATTCCTCAGCACCACATAAGCAAAAAGAAAAAGCCGAAGTGGCGCTGTGGCTCAAGTGGTAGAGTGCTTGTCTAGAGCAAAAGAAGCTCAGAGACAATGCTCAGTTCAATCCCCAAGACTGGCAGAAAAAAAAAAAAGATGCCGGTTGGGGCTGGGAAGGTGGCTCAGTGGTAGAGCACTTGCTTGCCTTGCATGCATGAGGCTCTGGGTTAGATTCCTCAGCACCACATAAGCAAAAAGAAAAAAGACAGAAGTGGCGCTGTGGCTCAAGTGGTAGAGTGCTAGCCTTAAGCTGAAGAGCTGAGGGACAGCGCCCAGGCCTAGAGAGTTCAGGCCCCACGACCGGACCAAAAAAAAAAAAGATAATGCCAGTTGTTCACCAAAGTGTACTAATAGATACAGCCACTGGTAGGATTTAAGAGATTCTGATAAGACACATCATTTCAAATGCTTGAAATGCTTGTTTTATTTTTCCATTTCCTTTTCGGTTGTTTATATGTATTCTTTACATATTATCATTATAGGCGTGACCCACAAGCACTGGGAAAAATAAAATTTCTTTTGTTGGTTATAGGGCTTGAACTCAGGGCCTGGATACTATCTGGGCTTCTTTGTGTTCAAGGCTAGTGCTCTACCACTTGAGCCACAGCACCACTTCCCCCTGAGCTTTTTTGCTCAAGGCTAGTGCTCTACTAAGTTGAACCACAGTGCCACTTCTGACCCTGACATTTTTTTTTCTTTTTTCTTTTTAATTTAATTTGTGAACATACTGTACAGAGGAGTTACAATTACATGGGCAGGATAATGCGTACATTTCTTACCAAGCATTGCAGCCTCCTCCTTTGTTTACCCTTCACATCCCTTCCCAGCCTCCCCCCCTGACATTTTTTTTTAAGTTCTTTTCTCCCTTTCTTTCTTTTGCCAGTCCTGGGGCTTGAACTCAGGCACTGGGCACTGTCCTGAGCTTCTTTTGCTCAAGGCTACTCCCATTTGAGCCACAGCGTTATTTCCAGCTTTTTTTGTTTATGTGGTACTGAGGAATCAACTCAGGGCTTCATGCATGTTAGGCAAGCACTCTACCACTACGTTACATTCCTAACCCGACACTGAAATTTTCTATGCAAACAATCATATCAATTACAAAAATATGCGATATATCCATTCTGAACTTTGTACCTTTAGTTCACTTTCCTTGTCTTACTATACTAATCCCCTGAACTGTTGTTTTAAAGCTGGTCCTCAGAATTTCAAGATTCTCAATGTGCTTTAGGGGTTCTTCAAATACGTGCCTCCAATGCCATTTCAAAATAGTTATCTAGGGTAGGGTGGCTCATGCCTGTAATCCTAACTATTCAGGAGGCTGAGATCTGAGGATTGAGGTTCAAAGCCAGCCCACGCAGGAAAGTCCATGAGATGCTTATCTCCAATAAAGCACCAGAATACCAGAAGTGGTGCTGTGGCTCAAGTGGTAGAGCACTAGCCTTAAGCTGAAGAGATGAGGGACAGTGCCCAGGCCCAGAGTTCAAGCCCCATACTGACAAAAAAAATTAGTTATCTAGTTGGGCTCTGGTGGTTCATGCCTGTAATCCTTCTTTTGGGCTCTAAAATTTAATATTTTTTTTGCCGGTTGTGGGGCTTGAACTCTGGGCCTGGGCACTGTCCCTCAGCTCTTCAGCTCAAGACTAGCACTCTACCACTTGAGCCACAGCGCCACTTCCGGCTTTTTTTTCCTGCTTATGTGGTGCTGAGGAATTGAACCCAGGGCCTCATGTATGCAAGGCAAGCACTCTACCACTGAGCCACATTCCCAGCCCCTTAAATAATTTTTTATGTATAAAATGTCTCTGGATCCTAGCTACTCAGGAGGCTGAGATCTGAGGATCACAGTTCAAAGCATCTCAGGTAGGAAAAGTCTATGAGACTCTTATCTCCAATTAACCACTTGAAAACCAGAAATGGAGCTGTGGCTCAAAGTGGTAGAGCACTAGCCTTGAGTGAAAGACTTCAGGGATAGTGCCCAGGTACCTGAGTTCAAGGCCCCCAACTGACAAAAAAAAAGTTATCTAAAAAACCTCAAATTTGTCAGGCTCTTGTGGATCACATCTGTAATCCTAGTAACTCAGGAGGCTGAGCTCTGAGGACTGCAGTTCAAAGCCAGCCCAGGCAAGATAGTTTGTGAGGCTCTTTATCTCCAATTAACCACCAAAAAGCCAGAAGTGGAGCTGTGGCTCAAGTGGTAGAAGGTTAGCCTTCAGCAAAATAGTTCAGGGAGAGTGCCTAGACAAGCCCTAGGACTGGCGGGGGAGGGGAGGGAGAATCCCAAATTTAACTTAGTCTTAATACTGCTGCCTGTATTCCTCCTTCCTTCTTCCTTCGCTATCTCTTCTTGGAGGACAGTGCTTTATGAAATTGCTAACTGCCAAAATGTCACATTCTCACTGGCACTACTACGCATAATTGATCTTAATTATATATCTGCAGTGGATAAAATATCTATACCAAATATGAGCTAGGAAAGTACAAGGTAAATACCACTTCTTTGAAGTTGGAGATACAGTTCAGTTCCATACATACCTGGAAGCGTAGCTAAATGCGTTTATATCAATAGAGCCATCATCAAACATGTATTTATGCTAGATTTTCCATTAGGAAGTAGTCACTTAAAGAAAATCAATCAATAATATATAATTCCGGTAGAAATGAAGGAGGATAAAGGGCTAATCATAGAAACTAAACTCAGGTCTAAACACATACCTGCTACCACTCATTACGTAACCGGAACATTCAAATGATGCAATTTCTTCACTGGTCAAGCCAATTTCACCTCTTCGTGGAATACGTTTTCCAGCTTTTACATATTCAGCCATTGCTGCACCTTCACCAGGTAACAGAGCATGGCCATAGCTACAAAGTAGACGTTAGAAAAGATCTATTAGCATTAGCATGTCATATAAAGCTCATCATTCTAGAGAGAACACAGAACATTTTCTCTTGAACAGCAGTAGGAATAATAGTACTGAGGACTGCTAAAAAAACCCCAATAGAAATTGCCTTATTTTTATTGTAAAACCTGTTTAGTAACCCAGAAATATACACATAATTTGGAGGAACTACACAATTGTAATTTATGATGTATAGTTGTTGGTTAATTTATCCTATAGATGCTGCTATCATTGCCTCTGCCTCCATTTCGTTCCCTTTCTCCCTCTTACCTTTTTTTGTTGTTGTTTTGCTTGTCATGGGGCTTCTCAAGGCCTGGGCACTGTCTCTGACCTTCTTTTCCTCAAGGCTAGTGCTCTACCACTTGAGCCACAGCACCACTTTAGGCTTTTGCCTGTTTATGTGGTACTGAGGAATTGAACCTGGGACTCTATGCATGCTAGGCAAACACTACCACTGAACCACATTTCCAGCCCTCCCTTTTCTCTTTAAAACAGCAAGTCTCTAATTTACTTATATTTTAGGCTTATAACTAGTACTATTATTATGAAGAATAATTACATATTATTTTTTATTCAAAGGGATTTTCAAGGTTATTATTCTTAAATTCTATTAATATTTCTTGCCTATTCAACTTAGAACAAAAATAATCTCTGTCCTAGTAGAACTGACATTACTGTCAATTGTAATACAAGGGAAATAGAATATATTGCATAAAAGAAGTAGAAAGTGCTGGGAGATTAAACAGGTAGAGCTAGGCACAAGTGGCTCACGCCTGTAATCCTAACTACTCAGGAGGCTGAGATCTGAGGATCTCAATTCAAAGCCAGCTGGGGAAGGAAAGTCTGAGATTCATTTCCACTTAACCATCAGAAAACTGGAAGTAGTGCTCTGGCTTAAAGTGGTAGAATGCTAGCCTTGAGCAAAAGAGCTAAGGGACAGCACCCAGGCCCTGAATTCAAGCCCTACAACCAAAAGAAAACAACAACAACAACAAAAACAAAAACAGGGGTAGAAAACACAACTCCTTGTGGAGGACAAGTACTGGGAATCAGCATTAAGTTCCCTCGTTCTGAAAAGAGCTTTGAAGGATGGCTAAGGATTTTAACAAGAAATACAACAAACCAAACAACCAGAGGGCAGGAAAAAGAAAAGGCATACTGGGAAAAGAAACGAACTGGAGGGGCTGGGAAGTTGGCTCAGTGGTAGAGCGCTTGCCTTGCATGCATGAGGGCCTGGGTTCGATTCCTCAGCACCACATAAGTTAGAAAAAGAAAGCCGGAAGTGATGTTCAAGTGGTAGAGTGCTAGCCTTGAGCTGAAGAGCTGAGGGACAGCGCCCAGGCCCAGAGTTCAGGCCCCACGACCGGACCAAAAGAAACAAACTGGATAAGGCTTAACCACTGACTGTGCAGTAAGTAACTTTCAGCAGTCCAGATGGCTGGAATCTGGTATAAATATGCGAGTAGAGGGAAATAAGTTTGACAAGATAATTCAAGGCCATAGTTTTGGAAGGTGTGTGTGTGTGTACATTTTTTAAAATAAATATTATTTTATCTTATATTATTTAAAAAATATATGTGTGTATACATATACATATATGTAAATGTTTTTTTCTTCTTGGTGGGTCATGAGATTTGAACTCAGGGCCTGGGTGCTTTTGCTTAAGGCTAGTACTCTACCACTTTGAGCCACAGATCCACTTTTGGTTTTAGGAGGCTAATTAGAGATAGTCTTATGGACTTTCCTGCCCAGACTGGCTTCAAAAGGTGATCCTCAGATCTCAGCATCCTGAGAGGCATGAGCCACCAGAACCAGGCTCTTGGAAGGGACTTTAGCTATTGAAAATACCCTGCTACTTGGGCTGGGAATGTGGCTTAGTAGTAGAGTGCTTCTCTAGCATGCATGAAGCCCTGGGTTCAATTCCTCAGTACCACATAAACAGAAAAAGCCAGAAGTGGTGCTGTGGCTCAAGTGGTAGAGTGCTAGCCTTGAGCAAACGAAGCTCAAGGACAGTGCCCAGGCCCTGAGTTCAAGCCCCAGGACTGGCAAACAAAAATACCTTGCTACTGGATAGCAGTTCAGACATCTCACACGTGACCATTTCCTCCTCCTTCCTTCTCCAAGGAGCTGAGCCAGAGGAGAGACTAGATCACTGCTAGGTAGGGTCTATAGCTCCAAGTCTGCAATAAAACAGCTATAGAAAAAAAGAAACCCCACTCTTTCTTCTCCCCTAAAACACATTTTAATATCTTGGGGCCCTCAGGGGGAATTTGAGGCAGAATAGCTATAGGAAAAGAATGCTGAAATTAACCCCCTCTCATAGTCATACCTTAGGAGACAACCAGGATTTCTTTCTTTCTCCTTTCCTCTCCTCCTCCCTCTCTCAATCTAACTCTTCTCTCTCTCCCTTTTTATGATTAAAAAGGATCAAAGTTGTTTATGAAGGAAATGTAACAGGAGAGATAGGTGACAACGTGTAGGCAGTAAAACAGAAGCTAATCAAGAGAAATGCCTTAAACCTTAAATCTTAACCTGTAGCCAGCACTGGTAATGTAATTCTAGCTACTCAGGAGGCTGAGATCTGAGGATCATGGTTCAAAGCCAGCCATGAGACTCTCCATCTCTGATTAGCCTCCAGCACACACACACACAGACAGACACACACACACACAGACACTTTTTTGGACAGACCTAGGGCTTGAACTCAGGGTCTAACACTTTGGATACCCGGAAGTACTGTTTCAATGTTCAGAGTTGCTAAATAACCTGGTGTTTTCCCCCAGCTTCAAAAGAATGAAGGCAGCAGATTAACAGTTGCCATTTTAACTCCATCTCCTGCATGGGAAAGAAGTGCTTTTCTTTCTCTCCACTTTAACCTTGCTCTTGAGCCATCTACCTCAAGCCACTGTCTCCTTTAATGGCCACTCTCTCTATTACTCTCCTTGCCTACTTAGCCACTTATAAACACATGAATGAATGAATAAATAAAAAACACTGCTACTTACTTCAAAGGTTTATCATCTTGAGAAGCAAGTGTTTTTGGAGCCTCTGGGCCAATTAAATCCGATGGTTCTTCAGCCTCTGTAGTAAAGATATTTAGAAATATATTTGATTTTTTTTTTTTTTTTTTGGTCATGGGGCTTTGAACTCAGGGTCTGGGCTGTCCATGAGCTTTTCTGCTCAAGGCTAGGGTGCAAACACTTTGAGCCACAGCTCCATTTCTGGTTTTCTGGTGGTTAATTGGGGATCAGTCTCATGAACTTTCCTGCCTGGGCTGGCTTTGAACCTTGATCCTCAGATCTCTGCCTTCTGAGCAGCTAGGATTACAAGTATGAGCCACCGGTGCCCGGTTATCTATCTATCTATCTATCTATCTATCTATCTATCTACCTACCTACCTATATCTATCTGGAGAGGGAAGGAGAGAGAGAGGGGGGAGGGGGGGAGGGAAAAAGGGAGGGAGGGAAGGAGAGAGGGAGAGAAAGAGGTCATGGGTCTTAAACTCAGGGTCTGGGCACTATCCCTAGTTTTTCTGTTTAAGGACAGGGTGCTAGCACTTTGAGCCATGGCTCCACATCTGGTTTTCTGGCTATTAATTGGAGATGAGAGTCTCACAGAATTTCCTGCCTGGGCTAGCTTTGAACTATGTGATCCTCAGATCTCAGCCTGCTGAGTAGCTAGGATTACAGGCGTGAGCCACTGGGGTGCCAGGCTTACATTTGCATTCTGACTAACCAGTTATTTTATTATTTCATCTGTTTTGAATAAAAAGTCTATCAGAAGAACCTACTTGCTCGTTCCTTCCAGGGATTCTCCAGGAATTCTTCTTGAGAATCTTTTGAGCTTGAATCACTAGACTCTTTTCTGCTCTTCTTAGACTTCTTTTTCTTATATTTCTTCCTATAGAGATTATAATTTGATTAAAATCCACTAAACACTCCCATGTTTTAGGGCATCTTGTTTTTTTTAAATTGTCTGTCATGGGGCTTGAACTCAGGGCCTGGGCATTGTTCCTGAATTTTTCTGCTCAAGGCCAGCACTCTACCACTTGAGCCACAGCCCCAGTTTTGTTTTTTTGGTAGTTAAGTGGAGTTAAGAGTCTCACAGATTTTTCTTCCTGGGCTGGCTTTGAACCTGGATCCTCAGAACACAGCCTACTGAGTAGCTAGGACTACAGGCGTGAGCTACCAGTACCTGGCTAAACATATTGATTTTTTCAAGGCAATGAAAAAAACTGGTAAAATTATCTGAATTACCAGCTTGTTCAAAGTTGCTAAATCTTAAAAATCTAAGTAAATCATACTTTGCTAAGAAAACAATGAAATACAGTTCTGATGTAGAAAGACCATAGAAACAAAAATAGATTTTGCACTGGGCGCTAGTAGCTCATGCCTGTAATCCTAACTGCTTAGAAAGCTGAGATCTGAGAATCGTAGTTTGAAGCCAGCACAGGCAGAAGAGTCCCCATGAGATTCATCTCCAATTAACCACTCAAAACTGGAAGCTGCGCTGTGGTTCAAGTGGTAGAGTGCTAGCCTTGAACACAAAGAGATTCAGGGACACCAGGCCCTGAGTTCAAGCCCCATAACTGACAAAAAAGAAAAAAAAAAGATCTTGCTAGGCACAATGACTGATACCTTTAATACTAGCTACTTGGGAAGTGATGAGGAGGGCTGTGGTTTGAGGTCATCTTGGACAAAAAGTGGTGGCACATGCATATCATTCCAGTTATGACGGAGGCATAAATAGGAGGACTTTGATCCAGGTTAGCCTGGGCAAAACAAAAAAATCCTATCAAAAATTAAAGCAAAGCTGGGCAACAGTGGCTCATACCCATAATCCTAGCTACTCAGGAGGCTGAGATCTGAGGATGGCGGTTCAAAGCCAGCATGGGCAGGAATGTCCATGAGACAATTATCTCCAATTAACCACCAGAAAACCAGAAGTGGTGCTGTGGCTCAAGTGGTAGAGTGCTTGCCTTGAGCTGAAGAGCTCAGGGGCAGTACCCAGGCCAGAGTTCAAGTCCCATGACTGACAAAAAAAAAAAATTAAAGCAGTAAGTGCTGGGGCGTATGGCTCAAGTACACTAGCAAGTGCAAATGCCCTGATTTCAAACCCCAGTAACTTTCACCCAAAAGCCCAAACACCCTCTCTAGTTTTTTTTTTTTTTTTTGGTCCGGTTGTGGGGCCTGAACTCTGGGCCTGGGCGCTGTCCCTCAGCTCTTCAGCTCAAGGCGAGTGCTCTACCACTTGAGCCACAGCGCCACTTACCCTCTCTACTTTTAACCAATTTGAACATAATAATAAGTTTGAGTATAGTGGATTGAAATGTATCAACTATGTTTATCTACTTATTTATTTTTGCCTGTCCTGGGGTTTGAACTCAGGGCCTGGGCTCTATCCCTGAGCCTCTCTGTGCTTAGGGCTAGCACTCTACCACTTGAGCCACAGTACCACTTCCTGCTTTTTTGTTTATGTGATACTGAGGAATCAAACCCAGGACTTCATGCATGCTAGGCAGGCACTCTACCACTGAGCCACATTCCCAGCCCAAAATCATTGTAGTTTATAGACATTACTTGGATATTGATTTCAATTAACTACAGAAGAAAGCCTACTGAGAATTAAGGATTGATTGCTAAGTATTTTAGGCATAATATATATTTTTGTTTTTTGGTGCCAGTGCTCCTGAGGCTTGAACTCAGGGCCTGGGTACTGTCCCTGAACTTTTTTTTTTTTTTTGTCGGTCGTGGGGTTTGAACTCTGGGCCTGGGCGCTGTCCCTCAGCTCTCCAGCTCAAGGCGAGCGCTCTACCACTTGAGCTACAGCGCCACTTCTGGTTTTCTGGTGGTTTATTGGAGATAGGAGTCTCATGGACTTTCCTGACCAGGCTGGCTTTGAACCGTGATCCTCAGATCTCAGCCTCCTGAGTAGCTAGGATTACAGGTGTGAGCCACCAGCGCCCGGCTTGTCCCTGAACTTTTATTTTTGTTCAAGGCTAGCACTCTACCACTTGAACCACAGCTCCACTTTGGCTTTTTGGGTGGTTAACAGGAGATAAGAGTCTCACGGACTTTCCTGCCCAGGCTGGCTTTGAACCGTGATCCTCAGGTATCAACTTCTCAAGAAGGTTGGATTACAGTCATGAGTCACCCATGCCTAGCTTCTTGGACGAAATTTCCTGCTCAGATGTCAGCTTCCTGAGTAGCTAGGATTATATACTAAACCAGTACCTTGTTTAGTAGCATTGCTTTTGGTTTTTTTAAACAATGCCTATTCTTTAGAGAAAGATGTTAAATTGTTGATGGACAGAACAATATCTAGGATTAGTTCCAAAATAACTGGCGGAGTATGGAGACTGACCACGAGGCTAGAGTTGTTCACAATAAGATGGGCAAATGGGGGGATCATTATACTATTTTATCTAATTTCAGATATGCCTTAACTTTAAAAAATAAAGAAAAACTTACGCTCTGCGTTTCTTTTTCTTTTCCTTTTCCTTTTTCTTAGCCTTTTTTGCTCTCCTTTTTGTATCTTCATCTGCAAATTAAAACATACAATTGAAAAGTAGCTTTAAATTCTAAATCTCCAGCCAATGAGTCAATGGCTCATATCTTTAATCCTAGCTATTCAGGAGACTGAAACATGAGGATCGAAGCCAGCCTGGGCAAGAAAGAATGAGAGTTTTTTTTTTTTTTTTTTTTGGGTCTGGTCGTGGGGCTTGAACTCTGAGCCTGGGCGCTGTCCTTCAGCTCTTCAGCAGCACGCTACCACTCTACCGCTGTGAGTGCCACTTCCAGCTTTTTTCTTTTTGCTTATGTGGTGCTGAGGAATCAAACCCAGGGCCTCAGGCATGCAAGGCAAGCGCTCTACTACTGAGCCACCTTCCCAGCC
>NW_012267263.1:11546373-11554597 GCF_000151885.1 Dipodomys ordii
CGGTCTCTCCTGCCCGGGCTGGCTTTGAACCGAGATCCTCAGATCTCAGCCTCCTGAGTAGCTAGGATTACAGGCGTGAGCCACCAGCGCCCGGCCAGCTGTTAGTTTTTTAAGACAGGGTCTCAATATGTAGCACAAGCTGGCCTCATACTCTTTATTCTCCGGCCTCAGCCTCTATACCATTGGGATTACAAATGGATGTCAGTAGGCCCAGTGTCAATTTTTTTTTTAATTTTTTTTTTTGGGTCCAGTTGTGGGGCCTGAACTCTGGGCCTGGGCGCTGTTCCTCAGCTCTTCAGCTCAAGGCTAGTGCTCTACCACTTGAGCCACAGCTCTACTTTCAGGTTTTTCTGAGTAGTTTAGTGAGGATAGAGTTGCACAGACTTCCTTGTCCAGGCTGGCTTTGAACTGTGATCTTCAAATCTCAGCCTGCTGAGTAGCTAGAACTACAGGTGTGAGCCACCAGTGCCCAGTGTCAATAATTTTTTAAGGTAGCTTTTTATGATGTATCAATTGGCAGTTAGCCTGAAAGGAATAATTCATGGCATGATTCTTTAAAAACTGCAGAGATGCCTCCTTGTAGGCATGTGAATTACACCAAAGAGCCAACCATGGAGCATATATATCCAATATGGATTAATTTGGCACCCTATGTGTTATAGTCCAATCTCTACAGTTGCTTGACACCATGTACTTTGTACAAGGATTCATTACTGTTCTAAAGTCAGTTTGCTTAACTTTGAACCCCACTTGTGACCTCAGATATGGTACTTATTACTTGCACTCTATCTTAATTTCCTTAAATGCAAGATGTTTTTATTGTGTGTACTACACAGAAATAATAAATAACAAATACTTAGTAATAATAAGTACTTAGTGGAGTTCCTGGCACAAAGTTGGTGAGAAGACAGAAAATTCGCTATTTTTGTTTTAAGAACCTTCTTGTAGGGATGCTATTTCTTAGAGGGAAGAGTACAGGGAGTGTGATAGAGGGGGTGAAATATCAGAATACAGTGGAAACGTGCAGCAGTAAAACAACAAAATCCTACCCCAACCACATATAACTGATAGAAGCCAATTAAAAAATGAAAATAATTTTCTTCTAAAATAAGTTTTAAGAAGTAAAACTGGTTTTGAAGCAAGGCTTGCAGAATGATGCTGGTTTTCTTACCACTGGAGTCGGTTTCAGAATCAGAGTCACTATCACTGTCTTCAGAATACTTCTTGTGTTTTTTTTTAGATGATTTTTTCTTTCTCCTTTTCTTAGACCTTTCTTTTGAATGACCAGATGACTTCTTCTTCTTCTTCTTTTCATCTATAGTAAATACAAATAAAAATTACCTTCTAGTCAGGTGCAGGTAGCTCATACCTGTAATTCTACCTACTCAGGAAGCTGAGATCTGAGGATCATGGTTCAAAGCCAGCCTGGGCAGAGAAGTCCGTGAGACTCTTATGTCCAATTAACCACCAGAAAACTGGAAGTGGAACTGTGACTCAAACTGGTAGAGCATTAGCCTTGAACAAAAAGGAGCTCAGGGACAGCACCCAGGTCCTGAGTTCAAGCCCCTTGACTGATAAAAAATAACAACAACAATAACACCTGTTAGCTGGGCACCAGTAAGCTCACATATGTAATTTGAGATTCTTAGGAGGCTAGATCTGTTGTGATTCAAAGACAGCTTTGGCAGGAAATTCTGTGAGATTCGTCTCCCCAATTAAACACCAAAATCTGGAAGTGGAGCTGTGGCTCAAGTGGTAGAACCTAGCCATGAGTAAAACAACTCAGGGATACCATCCACGCTGAATTCGAGCCCCAGGGTTGACACAAAACACAAAAATCACTTCTAAGGAAATACTTCTTAACATTGATTTTATTATATTTGATTTTTTTTGCGGGGGGGAGGGTTTGTCGGTTGTGGGCCTGAACTCTGGGCCTGGGCACGGTCCCTCAACTCTTCAGCTCAAGGTTAGCCCTCTACCACTTGAGCCACAGCACCACTTCTAGCCTTTTCTGCTTATGTGGTGCTGAAGAATCGAACCCAGGGCCTCATGCATACAAGGCAAACACTCTACCACTGAGCCACCTTCCCAGCCCTTTATTATATTTGAAATACTGAAAAATAATAGACAATTGCCAACTTCAGTAAAAGCAAAGTAGAAATAATCTTCAACTACTCGTAAACTTTTTTTTTTTTTTTTTGCCAGTCCTGGGGATTGAACTTGGGGCCTGGGCTCTGACCCTGAGCCTCTCTGGCCTCAATGCTAGTGCTCTACCATTTGAGCCATGGCACCATTTCCAGCCTTTTCTATTTATATGGTACTGAGGAATTGAACCCAGGACTTCATGCATGCTAGGCAGGCATTCTACCACAGCCAGATTCCCAGCCCTCATAAACAAATTTTATATTTTAATTTTTTTTGTCAGTTTGTGGGGCTTGAACTCTGGGCCCGGGTGCTGTTCCTGAGCTCTACAGCTCAAGGCAAGCACTCTACCACTTGAAACACAGCGCGACTTCCAGTTTTCTGGTGGTTAATTGGCGATAAGAGTCTCATGAGCTTTCCTGTACAGGCTGGCTTTGAACCATGATCCTCATATCTCAGCTTCCTTAGTAGCTAGGATTACAGGTGTGAGCCACCAGAGCCCAGCAAGTTCTGTATTTTATTTTATTTTTATTTATTTTTTGGGTCCAGTCTTGGGACCTGAACTCTGGGCCTGGGCGCTGTCCCTCAGCTCTTCAGCTCAAGGCTAGCACTCCACCACTTGAGCCACAGCGCCACTTCCGGCTTTTTTTTCTTTTTGCTTATGTGGTACTGAGGAATTGAACCCAGGGCCTCAGGCATACAAGGCAAGCGCTCTACCACTGAGCCACCTTCCCAGCCCAAGTTCTGTATTTTAGAAGTACCTTCAGGGGTTGGGATGTAGCTCAGTGGCAAAGTGCTTGCCCAGCAAGTGCAACCTCCTGTGCTTGATCCCCAGTACCAAAAAAGAAAAGACAAAAACAAAACAAGTACCCAAAAGTACCTTCTGAACTTGATGCTGAAGTAGTGCTTTTCTTTGGCTCTTCATCCTCTACTGGTGTATGTTCATCAGAGCTAAATTTAAAGAAAATGGTTCTAAGAATTCTTTTAAAGTTATAAAATATAAACCAGAGCACTACACATGTTCTTTGGGCCTGGGCGCTGTCCCTGCACTCTTCAGCTCAAGGCCAGCACTCTATCACTTGAGCCACAGCGCCACTTCCTGTTTTCGAGTGGTTTATTGGAAATAAGAGTCTCATGGACTTTCCTTCCTGGGCTGGCTTTGAACTGGTTTTGAACCTGATCTTCAGATCTCAGCCTCCTGAGTAGCTAGGATTACAGGCGTGAGCCACCGGCGCCTGGCTAAACATGGATTTTAAAAAGTTAAATAACAGCATGGACTGTCCAAGAAACCATTAAAAGCAAACAGTGGGCTGAGAGCCAGTGGCTCACAATTGTAATCCTAGCTACTCAGGAGGCTGAGATCTGAGGATCACAGTTCAAAACCAGTCTGGGCAGCAAAGTTGGTGAGACTTTTATCTCCAACTAACCACCAGAAAACTACAAGTGGTGCTGTGGCTCAAAGTGGTAGAGTGCTAGCCTTGAACAACTGACAAAAAAATAAATAAAGCAAGCAAGCAGTCGACCATTTTTTTGGTGGTTGTGGGGCTTGAACTCAGGGCTTTGGTGCTGTCCCTCAGCAACTCAGCTCAAGGAGAGCACTCTACCACTTGAGCCACAGTGCCACTTCTGGTTTTCTAGAGATTTATTACAGATAAGAGTCTCACGGAGGTTCCCGCCCAGGCTGGCTTTGAACCAGTGATCCTCAGATCTCAGCCTCCTGAGTAGCTGGGATTACAGGCGTGAACCACTGGCGCCCAGCTTGGAACGTGTGTGTGTATGTGTGTGTGTGTGTGTGCTCGCCAGTACTAGAGCTTGTGTGTGTGTGTGTGTGTGTGTGTGTGTGTGTGCTCGCCAGTACTAGAGCTTGAATTCAGGGCCTTGGTTCTTGGAACGTGTGTGTGTGTGTGTGTGTCTCTGTGTGTGTGTGTGTCTCTGTGTGTGTGTGTGTGTGTCTGTGTGTGCTCGCCAGTCCTAGAGCTTGAACTCAGGGCCTTGGTTCTGTCCCTTAGCTTTTTTTGTTCAAGGCTTGCACTCTACCACTTGAACCACAGCTCCACTTCTGGCTTTTTGGTCGTTAATTAGGGATAAAAGTTGCATGGAGATCTGGGCGCCAGTGGCTCATACCTGTAATACTCTGGCGGTTGACATCTGACACCTGTGGTTCGCAGCCAACCCAGGCAGAAATGTCCCCATGAGACTTTTATCTCCAATGAATCACCAGAAAACCAGAAGTGGCAATGTGGCTCAAAGTGGTAGAGTGCTAGCTCAAGGACAGTGCTCAGGCTCTGAGTTCAAGCTCCATGACCAACCAACCCCCGGTAAAAAAAGTTCCATACTTAAAAATTCTGACAGTACAGCTGATATTTGGCAAAGGAGCCAAAGACATACAGTGGAAGAAGCACAGCCTCTTCAATGATTGGTGCTAGGAAAACTAGGTAGCCACATGCAGAAAACTAAAAGTGGACCTCAGTCTATCATCATGCACTAACATCAAATCAAAATGGAATAAAGACCTTAACATCAAACCTTAAACCTGAAACTACTGCAGGACAGAGTAGGTGAGACACTTGAACTTATAAACATAGGCAGGAACTTCCTGAACAGAGTCCCAGGGTCACAATAAATTGGAGAGAGACTCAACAAATGGGACTACCTTAAAATAAAAAGTTTCTGCACAGCTAAAGACATAACAACTAAACTAGAAAGACAGCCAACTAATTGGGAAAAAAAGTATTTACCAGCAATATTTCAGACAAGGGCCTAATATCCATTATATACAGGGAACTCAAGAAAGTAATCACTCCCAAATTAACAAACCAATCATTAAATGGGCAAGGGAGCTAAAGAGACTTCTCAGAAGAGATAAAAATGGCAAAGAAATACATGAGGAAATGTTCATCATCCCTGGCTGTAAAGGGAATGCAAATAAAAACAACCTGATATACCACCTTACCCCAGTCTGAATGGCCCACATCCTAAATTCAGCTAACAACAAATGCTGGAGGGGATGCGGAGAAAGAGGAACCCTATTGCATTGCTGGTGGGAATGTATACTAATACAACCACTTTGGAAAGCAGTCTGGAGGTATCTCAGAAAGCTAAATATAGACCTCCCCTATGACCCAGCCATACCACTCCTAGGCATCTACCCTGAGCAACAGGAACCAGGATACAAGGACACATGCACCTCTGTGTTCATGACAGCACTGTTCACAATAGCCAAGATATGGAAACAATCCAGATGCCCCACTACAGATGAATGGATCCAAAAAATGTGGTACCTATATACAATGGAATTTTACATAGCCATTAGAAAGGATAAAATAATGGCATTTGCAGGGAAATGGATGGAACTAGAACAAATCATTTTGAGCAAAGTAAGCCAACAGCAGAGGTAAATGGCACATGGTCTCCCTGATATGTGGATGTTAAATCCAAAATGCAAGGAGATATGACAAATTGAACAGGAATTGAGAAACAAAGGACCTCCACTCATTTTGTCATATCATTACTAAATGACCCCATGTTCTTGACCACATATATGGTATATATGTGCATATCTGAAGGAAGCTAGGAGGAAGACACAGAATCAGAGGGAAACAGGTGAAAACATACAACAGAGGGGCCCATCAGCTGCACTCGACATTGATGAAAATGAACTCAGTAACTCAAGGGCAACGATGAGAAGGAGGGAATGAGAGGGAAAGAGGAAATAGCTTACACTAAACAAAAGGAAAGAAATGTACATATCACCTGATGTGGAAGAAATAATTGTATTGTCAAAGCTCATAGAATACACAAACTTTATAGAACATGATGACAATTTGCCTCATGAAAGTTTAAGTGTGTTTGTGACTTTAACCAAGTATCATATCTCACAATACTGTAAAATTTGTGAAATGTATGCAACCACTTAATCACAATACAAATTTATAAAAAAAAATTGACAGTAAAGCTGGGCTGTCTGTGACTCATACCTGTCATCCTATCTACTAAGGTTCTGAGGCTGAGATCTAAGGACTTAAGTTCGAAGCCAGCCTGGGCAGACAAATCAGACTCTTATTTCCAATAATTAGCAACAAGCCAGAAGCAGAAGTGTAGCTCAAGTAGTAGAGCATCAGCCTTTATCAAAATAGCCAAGCTAGAACTCAAAGCCCTGAGTTCAACTATAATGCCAGAGAGCACATGCACGCACGCATGCATGTATGCACGCATGTATGCATGCATGCATGTACATGCACACCCCCCCCCCACATACACAGAAAAAAATCTGACAGTAGACTCAGGATTCAAACAAATGTTACAATGACTTAAAACTACTTACTCTGGCTCAGGGTTCTTTGGAGAAAGTCCCCATACTTCAGGAGCTCCTAATTCTCCAATCCTCTCTCTCTCACTTAATCTCCTAGAAGATAAAATATTTCAATAACTCAATGAATTGTTTCCAAAATACATAATCAGATTGATTCAACAGAAATTCCATTTCCCTTGTACATGTTATTTTTCCTTCTTCATTGAGATGAAGTCTAAGTTGTTCAGACTAGGTAGGAATAATTGGGCTCAAGTGATTCTTCTCCTGATTCAGCCATCTGAGTAGCTTGCTTGACAGGACATGACTCCACATCTGGATTTTGTGTGTGTGTGTGTGTATATGTGTGTGTGTGTGTGTGTTTAAATTTTATTTGATGCCTTTCCTGGGGCTTGAACTCAGGACCTGGGCACTGTCCTTGAGCTTTTGTGCTAAGGCTAGCATTCTTCCACACTAGAGCCACAGCTCCACTTCTGACAATTTTGGTAGTTAATTAGAGATGAGTCTCATGGGCTAAGCATTGTGATCCTCAGATATGATCTTCCTTAGACAAAGAAATTTAAAAGGGGACAAGTTGGGCCTATGTGTCTCAAACCCATAATCCTAGCTACTCAGGAGGCTGAGATATGAGAATCTCAGTTTGAAGTCAGCCAGGGCAAAGAGAGACTCTTATCTCCAATTAATTAGCAAAAAGCTAGTATTGGAGGCATGGCCTAAGTGGTAGAGTAACACCAAAAAGTCAAGCTCCAGGCTCTGAGTTCAAGCCCAGCCTCAGTGATCAATCAATCAATACCCAGAGTAGTAGAGGAAAGATTTCCTGCTAAACTGTAAGCACAAAGTCCCATTCTCATACCTGTTACCACTTGCCTTCATCTGTAGTTAAGATAATCTATCCTCTAAATGTATAAATGCAATTTCTTTTTTCAATCTTTTTTTATTGTGAAAATACTGTACAGAGGGGTGACAATTACATGGGCAAGATAATGAGTACATTTCTTATCAAGCATTGTAGCCTCTCCTTTGTTTCCCCTTCCCATCCCATCCTCCCCCCTCCCATCAAAGTTGTAAAGTTAATTTTCGACATAATGACTTGTAAGTCTCCTTGTTGCAATGGGTCCACCTGTATCCCTATTTAAATGATTTGTTATAAATGCAATTTCATCTGAGCAGTTCTTGAATGTTTTTCTGGAGTCTCCAGTAAGAAGCAATTTGCTTTGTGACTGATGTACTGTGAGTATCTTTATGACAACTTAGTTAGGTGAGGTAGGTTTCTAACCTATCTCAGGACTGTTTTTACTGTTTCTAGTACTATGTGCTCATGGAATACTTGTTTTGTTCCAGGCACTAATTATTATAACCCTATAAACCCTAGTACTAATTTTATATCCCACTTCTGTTGGCAGTGTTGGGGATTGAACACAGGGCCTTAAAAGCTTGCTAGGCATGCATTCTACTACTAAGTTAAAACCCCAGTCCCCAAGTCCCTTTAAATAGTGAAGAAATGAGGCTCAGAGAGGTTCCTAGGTTTACCAAGGCTATTATTAGGTGGTAAGTAAGGGCTTCAAACTCAGGCAGTCTGATATTGGAACCTGTCTTTTTCATCACTATTGTTTTGACTCACACAGCAATGTTATAAGCCTCTTCCTTTCTCCTACAACTATATACTCTCCCCACAACAGTCATTCTCATTAGAAGAGATCTAGGGCTGGGAAGGTGGCTCAGTGGTAGAGCGCTTGCCTTGCATGCCTGAGGCCCTGGGTTCAATTCCTCAGC
>NW_012267263.1:11557112-11559217 GCF_000151885.1 Dipodomys ordii
GAGCCACAGCGCCACTTCCGGCTTTTTTCTTTCTGCTTATGTGGTGCTGAGGAATCGAACCCAGGGCCTCATGCATGCAAGGCAAGCGCTCTACCGCTGAGCCACCTTCCCAGCCCCAACACTTCTTTTTTTTATGGGTCGTGGGGATTGAAATCTGGGCCTGGGTGCTGTCTCTTGTTAGGTATTTAAAGAGGCTGCCAAGTAAGATCAACACCAGACACGTGGTAAGAGAGGTTTATTCAGCAGACTGGCTGGCACCAGGCCAGGTTGGCACTCCATAGAGGGAGGCTGGCCCCGGGCCATGCCTAATCTAGGATAGGGGCAGGAGAAGGTGTGGCCAGGTAAAGCGAAGTGGGAACAGATAAGAAGAATTGGGACCAGGTGGCAGAAAGGTGTGGCCACATTGGATCCATTTGGTGTGCCAGTTGCCTAGGTGATTCTGGTACTGGGCGGATACTTGGCCGCGAGGACTTACCTCTCTCAACTCTTCAGCTCCAGGAGCTCTCTACCACTTGAGCCACAGCGCCACTTCCAGTTTTCTGAGTGGTTTTTTGGAGATAAGAGTGTCAAGGACTTTCCTGCCCAGACTGGCTTTGAACCTTGATCCTTAGCTCTCAGCCTCCTTAGTACCTAGGATTACAGCCACGAGCCACTGGCGCTCGGCTTTACAGGACTTTAAAACAGAATACATGGCATGCAACAGGTGATGTTCCTTTATGAGACACAAGTTCAAAATTATTTGAGCACTTTCCCCCTAGTAGTGCTAAGATGCCCCTGTGACTAAAAAATAGCAATAAATGTTAGATTTTGATGCCTTTACTAAATGGCTCTCATCTTTGATAAACCTTAACTGGGCCCTTCAAATAAATGCCCCCAGTTGAAAGGAGACAGGATATAAAGCAAGGTCCTTAAATCAGAGAAAGAGAGGTATCTCTGATTTCTAGAATACAGAACTGTGAGTGAGCATACAGTAGGTTTATGAATATCCTTACATGCCAGAGAAGAAATTATTGCGACTTCAAAATTAGTCTGTTTTCTCCTGCTCCATCTTAAAACAAATTTCAATCAATGGCAACTGCTAAAATTGGATCGATTATTCCCATACACCACACTCCCTTTGGACAAAAGTCCAAGCCACAACCAAGAAATAAATCCATGGTCTACTCCATCCTGAAAATGTAAATGCTGGCAGTCAGTGGATGGGGTTAAGTTTGATTGGAGCTTCCCCATTTCAGAATCAACATCAGTGGCAGTGGGCGTTCTGGTTTCTACTTCTTCATCCTCGTCACGTGCCAATTCTAAAATCAGAGAAGGGTAGTGTAGTCATTTCCTGTCCTAAAACACCCCGAGGCTGCCGCTTCTACCTTCCTTCTGTCATAGCTGTCAGGTTCCTCGGTTACACCGTGCAGTGGGTTATGTGGGCAGTATCTTCAATCTCTGGGCTGTATAGCACTTTGCTAGGCAGCAGATGGCGCCAACTGCACTAGGACCCGGTCCCAATGTGCCTCCCGAGCGCGCGCCACCGCGCGCTTCTCGGTCTCGCCCCCTCTTAGCACCCCTGAGCAGTCCCTGTCGCCGCTTTCCTTGGCCGGGCTCCCGGCCTCATCTCGTTAGCCCTGGGCTCATGCTTTTTCCTCCAATCATGACCACAGATCCGAAACGAGGGCCATCCCTGTGACGCTGCCACGCGGGATTGGGGTGGGTGCCCCACAGAAAGGGCACGAGACGATACGACGCGGGCGCATAGGTGCGTAGCTGCCCCGCTGCCATCGCGGCGCACCGCCAGCCCGCGCAGGCAGGCGGTTCAGAGCGTGTAGCTGGAGGCAGACACGTGCAGTACCTGGCAGGCGACATGGCGCATGGCTTCCGAGGTTGAAGGGCCAGTAGCAAACGTTAGTCCAACTGGTTCTGATCTGGAAGAGAGGGCGCTGGCCCTTATCAGGAGCTGCATCGTGCCCGATTTGGACACGAGGGCATTGCATTGCACATACCGCTGGCTCTGTGCTGAGGGCAACCAACATTCTTTTTTTTTTTTTTTGGGTCCGGTCGTGGGGCCTGAACTCTGAGCCTGGGCCCTGTCCCTCAGCTCTTCAGCTCAAGGCTAG
>NW_012267263.1:11561730-11565498 GCF_000151885.1 Dipodomys ordii
GCCACTTCCGGTTTTCTGGTGGTTTACTGGAGATAGGAGTCTCACGGTCTCTCCTGCCTGGGCTGGCTTTGAACCGCGATCCTCAGATCTCAGCCTCCTGAGTAGCTAGGATTACAGGCGTGAGCCACCAGCGCCCGGCTTTGACCTATCAATTTTTAAGTTAGCATATATCACTTGTATAATGGTATTTTATTGAGATATTTCCTTACATGCATACAATGATGTTGATCTTATTCACCCCTTTATTACCTTTTTCCCTCTCTACCCTTCATTAAAAAAGTTAATGGAATTTATTCATATGTATGTAAATGTATCTTTTATCATATTCACCTATCACCTCCTACTTTCCCTGTCTGAACCCTCACCCAGTATCTTCCAGCAGTTCACTTTGTGTGTGTGTGTGTGCACGCGCGCATGCTGGTGCTGGGGCTTGAACTCAGGGATTGGGCAATGTTCTTGAGCTTTTTTGCTGAACTCTAGTGGCCTAACACTTGAGCCACAGATCCTCTAATGTCTTTTTGGTGGTTAACTGAAGAGTCTCATGGACTTTGCCACCCAGGCTGCTTTTGAACCATGATCCTCACATCTCAGCCTCCTGAGTAGCCAGGATTACAGCATGAACCACTGGTGAGCTTTTAAAAAAATTTAGTTCAATATTCTGCAACAGGATTATTAAACAGGATTTCTCATGGGTTTCTGAAGGGCATTCTTCTTTTGAAACTTCTTGAGAATTAAAAAAAAAAGATAGTCTCAACTGGATGCCAGTGGCCCAGACCTATAATCTTAGCTACACAGGTGGCTGAGATATGAGGACCACATTTTAAAGCCAGGCCAGGCAGGAAATTCCTTGAGCCTCTAATCTCCAAGTAACCGTAAAAAAAAAAAAAAAAAAGAACAACCAACAACTAGAAGTGGTGCTGTGACTCAAGTGGTAGAGGCAGTAGCCTTGACCAAAAAAGCTGAGGGACGACACTCAGGCCCTGAATTCAAGCCCCAGGACTGGTTGGCACAAGAAAAAAAAATCCCAGGAGCAAAGCTCAGCTATGGAAAGAACTAGAGATTGTAACTTGCACAGCTGCAACAGAAAAGCTGGCCCCCTAGATACTACTTTCATATTTAGCCTGTGGATTTTGGAATGATTTCAACAACCTCGGTCCAAATTCACTAACATTCCTCACCCCTGCATCTGTAGCTCTTCTTCATCACTGTACATACACCCGTACACTGGAGCACTAAACTCACTAGTGTTTTTTTTTTTTTTTGTCTGTCTTGAATTCAGGGCTTGAGCTCTGTCCTTGAGCTCCTTTTGAACTGTGATCCTCAGATTTCAGCCTCCTTAGTGTCTATCCACTGTTGCCTAGCCTGGGAGCCTGCTGGCCCTGAGGCTTGAACTCTGGCCTGGAAGCTGTCCCTGAACTCCTTTTCCTCAAGCCACAGCATCACTTCCAGCTTTTTCTGTGATTTAATTGGAGATAAGAATCTCACAAATTTTCCTACCTGGGCTGGCTTTGACATCCTTAGATATCAGCCTCCTGTGTAGCTAGGATTACAGGCATGAGCCATTGGCACCCGGCTTAAAATCTTAGTTGAACCCTCACATAATCTAGTTCCTTGCTGTATTAAATTTGTATACTTTTCAGATGAGATTGACGCTCAACATGGATGTACACAGATGAGTTAAAGTAAGTTAAACTTAAAAAAAAATTTTTTTTGGGTCCGGTCATGGGGCCTGAACTCTGGGCCTGGGCGCTGTCCCTCAGCTCTTCAGCTCAAGGCTAGAACTCTACCACTTGAGCCACAGCACCATTTCTGGCTTTTTTCTTATGTGGTGCTGAGGAATCGAACCCAGGGCCTCGAGCATGCAAGGCAAGTGCTGTACCACTGAGCCACCTTCCCAGCCCCAAACTTTTAAAATTTTCTACAAAGAATATAAGTAGAGGGGCTGGGAAGGTGGCTCTGTGGTAGTGTTTGTCTTGCATGCATGAGGCTGTGGGTTTGATTCCTCAGCACCACATAAGCAGAATAAGCCAGAAATGGTGCTGTGTTTCAAGTGGTAGAGTGCTAGCCTTGAGCTGAAGAACTGAGGGACAGTGCCCAAAGGCTACTACTGTAATGCCCAGAGACTTGAAGCGCCTAAAAAGACCACCAGAGACCAAAGATCAATGCAAGCGGCAATGAGTCGTTTATTGACGAGCTCGAGCACGGACCCCTCTGTGCACTGATGTCCGAGTGCAGAGAGAGGCCCCCAGCACAGGATTACAGCACCTTTTATATGTTCTTTGGTAGGGGTAAGGCCTCAGTATATATTGGCAACGAATCAATACACCATGCGGGAAATTTAAATCATAATTCTAGCAGATGATTGGCACAGTACAAAGCAGGAAAAGGGCTGGGGCTAATAATTGGTCAGCCTAGTGAGCTATTGTGCTCTAAACTAATTAGACAGTACTTCTAGGGTAATTTAGGAGAAGTGGTTGCCAGATGGCCACTATCTCTGACCCTGACCCAGGGGAAGTGGTTGCCAGGCAGCAACTATCTCCGATCCTAGGCCCAGAGAAAGTGGTCTGGAATGTGTCAGGTACTTTGTCAGGTCTGCCAGAGGGTCGTTAATTTCAGCTCCAGATCCAGGAGTGTCAGAGGCTGAAGGGCAGGTAGAATAGCAGCTGCACTCTTCAAGGTTTAGCAAGCATGTGTACAGAAGCAGAAAGGCAAGTTAAAGAAAGTACAAAATGGCAAATACCGGTCTAATATAAAATGGCAAATACAGGTCTATCTGGTTATATATATTTCACGCTTCTCACTACCAACAACAACAAAAGAATACAAATAGAAACTTTTTTTTATTTTTGTTCTTTCCATTAGTAAGTCATATTCCTCTTGGTAACAGAAATATGTTGGGGTTCACTTATCCCAATTCTTACAATACAAAGATTCCAACATTCAAACATTATGTAACTAATAAGGAAAAGGAAACAAAACAAAACAACTTGAACATATATAAAAGTGTTTTGAAGGTTACAGAACGGCTGCCCGGCATGATCACTTTTTTTCAGGCTCATCAGACTTCAAAGTGGTTTCTGTAAAAGCTGGAGGCTCATCTCTGAGGGGAGAAAACAGCAAATGGTCCATTTTGGAGTTGTGGATGAAATGAAAGATACAGAGACACAGTTTACATTCATTAAAAAAAATTCCTGTTCCCAGGGTCTGGGAATAGAGTGCTTGCCTAGCATACATGAAGCTCTGGGTTCAATTATTCAGTACCACTTAAAGAAAAAGAAGAAAAAGCCAGAAGTAGAACTGTGGGTCAAGTGGTAGAATGCGCTAGCCTTGAGCTGAAAAGCTGATGGATAGCGCCCAGGCCTAGAGTTCAGGCCCCATGACCCACCAAAAAAAAAAAAAAAGACTAATCATGTTTCAATGCCACATTTAAAAATGTAGACTAATGAAAATGTTTATGGTGACTACACTGTCACAATTTTGTTTTCCTGTTGTATTGTTTTTGTTTCCTTGTGCTATTGGGGGGGGAGGGTAGACCCCAAAGCCTTGTCCATGCTTAGCAAGCTCCTCTACAGCCTCAGGGCCCAGTTTTAAATAAATGAAAAAGTGTTCCTTATTCTCAATATGGTGTCAATTCTGATTCCAATAAAACCTTATTTAAGCAAAAAGAAAAAATAGCCGGAAGTGGCGCTGTAGCTCAAGTGGTAGAGTGCTAGCCTTGAGCTGAAGAGCTGAGGGACAGCGCCCAGGCCCAGAGTTCAGGCCCCACGA
>NW_012267263.1:11565548-11566089 GCF_000151885.1 Dipodomys ordii
AGCTCAAGTGGTAGAGTGCTAGCCTTGAGCTGAAGAGTTCAGGCCTCACGACCGGAACCCCCCCTCCTCAAAAAAAAAACCAAACAAGAGTGAAATGTTGATTCACTCATACTAAAATTTAGTAGCTATCATCTCACTCCACTGTACCCACTCAGTGCCCTTAGACCCCCAAGCTAGCTTTTATTATGGAGGGAGGAGAATGATATGAGGAGAGACAAGCAGCCACAAAAACCTAGCATCCAGGAGATGTAGAGGCCTGTAGAGAAAGCCACTTACTCATCGAAAATTTCTGGGTATTGAGTGCGTAGAACAAGTTGCTCCAGCTCAGACAGGCTCAATTGACTGAAACAGCGGCAGAGGGCGCTGTGGTCAATGCCAGGCTCTTCTGGATCGGGCTCCTTGGGTGGCAGGCTGGTGCCAGGGCCATTGGGGCTGACATGATCGTCGTTGTCTTTCATGGCGGCCAGAGCACCTGCGCCAGAGCCCGCGCGTGGGCCTTCTCCGGCCGCTCCCTGCTCATCTTCGCGCTTTATTTTCTCCC
>NW_012267263.1:11566139-11582551 GCF_000151885.1 Dipodomys ordii
GGGCCTTCTCCGGCCGCTCCCTGCTCATCTTCGCGCTTTATTTTCTCCCCGGCCTCGTCTCCTTCCCCTCCAGTCACTGAAGTCACTGTGGGCTTCACGCCTGCGAAGGAGAGACGCCGAGTGAGAGGGCGAGAGCTAGAGAGAGCAGCAGTGATGGAGGCTTTGCCGCGAGGTGAGGGCCGCACGCAGCAATGGCGGCGAAGGAGCCGCTCCCCCCACTCGACCCACACCAGCTTTGTATCTGCGAATTCACCCCAAATCATCTGTGTACCTACCCTGCACCTCTTCCTGGCGCCTAGGGGCTTCCAGGCTCTGGCAGCTGCTCTCTTTCGGAACATCCATGATGAAATGACTTTGAAGCAAGTACGCCCTTTCCAGCTCCAAAATGGTGTGTCCTCTCAGTTGACGGATCTCAGTTATGATGATTAATGCAGTTGCAAGGTCACAGTTCTCACGAGGTTTTGTTGTGCTACGTGAAGTGGGCTGTACCTCCTGGGGCGCATGCGCCACTATGGCAGGGTCACACAGTAGGAGATGGGCTGGCCAGTTCTCCCGTTGGGGGTGTGTGTGGGGAATGAGCGAGCATATCTATACGTGTGTTTGTCTTTTATTGTGTGTGTGTGAGCTGGCCTGGGGCTTCAACTTAGGGCCTGGGTGCAAGCCTATTGCTCTGCCACTTGAGCCACAGCTCCACTTGTGGCTTTTTTAGTTTGTTGGAGAGTCTTGATGACTTTCCTGCCCGGGTTGGCTTGGAACTGCCATCCTCAGATCACAACCTCGTAAATAGCTAGGATTACAGACGTGAGCCACCAGTGCCCGCTTTTGCTACTTTAATACTTAAAGTTTTTTTTTTTTTTTTGTGTGTGTGTGTGTGTGTGTGTGTGTGCGCGCGCGCGCCAGCCCTGGGCTTGAACTCAGGGCCTAGGTGTTATCTCTGAGCTACTTTTGCTCAAGGCTAGCATTTTACCACTTGAGCCACAGCTCCATTTCTGGCTTTTTCTGTTTATGTAATACTGAGGAATCATACCCAGGGCTTCATGCATGTTAGGCTAGCACTGTACCACTTGAGCCAGAGCTCCACTTTGGCCTTTTCTGTTTATGTAGTACAGAGGAATCAAACCCTAGGCTTCATGCACTCTACCACTAAGCCACATTCCCAGCCATTGTTCATCCTTTTGAAGGTAGATTTTGGCTGACTTTGAAAAACTGGTTTTACTTGAAACTCCATATTATTCTTAGCTTGTAAAACAAAACAGCCTACAGATCCTGCAGTAGGGATGGTCATTCCCCCAGTCACCACTGTACTGGGCTGGCAGCTCCATTCCTTTGAGGGGGAGGGCATAGAGAGGTGGGGCTGACATTCAGGGCTAGACGGAAGGTCATCCACAAGCTCCAAGCGCTGAACTCACCATGGCTTAAGCTCAGCTCTCCTGTCTCTACCTATAATGCCACAGCCTTTAGCAAAAAGCCACACCATCATAGCCAGTCACACAAACCTAACAATAGGAGCTCAGCAAAGAAGTGTACTTTCCTTCTTACCTGTAGTGGAATAAACATTTAATACTATAGATTACTATGGTTTACTGGGTGGTAGTTCTGGTAAGAATAAGGAAACTCCAATTTCCACTTTTTTTTTTTGGTCGGTCGTGGGGCCTGAACTCTGGGCCTGGGCACTGTCCCTCAGCTCTTCAGCTCAAGGCTAGCACTCTACCACTTGAGCCACAGTGCCACATCCGGCTTTTCTGCTTATGTGGTGCTAAGGAATGGAACCTAGGGCCTCATGCATGCGAATCAAGCACTCTACCACCGAGCTATCTTCCCAGCCTGCAATTTCCACTTTTTTTTTGTTGGTCATGGGGCTTGAACTCTGGGCCTGAGTACTGTCCCTCAGCTCTTCAGATCAAGGTTAGCACTCTACCACATGAGCCACAGCACCACTTCCAGTTTTTTGGTGATTTATTGGAGACAAGAGTCTCACATGGGCCTGGGAATGTGGCTTAGTGGGAGAGTGTTTGCCTAGCATACATGAAGCCCTGGGTTCAATTCCTCAGTACCACATGAACAGAAAAGGCCAGAAGTGGCGCTGTGGCTCAAGTGGTAGAGTGCTAGCCTTGAGCAAAAGAAGCTCAGGGACAGTGCCCAGGTCCTGAGTTCAAGCTCCAGGACTGGCAAAAAAAAAAAAAAAGAAAAAGAAAGAGTGGAACCCTAAGCATTTACTGGTGTGTGTAAAAGAGTGCGGTGTAAGTTTGTGATTACCCAAAGAATTAATTATGCAATAACCATCTGGTCCAGGCCTTTCCCTTTTGTATGTATACCCAACAGAGTGATGCAGAGACTTGAAAAAATATTTATGCAAAATATTCTCTTATTTTGCTTTGTTTTGTGATAGACCTGGGGTTTGAATTGAGGGCCTAGAGTATTGTCCCTAAACTTTTTTCTCCCCTTTCAATGCTAGCTAGCACTTACTACTTGAGCCACAGCTCCATGTCTGGCTTTTTGGTGATTAATTGGAGATAAGAGGCTCATGAACTTTCCTATGTAGGTTGGCTTCAAACTTTGATCCTCAGATCTCAGCCTCCTGAGTAGCTAGGATTATAGGTATGAGCCACTAACATCCAGTTCTAAAAGACTTTTGAAGTGACAAATACATCCAAGATGTCATCATGATCTGTACTCAGAAATATGGGACAATATGCCTGCTGGGAAGGGTATTGGGCAAAAAGTTTGAGGAGGATCATTGTAGCCTGGATAGGACTGATTCCTATGCTTGTTCTGAGGAGCAGGCTCACAATGGCTTCTGTGAGCCTGTGTGTTCCCCAGAATTGTATGGCAGGGAAGGGAAGGGAATTGGGTGCAGCCTACATATTTTTTGGTTGCCTTTCATGAATCATGTGAGTACATTGCCAGGAAGTTTCTCTGGGTGTCCAAGGAAGGACTGGAATCATCAGTATGAATGGAACTCAGCCCTGTCTGGAAATAAGAGTCATCACATAATGACTTACCCTTTTCCTTCTTGAACATATGTATGGGCTCGAAGAGGGAAAATATGGTGAGGACTGAATGCTAACAGAGCACATTAGAGCATATGGATCAGCCTGGCACCTGTTACTTACGCATGTAATCAGCCTAACTGCTAAGGAGGCTGACAGCTGAGGATCAAGGTTCAAAGCCAGCCTGGGCAGGAAAGTCCATGAGACTCTTATCTCCAATAAACCACCAGAAAACTGGAAGTGGTGCTGTGGCTCAAGTGGTAGAGCAAATTCGCCTTAAGCTGAAGAGCTGAGGGACAGTGCCTAGGCCCAGAGTTCAAGCTCCATGACTGACCAGTATATAAATAAATAAAAAACAAAACAAAAAGAGCGTATGGATCAGTGCCAAACACCATGGAACTTGGGACTCTTTGTGATGATTTAGCCCAAGGAGATCACCTCCTAAATGAAGACCTCTTTGCCCCATAAATGGCATTTTGAGAACAATGTATATCACATTCTTCCTAATTCCAAAAGGCAGATAGATACACACTCCCACACAAATATTGCAAATGTGCTTCTTTATTACTAATGTTGGGATTGAGGAGATACGTGTGGCAAAGACAATATGGGTGGCCCATGGATAAGTGCCACCAGAAGAGAAATCCTCATGTGGATGCTGGAGATGGATCATACTTTAGGGCTCTTGCACTTCTGTCATGGAAATAAAATCTTCAGCTCCCTGAGGTTGATGTCGCAGCATTTCCACTCTCTGGGCTCGCCTATATTTGGCTCTTCTATTGTTGAACCAGCTCTGAAATCAGAGGACCCAAAAGAACTATTATTATTATTATTATTATTGTCAGTCATGGGGTTTGAACTCTGGACCTGAGTGCTGTCCCTCAGCTCTTCTGCTCAAGGCTAGCAGCCTACAACTTGAGCCACAGCACCACTTCCGTTTTTCTGGTGGTTTATTGGAGATAAGAGTTTCACGGCTTTTTCTGCCCAGGCTGGCTTTGAACCACGATCCACAGATCTAAGCCTCCTGAGTAGCTAAGATTACAGGCATGAGCGACCAGTGTCTGGCCCAAAAGAATTATTATTATTATTTTTTTTGGTCCGGTTGTGGGGCCTGAACTCTGGGCCTGGGCGCTCTCCCTCAGCTCTTCAGCTCAAGGCTAGTGCTCTACCACTTGAGCCACAGTGCCACTTCTGGCTTTTTTCTTTTTGCTTATGTGGTGTTGAGGAATCGAACCCAGGGCCTCAGGCATGCAAGGCAAGCACTCTACCACTGAGCCAACTTCCCAGCCCCCCAAAAGAATTATTTTAATATGTTAACCACTTTTTTTTCTCCTCCATGAACTGTGAAAGAGCACATCATGCAACTTTAAATACCATGGGCATAATAAATGGCATAGTCAAATCTATTTTTTATTATTGTTGAAATCCTTGTGGAGGCTATAGAGATTGACCAGTGGTCAAGCACATGACCAAAATATGGGGGGGGGGTGGCCTTGGGTAAATTCCTAGCACTACCAACAACAATAAGTAGAAGGCAATATAACACCAATCCTGTTCCTCAGCATGCTCATGCTGAACACCAACTATATGCCAAGTTTTGGAACAGGCTCAGTCCTTAGTCTCTCTGTACCTACTTTGAATGTTCTGTCATAGTTTCTTCCAGTTTTTGGGTGTAGATCTTGGTTATGAGTTGTTCCCCAAAACATAATAAAGGTCTGCTGACCTTCAGCTGTCCAGTATCTCCTACTCATTAGAAAGGCTTTCACCTCATTCCCATTGGAATGCTGGAAATGATAACACTTGGCCCCTAAAGTCATATGGAGGAAAATAGCTGCCTAAGTACAAAGCCCATTTTCAGGGTCAAGTCAGTAATGAATAGGAGGGCTTAAGTCATCTTTGGTCTTCTGAAATATCTTGAGAATTAGAAGTACGTCTGGCAGGGAGTCCTGGACACAACTTTGACATACTGGAACAAGTTAAGAATACATACTTCTGGGGCTGGGAAGGTGGCTCAGTGGTAGAACGCATGCCTTGCATGCCAGAGGCCCTGGGTTCGATTCCTCAACACCACATAAGCAAAAAGAAAAAAGCCGGAAGTGGTGCTGTGGCTCAAGTGGTAGAGTGCTAGCCTTGAGCTGAAGAGCTGAGGGACAGAGCCCATGCCCAGAGTTCAGGCCCCATGACCTGACCCCCCCCCAATAAAGAATACTAACTTAAAAACACCCACAAGCTGGGCTTGGTGCTTCACGCTTGTAATTCTAGCTACTTAGGAAGCTGAGATCTATGGATCTTGGTTCGGTTCAAAGATAGCTCAAGTAGTACACAGTTTGGTTCAAAGCTAGCTCAGACAGTAATGTCTGTAAGATTCTTCTCTCCAATTAATCAGCAAAAAAAAAGCCAGAAGCAGAGCTGTGGCTCACATGGTAGAGTGCTAGCCTTGAGCAAAAGACATCAGAGACAGTGCCCAACCAGGACACAACTGTCCAAGTAATGGAGCAGGTCATACACAGATTGACTACCTGCCAAGTGTCTTCTTCAGATTTACTCACCTGCACTTTTTCTTCAGGCACATTCATGCCTCTTGCAAGCACCCTCCTGTGGAGAGAACATGAAAGGTCAATATTCAGGACTTTGCAGAACATGCAAAATGGTGTATATGCTCTGTGCTCATTTCAGAATTACCATGCTTCCTCACAACCACTCAAGTATGCCTAACTAATTCTCAGAAAAGCCTAGCTTTAGCAATGTTTATGTTACATCACAAAATCAAATGAGGTTGACAGAGCAACAGCCAATAGTTTTAATGCATTGTATTAAAAATGAGAACATGGAAAAGTGTATGATGAACAAATTACATAAATTTCAAATATGGCAATGCATGATGGTACCTCATTCTCCTGACCCTGATTCCCATAAAATCTTATTTACAAAGGCAATCCAGGGCTGGGAAGGTGGCTCAGTGGTAGAGCGCTTGCCTTGCATGCATGAGGCCCTGGGTTCGATTCCTCAGCACCACATAAGAAAAAAGCCAGAAGTGGCGCTGTGGCTCAAGTGGTAGAGCGCTAGCCTTGAGCTGAAGAGCTGAGGGCCAGCACCCAGGCCCAGAGTTCAGGCCCCACGACCGGACCCAAAAAACAACAACAACAACAAAAAAAACAAAGGCAATCCAGCAGCACAGTGGAAAAGGTGAAATAGATAAACTGGACTATATCAAAAGTAACTTCTTGAACTAGAGGATGCAATAGAATGAAAAGGAACCGCAAAATGGAATGCAGTATTTGCAAGTCATCTGCTTGAAAAGGAATTCTAGAAAGAATTCTGACAATCTAGTATTCAAAAATACCCCAACCAGAGTCAAACATGGGAAAAGAACTTAAATAGAAGTTTCCCAAAGAAAATACAGAAATAACTACCAATCACATAAACAGATGCTCAACATCACTAGGAAAATACAAATCAAAACCATAGTTCAATAAGCGGGCGCTGGTGACTCACGCTTGTAACCACCAGAAAACCGGAAGTTGCACTGTGGCTCACGTGGTAGAATGCTTGCCTTGCACTGAAGAGCTCAAGGACAGCTCCCAAGCCCAGAGTTCAAGCCCCATGGCTGATAAAAATAATAAGTAAATAAACGAATGAATAATGAATTGTACTTTTCTATAAACAATATAGCTTAATACAGTCTGTCTTCCTGTGATTGCCAACCTCTTTCACAGCCTTTACTTCCAGCAAGTATTGCTGTTTACATTAGACCCCCAAAATAATGAATGGCAGGTTCAAGATTTGTGTACTCATAAACTGATATGTTGAATTGAAATGTCTTTGTAGAATCACTTAAAGATACTAAAAAATTAGAAAAGAAAAATGATGCATTGTATTCATATTTTTTTCTGTTTTAAGTACTGTACAAAGGGGTTTCAATTGAACAAGTGAGATTATGAACATTTACATGGGTAAATTGACCTGAAACCCCTTTGTCCAACGATTTAAAGATAACAAAAAATAATTTAAAATAAATAAGTCAGCCTTGAAGAGATATTTTTCTACTCCCATTCACAGTGGATGGTCACAAAAATTTGTATGCAAAAAGCAACCCTGAGGGAGGTCCACATCCCAAAGCTCAAGCAGTTTTGGTATCCAGATAATGGAATGCCATGCAGTCTTTAATAACATGGATGACTTCTGAGGCCATTGTGCTAAAAGCAGTTAAAGGGTCACAAAAGCACAAACACGGTGTGGTTTTCCTTATCTAAAATAGTAGAGTGGTCCATTTCAGAGAAGGAAATGACAGAATGGTGGGGGTGGGGCGGACACGCCTGGAGGCTAAAATTGGGGAATCCTTTGTTGCAAAGTGTTTCAGTTCCACAAGGTCAAGAAACATCGGGAAAGGTGTGAAACTAACATGAAAATAATTACCCTTGTGGTATTTCTAAAGTCTTTAGAGAGGTTGAGATAGTCCACACTACTTTGTATCTGGTCTCACCATAATTCAAAAAAGAAACAAAAAGTGGCTTTGAGCGACCAGTTTCCAGACTGGATTGGAGTAATTAATTGTTGGCGGAAAATATCAACCTTGACCTCCTAAGGCTGGCTCTTAACTCGCAGCAGCGGGGCAGGTGAATATAACAGTGATTTGGGTGGGTCAAGATAGGTAGGAGAGGCCGGTACAGAAAAGGTGTTAGGAAATGGTCCCAAAGCCTTGAAGATCAGGTGTCTCCAGTGCAAGCCTCTTACCGTGTGAGCAGATCTGGGTACCGAGTTTCTTGGAAAACAGTTTCGAGCTCGTCTACCTGCCCCTGGGTGAACTGGAACTGTATTTGTTGTCCTCGTCGTCGCCTTCGTTGATGTGGAGCGGCCCCAGCACCCATGAGGACAAGCTCTGCCTGGTCCTGCTCACCGTTCTGGTCTATGTCATCAAGGCTATCACTCTCCACCGCCAAGCCTTCAAGAGCGTTCATATCACCATCCTGAACTAGCTCTTCACCACTCAGGTGCTGGCCCGCCTCCACGAGGCCTAGTGCTTCTTCAAGCACTTGGCCACCTCTCACTGAAGCGGCTGCACCTTGCTCAGGAGCGGCCATCCTTCCCATCTCCATCTCGATCCGGGTAGGTGGAGTCATTGGGGAATCACAGGGGTGGAAATCTGCGAAAGGGTTTGAGAGTTGAGTTGGGGAAGCGAATGAGCGCAGATAGTCCAAATCTAGAGGCCACCCCCTGGTTACCTAGAAGCTGCGCAATGCAACGCCCCCAACATTTCTCCCCCCGCCCCCCCTCCCCGCTTTCCCCGCCTTTCTCTGGATTCCCCTGCTTTGGAGGACACTACTTTTGGTTTTCCGCTTATAGCCAATAACAGTGCTGTAAAGTGTATGTATGTATACATACATGCATGCACACAGACATGTATACATACATATTTGTGTGTATACATACATATACATAGGTGTGTATATATGTAGTGATGGGGCATAGCCCAACCGCAGGGCATGGGGGAAGCAAAGTTGCAAAGTGTAGATTTATGGGGAAAAAAAGAGAATAAAGTAAAGCTGCAAGAGTTCTCTCTGGAGCAAGTGCCAAGTTAATCTACTTTGGATATTAGCTGATTACTCCTAGTGGTGATATAGACCGGGGGAGGGTCAAGACCACATTTGCACCCCTAGGCCCTTCCTGTGAAGATTGTAAGAACCTCTCATGACCTCACTATCCCTATTCCCCAACCTATATATTAGCCAAAGTTGCGAATGAGGTGATCATCATGTCTAAGATCCCAAAAAGCAAAGGAACAGGACCTTGGAACTGGGTTTGGGCAACATTCTGGCTAATGACAAGGGCTCTGCCAGACTCTATGAGACCCTGCTGACATCTGAACATTACAAACATTGTGTAATGGATTCCAACCAGAGTGCAAATGTAAAACTCCACCTAGGGCTTATTGCACATAAGATTGGGGGCACTTTTCCTGTTGTAGTATAGATAAATGAATTAATATTCAGAAAGCATTTATTTTTGTACTAATTGTACAAAAATGGGTTTGTTACGGTATTATCATATTTCTATATTATATACATTGACCTTATTCACCTGTCCATCATTCTCTCCTGCCTCCTTCTTACTTCCCGCTGTTTGCCTTCTTCCCCCAAATTTTCTCACAACTGCTTTCATGTTTATTGTGTGTATGTATGTGTGTGTGTGTGTGTGCACGCGTGCGTGTGCATGCATGTATGCCTGCAGTCCAGAGGCTTAAACTCAGGGCCTAGGCAATGTCTCTAAGCTTTTTTGCCCAAGGCTAGTGCTTTACCACTTGATCCACAGCTGCAATTCTGACTTTTTTGCTAGGTAAGTGGGGATAAGAGGCTCAAGGACTTTCCTTCCCAGACTGGCTTTGAAATATAATCCTAGCCAGGCGCCGGTGGCTCACGCCTGTAATCCTAGCTACTCAGGAGCTGAGATATGAGGATCTCGGTTCAAAGCCAGTCCAAGCAGGAAAGACTGTGAGACTCCTATCTCCAATAAACGACTAGAAAACTGGAAGTGGCACTGTAGCTCAAGTGGTAGAGCGCTTGCTTTGAGCTGAAGAGCTGAGGGACAGCGCCCAGGCCCAGAGTTCAAGCCCCATGACCGACAAAAAAGAAAAAAAAATCATTACATCTCAGTCTCCTGAGTAGCTAGGATTACAGGTGTGAGCCACCAGTGCCCGGCTCTATTGTCACTTTAAAAAATGTATTTGCTAACATTTTTAGCAGTGTCTATAAAGGTGCAAGTCTGTAGCCTCCCCCTCCCCCCAAGAGGGGCAGCCATGGTCTTTACCGTGATTCTGACACAGAAAGGCCCTTCATTTTGCAGCATGTGGGTATCAGCATGAACTTACTCAGCCACTTGTCTTTTCCCTTGAGCCAAGGGATCCTCAGGCATTCTAGGCAAGGAAGAGAGCAGCAGAAGGAAAACAAAGAACCATGAGAAGAGGAAAAAAGAGCAGTGTGATGTGAGGAGCAGGAAAGGACCAGCAGTAGGGACAGGCAGCAATGGAAACACAGGTCCCAACTTGAGGTTGCTGGATGCTGGGACCCTGGATGAGTGTGCCTGTGCCTGAATGTTATCTGTGAAATGAGCTAGGCTGGCCCAGGAACTCCTGGTCCTGAGGGCAAGCAGTGGACAGGTGGAAGCAGCCAGGCACTCAGGCAGCCCTGGGTGATCAGTTGCTTTTCTACTTCAGGGCTTTTACCTAGTTGTTTCCAAGTTACATACTGAGAGCATTTTGCACTGTGTTCCTGACTCAGATGAGATTGGGAGATAAGAGGCAAACTCAATGAGGCTCTGACATCATTGGGAGCTGAAAAAAATACCCTCAGGCTTCATGTTACCTCTGGGAGCCCCTTCTTACTCTTCCAGAGTCAGGAGTCCCCTATTGAATGCAAAACCACTAGGGCAAGCCAAGCCTTGCAAATTCAAGGGCCTCCTAGGTACCAGAATTATTATTTACTAGCATTATTTCAGTGAAGCCAGGAAACTCTGGTCTTCCAGAGATAGACAGATTTGATCCACAATCAGGACCTGGTACTGGGGTTTGAACCTTAGGGGTTTGGGTGCTGTCCTTTAGCTTTTTATGCTCAGGGCTGGAGCTCTATCATTTGAATCACACCTCCACTTCTGTCTTGCTTTTAGGTGGTTAATTGCAGAGAAGAGTCTCATGAACAACCCTGTTTGTGCTGGATTTGAACTGGGCTCCTCAGGTCTCAGCCTCCCGAGTAGCTAGGATTACAGGTGTGAGGTCCCAGGGCTCAACATGTTCAGAACTTTTGATAATTACATAGCTTATTAGTAATTACAGTGATGGAGGCCTTGGATGACTTAGAACTCCTGCATTTGGGTGAATATATACACTGGAGTGAAATCTGGGAGTCTGTGGTGAGCATCTCATACAAACAAGAAAAGCTGTATTTATTTAAGAAACCCTAGGGCTGGGAATGTGGCTTCATAGTAGAGTATTTGCCTAGCATGCATGAGGCCCTGGGTTTGATTCCTTGGTACCATGTAAATAATAAATAAATAATATAATTTTACAAAAAGATTGTTTACAAAAAGAAACCCTAGGGCCAGGAATGTGGCTTAGTGGTAGGATGCTTGCCTAGCATGAGTGAAGCCCTGGGTTCGATTCCTCAGTACCACAGAAACAGAAAAAAGCCAGAAGTGGCACTGTAACTCAAGTGGTAGAGTGCTAGCCTTGAGCACAGAGAGGCTCAGGGACAGTTCTCAGGCCCTGAGTTCAAGCTCCAAGATTGGCAAAAGAAAAGAAAACCTAGTGCTATTAGCATAAGTGAACATGGACATACAAAGAATGGCCCTGGTGGAAAAAAAATCAGTATGGTAACAGGAGAGTCCCTGTAAAGGCACCTGCCTAAATTGTCCTTGTAAGATGCCTTTGGAGGCTGAGCGCTGGTGGCTCATGCCTAGAATCCTAGCTACTCAGGAGGCTGAGATCTGAGGAACAAGGTTCAAAGCCAGCCAGGGAAGGAAATTGGTGAGGCTATTATTTCCAGTTAACCACAAAAAATCAGAAAGTGTAGCTGGGGCCCAAGTGATAGAGCTCCAGTTTTGAAGGGGGAAAAGCTAAAGGATGGTGTCAGGCCGTTTAAGCCCCACTACCACACACACACACACACACACACACACACACACACACACACACACACGCACGCACGCACGCACGCACGCACGCACGCACGCACACACACACACGGTGCTTTTTACCTATTTTGGCAACCTTTCTGAAGAGATAAATCCGTTGAGGTTGTAGATTTCCAATAGAGACAGCTATGGACTTCACTATAAACATTATCTCAATCTGAAAACGAAGTACCTCATATTATTCTAATTTCATGGATTTTTTATTGGCTACTAGCCTTTTTCACTTACTGTAATGTCTATAAGATTAATTAATGGGCTGGGAAGGTGGCTCAGTAGTAGAGCGCTTGCCTTGCATGCATGAGGCCCTGGGTTCAATTCCTCAGCACCACATAAGCAGAAAAAGCTGGGAGTGGTGGTGTGGCTCAAGTGGTAGAGCACTAGCCTTGAGCTGAAGAGCTGAGGGACAGCATCTAGGCCCAGAGTTCAAGCCCATGACTGACAAAAAAGAAAAAAAAGATTCATTAGTGCTGGAGCTTGTGTTAGGATGTGTGTGTGTGTGTTTTGTTGGTCATGGGGCTTGAACTCTGGGCCTGGATGCTGTCCCTCAGCACTTCATCTCAAATAGAGTGCTCTACCTCTTGAGTCATAGCACTGCTTCTGGTTTTCTGGTGGTTTATTGAGGATGAGTCTCATGGATTTTCCTGCCCAGGCTGGCTTTGAACCAGGATCCTCAGATCTTAGCCTCCTGAGTAACTAGGATTACAAGTGTGATCCACTGGCGCCCAGCTGGATTTATTTATTTTTTTGGGGGGGTCCGGTAGTGGGTAGCTTTTTGCCACAACCCTGCCAGTATCTATTATTGTTAGTTTTCTTTTTTTTGGGGGGGGGTCTCATGTGGCCTAAACTCTGGGCCTGGGCACTGTCCCTCACCTCTTCAGCTCAAGGTTAGCACTCTACCACTGGAGCCACAGCGTCACTTCCGGCTTTTTTCATTTTGCTTATGTGGTGCTGAGGAATTGAACCCAGAGCCTCAGGCATGCAAGGCACATGCTCTACCACTGAGCCATCTTCCCAGCCCCTTATTGTTAGTTTTCTTGTTAATGGCCATTGTAACTGTGAGAGGTGGAATCTCAATGTTGGCTTTGATTTGCATTACTTTTACAGGCATGGTTAATTATTAGCTCAGTCTTTGACTCCGGAGATCTGGCAAGTGGTTTGTAGCTTTAGGCTGTTCTCTTCAAGGTGATAAAAAGATGACGCTGCCTTTCTGTGGGGGCAGTTTGCCTTTTGTCACTAGGTGCTTACTGATGAATCTTGTTCTTCCTGGAGCCTAAGGTGATTGTGATCACTGTAGGAAGTGGCTTAGATAAAAGAAGATTAGATGGGAAAGAGGGTGTGGGCTGGGTGCCCAGATTTTATGTGTTTTTAATTTACAGGTTCAGCAAAAGCATCTTTTTAGGTTGCCTGTTACTAGAGCAGAGTGACATTTGGGCTGTGCCTTTCACCATGCTTCATCCTGAGGTGGGCAGAGAATGGAGGAGGAGGGTAGCACACCCAAGCCAGATAGAAGAGGTCATGAAGGAGGACAAGATGGAGAGCTGCCACTGCCTAGGTTTGCTGGAGTTGGAGTTAAGGTTAGGCCCAGACTGAATGCATTCATTCACATCAGTTCAGTACTAAACAAAACATACTAAGGAAAGAAGATAGGACCCAGCAAATCTGAGGCCACCTCCTACCTACTTAGAGCCAGCTGGGCCTGGGGCATCACTGACCACTTTGGCACTAAGTTGCTATTCTCACCTGCTCCAGCCCTTTCTTCTTGGCTCCCCAGTAGAGTATATAAATGTGTCTCATTCATAGCATATAAGAGGCTGTGTTTATCAGTCAGGATGCTCACTTTTTTTTTTCTTTTTGGTTGTAGGGCGTTGTCCCTGAGCTGTTTTGCTCAAGGTGAGCGCTCTGCCACTTTGAGCCATAGAATCAGTTTTCTGGTGGTTCATTGGAGATGAGTCTCACAGACTTTCTTGCTGTAGCTGGCCTCAAACTTCAGTCCTCTGATTTCAGCTTCCTGAGTAGCTAGGATTACAGGCATGAGCCACCAGCACCCACAGCATGCTCACTTTTTATTTATTTTATTTTGGTGCCAGTCTGAGGCTGGAACTCAGGGCCTAGGCAGTGTCCCTGAGCTTTTTTGCTCAAGGCTACTACTCCACCAATAGAGCCACAGCGCTACTTCAGCTTTTAGTTGGTTCATTGGAGCTAAGAGACACACAGGGACTTTCCCGCAAGTCTGGCTTTAAACTTTGATCCTCAGATCTCAGCTTCCTGAGTAGCTAGGATTTCTTGCATGAGCCAATAGTGCCCAGCTTCACTTTTCATCCTTGATCAGTTTCTCCAACTTTATCTGTCTAAAAAGCCACACTCCAGGGCTGGGAAGGTGGCTCAGTGGTAGAGCGCTTGCCTTGCATGAATGAGGCCCTGGGTTCGATTCCTTAGCATCACATAAGCAAAAAAGAAAAAAAGCCGGAAGTGGCACTGTGGCTCAAGTGGTAGAGCGCTAGGCCTTGAGCTGAAGAGCTGAGGGACAGCGCCCAGGCCCAGAGTTCAGGCCCCACAACTGGACCCCCCCCAAAAAAAACCCACACTCCATGCTTTTTTACTAGATGTGATTTAAACCCTTGCATTGCTGCAGCCACTGAAGCATAAGGTTGAGCATAAGAGGCCAAAGTGTACATTCTTACTTGAAAGCACTTGTACTGGTGAGCAGGTCCTACTTATAAACCTATGTTAATTTCATTTTTGAAATATTCATTTTGATTTTAAAGAAGGAAAAAAGGTATCACATAAACTAGTGCTTTACTATTTGAGCCACAGCTCCACATCTGGCTTTTTGGTGCTTAAGGGGAGATAATAATCTCTTGGACTAGTCTGGCACTGGTGGCTCATGCCTGTTATCCTAGCTACTCAGGAGGCTGAGATCTGAGGATCAAGGTTCAAAGCTAGCCTGGGCTGAAAAGTCCCTGTGAGACTCTTATCTCCAATGAATGTCTCCCTCTTCCCCTCCCCCCCCCCCCAAGCTGGAAGTGGTATTGTGGCTCAATGTGCTGGAGTGCTACCGTTGAGTAAAAGAGCTCAGGGACAGTGCTCTGGTCTTGAGTTCAAGCCCCATGACCAACTAAAACAAAACAAGTAATCTCTTGTACTTTCTTGCCTGGGCTGGCTTTGATCCTCAGATCTCAATTTTCTGAGTAGCAAGAATTACACGTATGAGGGGCTGGGAATGTGGCTTAGTGGTAGAGTGCTTGCCTAGCATGCATAAAGCTCTGCAATCGATTACTCAGTACCACATAAACAGAAAAGGCCAGAACTGGTGCAGTGGTTCAAGTGGTAGAGTGCTAGCCTCGAGCAAAAGCAGCTCAGGGATAGTCCCCAGGCCCTGAGTTCAAGCCCCAGGAATGACAAAAAAATCATAAACAAAAACAAAAACCCTCACCCCCCCAAAGCCATGTATGAGCCACTTGTTCATGGCTAGAATTGTGTTTGTTTGTGTGTGTGTGTGTGTGTGTGTGTGTGTGTGTGTGTCTGTGTGTCTGTCGTGGTACCTGAACTCTGGGTCTGGCGCTGTCCCTCAGCTCTTCAGCTCAAGGCTAGTGCTCTACTGCTTGAGCCCCAGTGCCATTTCCAGCCTTGTCTGTTTATGTGGTGCTGAGGAATTGAACCCAGGGCCTCATGCATGCAAGGCTCCACCACTGAGCCACCTTCCCAGCTAAGCTAGAAAAATTTTAACCACAGGGTTTCCTAAATTCTCTCTGGAAAATTTTCTGTTTAAATTTTATGTGAGGTATAAGGAGGTGTGATGTTGCACTATCAGGAGAATGGGGGTTTTGCCCTCCCCCCCCCAACTTGCTGTATCACTTCTTATCTCTTTAAAATCCACCTTGTGGTACATCATACACCACCCCCACACAAGAATTCTGTATCATTACCAGTTTCAAGACTTTGGGTAAACAGAAAATAGAGATGTCCATTCAGATGAATTTCTCTGAAGTTGAGCTCTAAACATCTATTTCTTGTTTATTTGCGCCACCTGCTGGTGAACTTACAGAATACCTCGCTAATCGTAAATCCTGGAAAAAGTCAATCTTTATATAATATTCTGAAGGGTCTCTCGGTGTTTATAGAGTTAAAACCATTGAAGTGTCTTGCTTTTTTCTGTTTATTTTGAAGTGCAATTGACTCCAGATATCTGGTCCTGCCCCAACTTTCTTAGAGTTCTCTGAGTACGATAATCATGTCTCCCCCTTAAAAAATAATTTTGTTGCTATTATTAAGGTGTTGTATAGAGGGGTTACCACTTTATAAGTCAAGTAATGATTACATTTCTTTTTTTGGACAACGTCATCTGTTTCTTTTCTTTCCTTCAGATTCTGTCCCCCATACCTGCCCACAAGTTACATAGGTGATTACCCACCACCTCTCTTTAAAAGAAAGTCTTTGTTCCCATCTCAAACCTAGTTAAATCAGTACTGCAATTTGAAGCCAGCCCTGGTAGGAATATCAGTGAGACTCTTATCTCCAATAAACCAGCAAGAGGCTGGAAGTGGAGATGTGGCTAAAATGGTAGAGCACCAGTCTAATGTGATAAATCTAAGGGACAGAGCCAAAGTTTTGAGTTCAAGCCCCAGGATAGGCACAAGAGAAAACAATGATTTTTTTTTTGTCCGTCGTGAGGCTTGAACTCTGGGCCTGGGCGCTGTCCCTCAGCTCTTCAGCTCAAGGCGAGCGCTCTACCACTTGAGC
>NW_012267263.1:11584406-11636662 GCF_000151885.1 Dipodomys ordii
GCTAGCCTTGAGCTGAAGAGCTGAGGGACAGCGCCCAGGCCCAGAGTTCAGGCCCCATGACTGGACCCCCCCCCAAAAAAAAAGTTTCATGGACTTTCCTGCCCGGGCTGGCTTTGAACCGAGATCCTCAGATCTCAGCCTCTTAAGTAGCTAGGATTACAGGTGTGAACCACCGGCGCCCGGCTAGATGTCGGATTTCTAATGTGTGCTTTGGACTGTTCACCCTGGCATTTATAGGTCCTATATTTGGATTCCTAACTGGCTCCATGTAGTAGCAGTCCTTTATTGGAATTTCCTTATCAGTGTGGGAAAAGTCCAGCCATCATGGGCTTGGCTGATAGAATATAAGCAAATAAGCAAATGTATTTTTTTCTTTTCTAAAAAATCATTTGATTGTAAAGGTGATCTACAGAGGCCATACAGTTACATAAATAAGATAATGAGTATATTACTTTTTGAAGTGTTACCCTCTCCCTTGTTTTCTCCCAATTTCCCTCCCCCTACTTCTCCTCTGCCCAAATTGTAAAGTTCATTTCCAACATAGTCTCTAGTGAGTATCGCTGTTGTGTTAGTTCACCCTTTGTCCCATCATTTCTGTAGCAAGTGTATTTTTGTGTATTTGAAAATATTTCAAACAAAAAGCCTAGTCCCCATACTTTGTATACATTATTTTAAAATTTTTTATTGGTGCCAGAGATTGCTCTTAGGGCCTTCTGTTAAGCATGATGGGCTTAATCTGTTGCATCCACACTTAATTCTTTTGCTTATTCAAAATATCATTTTTTCACCTATCTGAAGACCACAATTTTCTATTCTAAATAAAGAATTCTTATTACATGTCTTTTTCTTCCTGCCCTTTGTTTCCAAGTATTTGTATTCAAATATTTGCATGGGATTTAATTATAAGGCATTTCCAAGTTGAATCTATGAGGTTTGGACAATATTATACTTATTTAAATCATAATCTAGAGCATAGCAAAACCACTGTTGGCTAGAAGCAATACATTAGTTCCTAACTTACTTGATCATCAATCTGAGTATTTTGATGTGTTATGGCGCCTAGCCTGGCGCCAGTGGCTCATGCCTGTAATCCTAGCTACTCATGAGGCTGAGATCTGAGGATCACGGTTCAAAGCCAGCCCAGGCAGGAAACTCCGTGAAACCCTTATCTCCAATAAACCACCAGAAAACCGGAAGTGGCGCTGTTGCTCAAGTGGTAGAGCACTCGCCTTGAGCTGAAGAGCTTAGGGACAGCGCTCAGGCCCAGAGTTCAAGGCCCACAACCCACCAAAAAAAAAAAAATACCCTCAACTCAGGCATCCTGATTTCATGATATTGAACTGTTTTGGTCCCCTATGTGTTCCCTGAAAAGAGACAGCAGGGGAACAGAATTTGGAACAGCTTAGATTCAGTTGCCTCATTCCATGAACCCTGTTGGTAGCCTCTTAGGAAGTTCCTCTCAGAATCCAGGCTTAGGGGGAACTCGACACAACTCAGCCCTGTGTGGAAACACATCTGTGCTCCAAAGAGGGCAGTTTAGAGGTTAGGATAGAGTCATGGTGGACAGAGAAGAGTGTGTGGGTCAGTGTAAAGCGCATTGGCATTTGGGAAACTTCTGTGCTGTGCAGGACCTGTTGATGGTGACTCAGGGGGGTGACCTACCAAAGCAGACCTCTTTATCACTGCATTTAAATGGCATTCCCCAAACAATTTACACCATATCCTCCTAACACAAGAAGACACACACATATGTTGAGGATATGCCTCTTTATAGCTAATGAGAGTAAAAAGGGTAAAATGATTGCAGGGTTAGCCTGGGTATTCGAGGTATAGAAAGCACCAGAAGATTATCTACCTTTGGTTCCCGAAGAAAGATGGCATTCTAGGGCTCCTTCAACTCCACAGGGAAAATAGTGTCTTGGTCCACACACTCATCACATCCATTCACTATTTGCTTTATGATTCTCCTATATTTTAACCTCCTATGGTGAAACCAGTCCTGCAATTAGTGAAAAACCATTGGTTTAGGGCTGGGAAGGTGGCTCAGTGGTAGAGCGCTTGCCTTGCATGCATGAGGCCCTGGGTTTGATTCCTCAGCACCACATAAGCAAAAAAAAGCCAGAAGTGGTGCTATGGCTCAAATGGTAGAGTGCTAGCCTTGAGGTGAAGAGCTGAGGGACGGCACCCAAGCCCAGAGTTCAGGCCCCACGACTGACATAAAACAAAAACCATTGGTTTACTCTACTGAACAGTGAAGATAATAATGAGAAAACACATCACACAACTTTATAAGTCTCTGAGGTTTGAACTTGTACAGCTATTCTGAACTTGCAGCTATTCTGTCACTACTACAATCTTTTGTTGGGCTACAATGCTGGCTCAGTGGTACAGGACATGGCTAGAATATGTGAGGCTGTGGTATCCATAACACCACATACTCCACCACCACCACAAACAACAACAACTACTACTACTTTAGAAAGCAACACTTCTCCTTCAGGTAACACATAGCTATGGAGCAACAGTTATATGCCAAACTGTGTAATAAACTCACTGCTTGGCTTCTTTTTTTTGCGGGGGGGGGGTCCAGTCATGAGCCTGAACTCTGGGCCTGGGCGCTGTCCTTCAGCTCTTCTAGCGCTCTACCACTCAAGCCACAGCGCTATTTCCGGCTTTTTTGTTTTTGCTTATGTGGTGCTGAGGAATCGAACCCAGGGCCTCATGCATGCAAGGCAAGCACTCTATCACTGAGCCACCATCCCAGCCCTGGCTTCTTAATATTCTGGAAAGGTTGCTTCCAATTATTGCATACAAGTTTTGCTTATGAGTTGGTCAATGTCCTTGATGTTGACTCATTGCCTGGTATCAAGATAAAGCATTTTTTTTGTAAGTCTTGGTGCCTGAACTCTGGGCCTGGGCGCTGTCCCTCAGCTCTTCAGCTCAAGGCTAATGTTCTACCACTCGAGCCACAGCACCACTTCTGGTTTTTTTCTGCTTATGTGGTGCCAGGGCCTCATGCATGCGAGGCAAGCACTCTACTCCTGAACCACCTTCCCAACCCCAATAAAGTACCTTTATATCCTGACAGCTGACCTCCAGATGTTCAGCTTCCTCTGGCCCTCTACTCACTAGGTTGTTACAGGTTTTTTTTTTGGGGGGGGGAATTTGGGTGTCTCAATGTGTGGACCACATTAATATTTTTGTTTTTGTTTTTGCCAGTCCTGGGGCTTGAACTCAGGGCCTGGGCACTGTCCCTGAGCCTGTTTTGCTTAAGGCTAGTGCTCCACCACTAAGCCACATTCTCAGCCTCACAATTAATGTTATATGGAGGGAAGAAACTTCTAATTTCAAAGGCCATCTTAATTTCTAAGGCAATATTCCATAACATGGAGCCCATGGTATTTTTCGGCAGAAGGAAACCTTCAAGGGAGGATTAGGGGGTCTCTGGTCAATCTCTTGAGAATTAGAAGGTCTTTTTTTTTTCCCAGAGAAGGTGAGGACACCGTTTTTGAAAGTTGTGATGAGCTCAACTTAAATGAACTCTAAAAGATCTTTGGCCACCGCTGTTACCCATGGCATCTCTGCTCTCCTAGTGGCCACACCTTTCTAGGCTGAGGACCAAGTCAGCTGACTTGGTTTTAGCTACACTGCCAGAGCACCAGTGAGATCACTCTAGCTTCTCTTGTCTTCTTTGTCTTGTTGTTCAGCACTGTGCATTCTTTGTTCTCAAGTTGTCATCCTTTGAGTGCTATTACTTAACTATTAGGCATCACCACCAAAAGGAACAGAAAATATGTAATACTAAGACAGGTATGAATCTACCCTGAAATGAAAACCAGACACGTTAGTATTCTATAATAGTATTCCCAAAGGAAAAATAAAGTATCCCAGAGGAAACAGAATCTATCCTTGTCCTATTCCAAACATGGGTATTTGACAATGTATTCAGAGGGATAAACAAAGTATACTGTTATAAATTAAAATTCAGACCTGTCACTGGCTGTATATCAACTTACCAAAAAAATCAGAAAGAAAAGGAAGAGAACAAACTAATTTGGGCTTTTAAGCTCTCTTCTCCTATTAGTCTCACTTTGTTTCTTGAAGAAATGTGAATACCTTCAAGGTCATACTGAATCTTTGACTCTATGCTGAAGTGACCTCTACACATACCCAGATTGGAAGAGTTGAACTTTAATTATTGAGTATCTACATATGTATTATTATTATTTGTGCATACAAATTTTACATGTTTATATCAAATACAATGTATATTTTGCATTATATGTTACAAGTATATACATTATACATATATGGTATTATATTGTATATATACTATATAATATGCACATAATTACCTCACATACATATAACATTTACACATAGAATATGAGAAGCAATTTTTTTTAGATTTTAAAAATAATTTGGAAAGACTCTATGAAACCTGATAGAGTACTACACATTTAAAAAATGAAAGTACAGGGGCTGGGAAGGTGGCTCAGTGGTAGAGCGCTTGCTTTGCATGCATGAGGCCCTGGGTTCGATTCCTCAGCACCACATAAGCAAAAAGAAAAAAAGCTGGAAGTGGTGCTGTGGCTCAAGTGGTAGAGCGCTAGCCTTGAGCTGAAGAGCTGAGGGACAGCGCCCAGGCCCAGAGTTCAGGTTCTATGACCGGACAACCCCCCCCAAAAAAATGAAAGTACAGCCAGGCACTGCTGGCTCATGTCTAATTCTAGCTACTCAGGAGGCTGAGATCTGAGGATCGCAGCTCAAAGTCCCCCAGGCAAGAAAGTCTCTGCGACTCTTATCTCTGATTAATCACAGAAAAAGCCTGAAGTGGTGCTGCAGCTCCACTAGCAGAGTGAGCAAAAGGAGCTTAAGGACAGTGCCCAGGCCCACAGTTCAGGACTGGCAAAATAAATAAAAGTACAGAAACTTCTAGGACTGTCCTAGAAAATGCAATCAAAGATTTTTTTCTTTGTTTTCGCTTCCCTGAATCCTCTATTTTTTTGTATCATTGTATTAATTTTTTGAAATACCAAGCAAATTCTCTTTGCTCTCTCTCTCTCTCTCTCTCTCTCTCTCTCTTTTTTTTTTTTTTACAAACTATCCATTTACTGGTGTGGCTGGTGACCCAGGATTCTCTTGTACCTCCCTCTCACTCCTCCCTCACATATCAGTACTAACTTAACTTGGGACCAAAAGAGAAGCCAAGAAGATGGACTTTTCTGCCAGCCCTGTGGAATAACATTTAATTCAGGAAAGCAGATTGAAATACTTTTTTTTTATTTTTTATTTTATTTGTGAACATACTGTACAGAGGGGTTACAATTACATGGGCAGGATAATGCGTACATTTCTTACCAAGCATTGTAGCCTCCTCCTTTGTTTCCCCTTCCCATCCCATCCCCCTCCCACCTCCCCACCCAATCCTCCTCCCCCCCACCAAAGTTGTAAAGTTCTTTTTCGACATACAACTTGTACATCTCATTGTTGCAATGGGTCCATCTGTATCCCTATTTAAACCATTTGTTTTTTCCCTTCCCCTCCACAAATTATACCGACATCAAATACAGTGAAAGCAGGGTTATACCGTGGGAGAGAGACATACAAAGCAACAAAGAAATAATCTTATAAATGTGCTAGAAACAATCGCATGAAAGAAAAAAAACATTTGAATACATATCTTAGGGTTCATTTCCCTAACATCAACTTATCTGACCTTTTCTGCTTGACTCAGACATATACTAGTTATTGCAAATAAAGGAAACCATGGGACCTATGTTTCTTTGGGCCTGGCTTACTTCACTTAATATAATTTTTTCCAAGTCTTTCCATTTCCTAACAAATGGGGCAATGTCATTCTTTCTGATGGAGGCATAGAATTCCATTGTATATATATATATACATATATATATATACCACATTTTCTTGATCCATTCATCTACTGAGGGGCATCTGGATTGGTTCCATATCTTAGCTATGGTAAATAATGATGCAATAAACATAGTCGTGCTGGTAGCTTTAGTGTGATGTTGTTTGTGAACATTTGGGTAAATGCCCAAAAGTGGGATTGCTGGGTCATAGGGGAGCTCTATGTGGAGTCTTTTGAGGAATCTCCATACTGCTTTCCAAAGTGGTTGAACAAGTTTACATTCCAACCAACAATGAAGTAAGGTTCCTTTCTGTCCACATCCCCTCCAGCATCTGTTGTTGTTAGAGTTCTTGATTTTTGCCATTTTAACTGGAGTGAGATGATATCTCAATGTTGTTTTGATTTGCATTTCTTTTATGGCTAGGGATGTTACTTTAAGCCTAGTAATCTGAGTTTATAAACCAACATTATCAATTACACTAATAAAGCTAGACTGCTCCTAAAGGACCTCCTTAAATATTAAATTTATAGCTATTGTTTACTTCTGAAAACATATTAAAGGGGCTGGGAAGATGGCTCAGTGGTAGAGCTCTTGCCTTGCATGCCTGAGGCCCTGGGTTCGATTCCTCAGTACCACATAAGCAAAAAGAAAAAGCCGGAAGTGTGTGCTGTGGCTCAAATGGTAGAGCGCTAGCCTTGAGCTGAAGAGCTGAGGGACAGCGCCCAGGCCCAGAGGTCAGGCCCCACAACTGGACCCCCCAAAAAACCCAACATATTAAAATCACAGGACAAAGTTAGGAGGCAGAGGTCTTCTGAACTTTTTATTCTGCCTTGTATTATATTCACTGAGTATCTTTTCATATTTATCTGATGAAAACTTTTCCTTTGGTTTTTAAGTGTCTTTCTTTTGTTACATTTTATTTGGGGACAGGGACAGTTTTGAGATAAGCCTTCACTGTAGTTTTTGAGGCTGGCCTCAAACTTACTATGCACTACAGACTGGCATTGAATTCATGATCCTCCTGCCTCAGCCACCTGAATGCTGGGATTCTAGGGGTGTACCACCATGCTCTTCTCTCAAAGGCAAGAGCCTTGTCTCTTCATTTCTGTGCCAGATACACAGCAACAATTCAATAACTTCTCCAACTGAATTCACATTTAAACTTCCCAGTTCCTCCAGATACATGATTTGAACAGGACTGAATATCATGAAAGAATCAACTAAAATCCTTTCCCACCCTTTCTCTATTTTTTTTTTTTTTGTTGGTCGTGGGGCTTGAACTCTGGGCTTGGGCACTGTCCCTTAGCTCTTCAGCTCAAGGCTAGCGCTCTACCATTGAGCCACAGCACCACTTCCAGCTTCTTTCTTTTTTGCTTATGTGGTACTGAGGAATCGAACCCAGGGCCTCATGCATGCAAGGCAAGCGCTCTACCACTGAGCCACCTTCCCAGCCCCCATCTTTTTCTTTCTTAGGGAGATATACATCATCTGGAGTATATGGCTTTAATAATGACTGTCACCATAAAAATGAGTAGAAAAACACAGAGTTATGTTGTAAGGTAGAAGACTATGTATAAATTAATGTTAAAACTAATTAATACTGCTAACTGATGCCATATCTCAATGCTTAGAATCCTGTATTCATACAGTCTGGGAACTGCAGTGTTTAGGTAAGTAAACTCTTATTTTCCTTTTTGCAACTGTGCCATCTAGACTCAACCTCCTAACAGCAATGAAAACATTGGTGACAATTTCAATACATGACACACATAAACTTGATATGTCTCCTGCAAAATTTATATTCTGTTGACTCCCTTACCAAATGACTCATAAAAATCTGTAACTAAATATAGCTTCTTACATTTTGTTTTTTGGTGCCAGTCCTGGGGCTTGAACTCGGGCTGGCACTGTCCCTGAGCTCTACCTCCTTGAGCCACAATATCATTTATGGCTTTTTGGTAGTTCATTGGAGATAAGTATCTCACAGACATCCCTGTCTGGGCTGGTTTTGAACTGTAATCCTCAGATTTCAGTTTCTTGAGTTGCTAGTATTACAAGCATGAGCCATGTTAGAATGCAAACATACCATCAAAACTTGTAGAGAGGAGCTGGGAAGGTGGCTCAGTGGTAGAGCGCTTGCCTTGCATGCATGAGGCCCTGGGTTCGATTCCTCAGCACCACATAAGCAAAAAGAAAAAAAGCTGGAAGTGGCGCTGTGGCTCAAGTGGTAGAGCTCTAGCCTTGAGCTGAAGAGCTGAGGGACAGCGCCCAGGCCCAGAGTTCAGGCCCCACAACCGGACCCCCCCCAAAAAAGAAACTTGTAGAGAATAAAAAATGGGGCTTATTGTGTTTTTATTTTTGAGGAAAAAAGTCAACCTGAAAGATTTCAACTTATCTGAAGTAAGAAGTGCAGAAAATACCCGTACCTTTGGAATTTCTTCCAAGTTGTATACAAATCACCAAACTATATCTTGTGATCACTTTCAAACTTTTACTATAAAGGTGTTATACAGAGGGGTTACAGCTACATAAGTCAGGTAATGACTCACCCATTGATAATTTTTCTTATTAGTGTATTATTTTGCAGAATTTGAAAGTACAGTATTTTGGCACAGTGTTTAAATGTGCTCTCATACGAAATCCAATCCTGGTTAAATACCCTTCACTGGACCTTTCTCAGCACCCAATGTTATGTACTATATGGTCTGGAATCAGCCTATGAAAAGTATGAGGGTTAACCTTCTACTTTACTTCTTACTTCCCTAACTCTGCTACCCAAATTCAGAAGTTCTGAAGTTTTGAATATTAGTAACATTTTACTTGATATATACAATAAAACTTTAATATACTCAATGTACTATGGTGAGATTCAGGAGTCAGTAGTTCTCCATTCGAATGTATGTATTCCAATAGGGAATTCTCATTGTCTTCCCATTGAAAATCTTGAAAAAACAGAAAACTATGTCACACAGACATGAACCTGTCATTTGTTCACCATACATTTGTTAACATTACTTTATAAAAATACTGGAGAAGGATAACCAGAAAAAAGGATAACCAGGTTTTAATACCAAGTGGAGAATTTCTAACAATACAGATGATGTGAACAATTTACAAACTATCTTTAATATACGTACAGCTAATTTTCTCAGATTCTTTTCTACCTCCTTTTTTCTTTTTGGTCATGGGAGTTGAACTCAAGGCCCCGGTTCTGTCCCTGAGCGCTTTTTGCTGTAAGGCTAGCACTCTACCACTTTGAACCACAGTGCCACTTCCAGTTTTCTAGTGGTTTATTGGAGATAAGAGTCTCAAGGAGGTGGTATCTCAATGTTGTTTTGATTTGCACCCCAGTTAGAATGGCTATAATCAAGAACTCTAATAACAACAGATGCTGGAGGGGATGTGGACAGAAGGGAACCTTACTGCATTGTTGGTGGGAGTGTAAACTTGTTCAACCACTTTGGAAAGTAGTATGGAGATTCCTCAAAAGACTCCACATAGAGCTCCCCTATGACCCAGCAATCCCACTTTTGGGCATTTACCCAAATGTTCACAAACAACATCACACTAAAGCTACCAGCACGACTATGTTTATTGCATCATTATTTACCATAGCTAAGATATGGAACCAATCCAGATGCCCCTCAGTAGATGAATGGATCAAGAAAATGTGGTATATATATATATGTATATATATATATACAATGGAATTCTATGCCTCCATCAGAAAGAATGACATTGCCCCATTTGTTAGGAAATGGAAAGACTTGGAAAAAATTATATTAAGTGAAGTAAGCCAGGCCCAAAGAAACATAGGTCCCATGGTTTCCTTTATTTGCAATAACTAGTATATGTCTGAGTCAAGCAGAAAAGGTCAGATAAGTTGATGTTAGGGAAATGAACCCTAAGATATGTATTCAAATGTTTTTTTTCTTTCATGCGATTGTTTCTAGCACATTTATAAGATTATTTCTTTGTTGCTTTGTATGTCTCTCTCCCACGGTATAACCCTGCTTTCACTGTATTTGATGTCGGTATAATTTGTGGAGGGGAAGGGAAAAAACAAATGGTTTAAATAGGGATACAGATGGACCCATTGCAACAATGAGATGTACAAGTTGTATGTCGAAAAAGAACTTTACAACTTTGGTGGGGGGGAGGAGGATTGGGTGGGGAGGTGGGAGGGGGATGGGATGGGAAGGGGAAACAAAGGAGGAGGCTACAATGCTTGATAAGAAATGTACTCATTATCCTGCCCATGTAATTGTAACCCCTCTGTACAGTATTTTCACACTAAAAAAAGAAAAAAGAAAAAAAAGAGTCTCAAGGACTTTTGGCTTTGAACCACAATCTTCAAATCTCAGCCTTCTGAGTAGCAATGTATTTCTAATTTAATAGTTTTCCCAATCAAAAAGTAACAAATGCCAAGCATTAGGTAGAGTTTATAATTGTGATATAGTTTAATAATTTCTCAGAAGATAGAAGTACTATAGAATCAGCATAACTTCCTCTGCTTGACTAAACATGACTTCTTTTCATTTTAATGACAATTTCACCACAATTAAAAGTTTGAAAAATCAGGAAAACAGGAAGACAGGTAAAATTTTAAAGAATGAGCTTACCACATTCATTCAACAAATACCTACTGAATAGGCCAAGAGTAGGAGACAGAGAACTAGAAGGAGTAGCCCAACCAGGTAACATTAATGGAGTGCCTGTTATGTGCATACATTATGCAATAGAAGGTACTGATATATCTTTCAATGTACAAACACATCACTAAAAGGTTTTGGTAATTGATGCAGTTACAACCTTATTAAGTGACATATCCGAGATCTTAAACCAGTGGTCTCCAACTGCAAAGTCACAATATTATAGTCACAATATTATATGGACAGTTCCAAGAACCAAAAGTCAGCTATGATATCTGAAGGCATTTTATGCAACATACATATAAAATCTTGCATACACATTAACTATAGCATCTGTTTATCTTAGTCCTAAGCTGAATCTCTTTGAGGTCAAGAACTACTTCTTTTTTTTTTTTCTGGGTCCGGTCGTGGGGCCTGAACTCTGGGCCTGGGTGCTGTCCCTCAGCTCTTCAGCTCAAGGCTAGCGCTCTACCACTTGAGCCACAGCGCCACTTCCGGCTTTTTTTCTTTTTGCTTATGTGGTGCTGAGGAGTCGAACCCAGGGCCTCATGCATGCAAGGCAAGCGCTCTACTACTGAGCCACCTTCCCAGCCCAAGCTCTACTTCTTTAAACTGGTACTGCACATATTCATGATAGCACTTGATATGTTGTAGGAGTTCATTAAAGGGTCATATACTGAGAATAGAAGCAGACACTAAGACCTGGCACTGACATTTTCTTTAAAAAAGAAAGAGAAAGCCAGGTTCTGGTGGCTCACACCTATAAACTTAAGTACTCAGCAGGCTGAAATCTGAGGATCTCAAAGCAGGTCATTAAGATTTTTTTCTTTTGCCGGACTTGGGGTTTGCATTCTGGGCTTGGGAGCTGGCCCTAAGCTTTTCTTCCTCACCACTAGCACTCTATCACTTGAGCCACAGCACCACTTCTGGCTTTTTTTGAGTAGTTTATTGGAGCTAAGAGTCTTATGGACTTACCTGCCTGGGCTGGCTTTGAATGGCTATCCTCAGATTTCAGCCTTCTGAGTAGCTAGGATTACAGGTATGAGCAACTGGCACCTGGCTCAACAGGAATTTTTTGAGCTCACTCTTCTGGAGTTTGGGAAGTGTATGATTAAGGCGCCAGAAGGATTGTCTAGTGAGGGCCAGTTCTTCATAGAGGGCCTTCTTGTTCTATTCTCAGGTTGTGGAAGGTGTAAGGAGCTTCCTCAGGCCTCTTTTTCAAGGGCATTGATCCTATACACAAAGGCCTTCACAACTTAATTATCCTCAAAATCCCCATTTCTAACATCATCACTTTAGATATTAAGTTTCAACATCTTAATTGAATTTAGGGAAGCACATACATTCAGTTGAAAAACCACACATTGTCCAAAATCTAATTTCCTTCTTTCTCCTCTTTTAAAATTCGTTATTTTCTAGGTGTCCTAATTTTATTAGATGGTAATGTGATCTTCATGCCCCAAATCAGATTCATCCTTTGGTTCTTTCTTTCAGAGACATACGCAATTCATCAGCAAATACTGAGGGCTCTGCCATTTTACGCATATCCATAATTTGACTGCTAAAACCTTCCTAAGATGATGGCTGAGAATTAATCACCGATGCTATCTACTTTCAGTTGGTCTTCTTGTTACAATAATCTTCCTCCAGGCTCTCTGTTTCCTTGCAGTAAGCATCCAAAAGGAGCATGATGAACTCAAATTAGATATGGCTACACCTGTAGTCTCTATTCAAAACCTGCTTATGTTGCCTCTTTGATTAAAAGTCCCATTGTATCTACAACATTCTACATCACCAGCACCTCCTGCTAGTCTTCTGACCTCATTTCTGCACCGCTCAAGCCCTCATCCTCTCCACTGCAATCTTACTGGCTTTTTTTGTTTCTTGAATATGTCCCTTATGCCTGAGGATCTTTCCTATTGCTCTACCTGGAACATAGTTCCAGATGAGAATAGTGAATGTAAGCTTGTAATGCTAGACATTTTTGCTTAGTTTACATGCATGGGAAGTACTAAGCCATTTTACACATGACAGTTATCTCATCTGTTTGCTTTTCAAAACTTAGACTGGTTGTTTTATACAGGATGGATTGCAGAGGGGCAGGAGTAGATTCAGGGAAAAAAGTTAAAGAGATTAAGCAACTGTCTAGTGAGGGAAGTCAATATTTAATTGGGAGCATCTTTGCTTATTGAATGTATTTTCTTATATTTTTCAGGACTGATTGATCCCTACCTTCCCTCAGATGTGTATGTGTATACATGTATGAGATAAAGAATACAGAGTAATCAGAAAATGAAAAAAAACAGATTAAGAAAAGGTCCTCTATTTCCCTACCTTTTTTTATTTCCCTACCTTTGAAGTTCTTTTCAGTATGTACATTATTTTATATACATATGAAGCATGGTTGGGTATTGCAACTTGGTAATTTTCTCCTAAGACTAATCTCTTTTGGTGTCACTGTATATGGGTGTCTAGAATCCTGTATAATTTGTCATATCCCGTTGCATTTTAAATCTAACTTCTGCATGTCAGGGAGAACATGCACCATTTGTCTTTGTGATCTTGGCTTACCTTGCTCAATATGATTTGTTCTAGTTCCATCCATTTCTCTGCAAATGACATTATTTTATCCTTTCTAATGGCTGTGTAAAATTCCATTGTATATAGGTATCACATTTTACGGATCCATTCATCTATTGTGGGGCATCTGGGTTGTTTCTATATCTTGGCTATTGTGAACAGTGCAGCAATGAACATGAATGAACAGGTGTTCTTGTCATATACTGGTCCATGATGCTCAGGGTAGATGCCTAGGAGTGGTGTGGCTGGATCATAGGGAAGGTCTATGTTTAGTTGTTTTTTTCTTTGGTCATGGAGCCTGAACTCTGAGCCTGGGCACTGTTCCTGAGCTCTTCAGATCAAGGCTAGAGCTCTACCACTTTAGCCACAGTGCCACTTCCAGCTTTTTCTGCTTATGTGGTGCTGAGGAATCAAACCCAGGGCCTCATGCATGCAAGGCAAGCATTCTACCACTGAGCCACCATCCCAGCCCTTATGTTTAGTTTGTTTTTAAATTTTTTGTGAAAATACTGTACAAAGAGGTTACAGTTACATGAGCAAGGTAATGAATACATTACTCATCCAGCATTGTTGCCTCCTTCTTTGTTTTTTCCCTACTAACCCTTTCTTCCTACCTCCTCAGCTACACCCTCACCCCACCCCCACCCCCATCCCCCTGCCTAAATTGTAAAGTTCGTTTTTTGACATAGTGTCTTGTACATCTCATTGTTGCAATGGGTCAATCTGTATCCATATTTAAACAATTTGTTTTTTTCCGTCCCCTCCCCAAATTGTACCAACATCAAATACAGTGAAAACAGGGGTTATACTGTGGGGGAGGGACATACAAAGCAACAAAAAAAATCACATGGTACCTTATAAATACGTTAGAAGCAATAGCAAGAAAGAAAAAAAAACCACTTGTGTCCTTAACTTGGGGTTCATTTTGCTTAACATATCTTATCTGACCTTTTCTGCTTGTCTCAGACATATACTAGTTATTGTAAATAAGGGAAACTATGGGACCTCTGTTTCTTTGGGTCTGGCTTACTTCACTTAATATAATTTTTCCAAGACTTTCCATTTCCTAACAAATAGGGAAATGTCATTCTTTTTGATGGAGGCATAGAATTCCATTGTGTATATATGCCACATTTTCTTGATCCACCCATCTACTGAGGGGCATCTGGGTTGGTTCCATATCTTAGCTATGGTAAATAATGCTGCAATAAACATAGTTGTGCTGGTAGCTTTAGTATGGTCTTGTTTGTGATCATTTGGGTAAATGCCCAAAAGTGGGATTGTTGGGTCATAGGGGAGCTTTATATGTAGTCTTTTTTTGGGGGGGGATCTGGTCATGGGGCCTGAACTCTGGGCCTGGGCGCTGTCCCTCAGCTCTTTAGCTCAAGGCTAGCGCTCTACCACTTGAGCCACAGTGCCACTTCTGGCTTTTTTCTTTTTTCTTATGTGGTGTTGAGGAATCGAACTCAGGGCCTTAGGCATGCAAGGCAAGCGCTCTACCACTGAGCCACCTTCCCAGCCCTTTATGTGTAGTCTTTTGAGGAACCTCCGTACTACTTTCCAAAGTGGCTGAACAAGTTTATACTCCTACCAACAATGCAGTAAAGTTCCCTTTTGGCCACATCCCCTCCAGCATCTGTTGTTATTAGAGTTCTTGATTATAGCCATTCTAACTGGGGTGAGGTGGTATCTCAATATTGTTTTGATTTGCATTTCTTTTATGGCTAGAGAGGTTGAGCATTTCTTCATGTGTCTATTGTCCATCCTTCTTTCTTCTTCAGAGAAGTTTTTCTTTAGGTCTTTAGCCCACTTATTTATTGGGCAGTTGTTTCTTTGAGGATTTGTTGTTGGGGGAATTAATTTTTTGAGTTCCAGGTATATTTTAAATATGAGACCCTTGTCCGTATGTTTAGTTTTTTGAGGAACTTCCAGACTGCTTTCCAGCATGGTTGCAGTAGCTTAAATTCCCACCAGCAGGGCAGTAGGGTTCCTTTTTCTCCACTTCCCTGCTAGCTATCCAAATTCAGTACATTGGCCAGTCTAACTGGGGTAAGATGCTATCTTGCAGTCATTTTGATTTGCATTTCCTTTATGGCCAGGGATAATGAATATTTCCTCATGTGTTTCTTTGCCATTCTTTCCTCTTCTTCTGAGAAGTCTCTCCGTAGCTCCCTTGCCCATTTAGTGATTGGTTTATTAGGTTTGGGAGTGGTTAGTTTCTTGAGTTCCCTGTATGTATTGGATATTAGGCTTTTGTCTGATGTATTGCTGGTAAAGATCTTTTCTTTTCCCAATTGGATAGCTATCTTTCTAGTTTAATAAATATATTTTTAGCTGTGCAGAATTATTTTAAGGTAGTTCCATTTGTCGAGTCTCTTTCCTATCTGTTGTGCCCCTGGGACTCTATTCAGGAAGTTCCTACCTGTGCCTAGAGGTTCTAATATCTCTCTTACTCTGTCTTGCAGTAGTTTCAGAGTTTTGGGTCTGATGTTGAGGCCTTTAATCATCTTGAGTTGATGTTAATGCATGGTGACAAGCTAGGATCCACTTTTAATTTTCTGCTTGTGGCTGCCCAGTTTTCCCAACATCAAGAGTTGAAGAGGCTATGTTTTCCCACTGGTTTTCTTTGGCTCCTTTGCTGAATATCAGATAACTATAAGTATGTGGTTTTATTTCTGGGTCTTCTAATCTTTTCCATTGATCTTTGGGTCTATTTTTGTGGCAATACCAAGCTGTTTTTGTTATTATGGCTCTAAAATAGAGCTTGAAATCTGGTATTGTGATAACTGTGGCATTGCTTCATTTGCCTAGAATTGCTTTGGCTATTCTAGGTCTTTTGTTGTTTCATATAAATTTTTGGATTATTTTCTCTATTTCAGTAAAGAATGTCATTGGCTCATGCCTATAATCTTAGCTACTCAGGAGGCTGAGATTTGAGGATCACAGTTCAAAGCCAGCCCGGGCAGGAAAGACTGTGAGACTCCTATCTCCAATAAACCACTAGAAAACCGGAAGTGGTGCTGTAGCTCAAGTGGTAGAGTGCTCGCCTTGAGCTGAAGAGCTGAGGGTCAATGCCCAGGCCCAGAGCTCAAGCCCCACAACCAACAAAAGAAAAAAAATCTACTAAAAAAACTGGAAGTGGCGCTGTGGCTCAAGTGGTAGAGTGCTCGCCTTGAGCTGAAGAGCTGAGGGTCAGCGCCCAGGCTCAGAGTTCAAGTCCCACAACTGACAAAAAAGAAGAAAAAGAAAAAGAAAAAGAATGTTATTGGGATTTTGATGGGAATTTCATTGAATGTGTATATCATTTTTGTCAGTATGTCCATTTTCACAACATTGATTCTACCTATCCATGAACATAAAAAGTCTTTCCATTTCCTGGTGTCCTCTTTGATTTCTTTCTTTACATTTTTTTATAGTTTTCATTAAATAGATCTTGTAAGTATTTGGTCAGGTTAATTCCTAGATTTTTTTGAGGCTATTGCAAATGGGATTGTTTTAATGATTTCCCCTTTGGCTTGTACATTGTTGGCATACAGAAAGGCTACTGATTTTTGTGGGTTGATTTTTTTATCCTGCTACATTGCCGAAGTGGTTAGTTAGTTATAGGAATTTGGGAGTGGAGTTTTTTGAGTCCTTCAGGTATAAGATCATGGCATCTGCAAATAGGGATAGTTTAATTCCTTCTTTCCCTATGTGGATCCCTTTAGTGTCATATTCTTGCTTTATTGCTAAGGATTCCAGAACTATATTGAAGAGGAGAGGAGTGGGAACCCTTGCCTTGTTCCTGAGTTTAGGGGAAATGGTTTTAGCTTTTTTTTCATTTAATATGATATTGGCTGTTGGTCTGTCCTATTTGGTTTTTATTGTTTTAAGAAATGTTCCTTCTACTCCTAGTTTCTCTAAAGCTATTAACATGAATGGGTGTTGTATTTTGTTGAAGGTATTTTCTGCATCTATTGAGATGATGATGTGGTTATTTATCTTGGCTCTGTTGATGTGTTGGATTACATTTATTGATTTGTGTATGTTAAACCAGCCTTGCATCTGTGGGATAGTCATAATGTGTTATTTTTAAAATTTGTTTGATTCTGTTGGCTAATATTTTATTGAGGAGCTTTGCATCTGTGTTCATCAGAGAAATTGGTCTGTAGTTTTCTTTTTTTTTTTGTTGGATCCTTACCTGGTTTGGGGATGAGTTTGATACTGGTTTTACAGAATGAGTTTAGGATTGTTTGAGGAGTATTGGTATTAGTTCCTTTTCTTCTTTTCTTTCTTTTTTTTTGGGTCCGTTCATGGGGCCTGAACTCTGGGCCTGGGCGCTGTCCCTCAGCTCTTCAGCTCAAGGCTAGTGCTCTACCACTTGAGCCACAGCACCACTTCCGGCTTTTTTCTTTTTGCTTATGTGGTGCTGAAGAATCAAACCAAGGGCCTCAGGCATGCAAGGCAAGCGCTCTACCACTGAGCCACCTTCCCAGCCCTATTAATTCCTTTTTAAAAGTCTTAGACAATTCTATGGTAAATCCATCTAGGCCCCGGCATTTCCTTGTTGGAAGACTTCTGATTACTTCCTCTATCTCGTTATATGTTATTGGTTTATTTAGTTGGTTTATACCTTCTTGGTTCAATTTAAGCAGATTCTAGAAATTCATCCATTTCTGTTAGTGAGTATAAGTTTTGAAAGTAGTCCTTTATAATCGTTTGGATTTCTTGGATGTTGGTTGTAATGTTTCCTGTGGTGTCTCTGATCTTATTGATTTGACTCTCCTCTCTTCTTTTCTTCATTAATCTTGCAAGTGGTCTGTCAATTTTATTTATTTAAAAAAAACCCTGCCTTTTGTTTCATCAATTTTATGCATAGTTTTAAAAATGTCTATCTCATTGATTTCTGCTGTAATCTTTGCTATCTCTGTCTAGTAGCTTTATATTTGATTTTTTTCTTGCTCTTCTAGAAGTTTAATTGCATCATGAGGTTATTTTCTTGAGCTGTTTCTGTTTTATGTGTGCACTTAAGGCTATGAACTTTTGCCTCAGCACTGCTTTTGCTGTATCCGAGGTTCTTTTGTAATGTGTTTTCATTTTTAGTGAATTATAAGAACTTTCTAATTTCTTCCTCAATTTCTTCTGTGACCCAGGTGTTATTCAGTAGTGTGCTGTTCAGCCTCCATGTATTTGAGTAATTTCTTTTGTTATATGTTTTTTATTGTGAAAATACTGTACAGAAGGGTTACAATTACATGAGCAAGGTAATAAGTACATTTCTTATCAAGCATTGTTGCCTCCTCGTTTTTGAGTAATTTCTACACTATGATTTGCTGTTATGAATCAGTTTGATTCTACTGTGGTCAGATGGGATACAAGGGATTATGCCAGTCCTCTTGTATTTGCTTAATTCTTTGTGTGAACTATGATATGATCTATTTTGGAGAATGTTCTGTGGGCTCCTGAGAAGAATATGTATTGGGTCATTGTTGGGTGGAAAACTCTGTATATGTCTGTTAAATCCATTTGGGTTATGGTATCATTTAGTTCAGAGGCTTCTTTGCTTATCTTTTGTTTGGGTAACCTGTCCTTTGGTGAGAGTGGAGAGTTAAAATCTCCCAGTATTATTGTGTTTGGTTCTATCTTGTAAGTATGAGAATATTTGTGTAATGTATTTATGTGTTTTATTGGTTGGTGCATAGATACTGACCAGTGTGATTTTCTGTTCATATATCATTCCCTTCGTTAATATGCAATGACCTTCTTTGTCTTTTTGTACTGATTTTAATGAGATGTCTATTTTTATGAGATATTAATATGGCTACTCCTGCCTTCTTGCAGGATAATTTGCATGGAAATTTTTTTCCATCCCTTTATATAGACTTTGTTTTTATCTTTGGCTATGGGATGTATCTCTTGGAGATAGTAAATGGATGGATCTGCTGCTCCTTTTTTTTTGATTGGGGAAATGAGTTCATTAATATGTAGGGTAATTATAAAGAGATGTGTTGTGTTTCCTGCCTTTTTCTCGTTTTCCTGTATTTTGCTTCTTTCCTCTTCCTGTGCTTACTAAATGTAGGGATTTTTGTCTGATCTGTTTCCTTGATTTTGTTTTCTTCAGATTGTGTTCCTCCCTTTAGTATTCTTTGTAGTGCTGGTTTAGTATTCATCAATTCCTTTAGTATTTGTTTGTCATGGAAGGTTTTAGTTTCACTGTCAAATGTAAATGGTAGCTTCACTTGGTACACCAGTTTGGGTTGACAATTGCTGATCTTCAGAGCTTTGATAATAACATACCAGGCTTTTCTTGTGTTGAGGTTCCATTGTAATTTAGCTCCTTCTTTGTTTTTGCAGCATTTAAAATAAATTCCTTGATATTCAAGTCTACTGTTTTTACTATAATGTGTCTAAAACGGTTTCTTCTAGGATCCTGTCTACTACATGTTCTATATGCTTCTGTTAGGTGGGTGAGATTTTTCTCTCTTGAGATGGGGGGGGGAGTTTTCTCTACTTATCTTACTGAAAACTGGTTTTCCATGTCTCCACTTTGAAATTCTTCCCCCTCATTGATCTCAATTATACATAGATTTGATTTCTTGGCTGAGTCTGTCAATTATTTGATTTTCCTTTGGTAATTTCTGGGTGTTTTTTCCATACCTTTGACTTTCTGTTCCAGCTTCTCTGTTTTATCCTCGACTCCTGCTATACTATTTCCATATCACTCATTCTGTTCCTTATGGCTTCCACTGTGGTTTGCATTGTGGAAATTGATACACTTATGCTTCCAATACCAATTCTCAAAGTGTTGATTTCATCTTTTTTTTTTCAGTCCCGGGGCCTGAACTCTAGGCCTGGGTGCCATCCCTCAGCTCTTCAGCTCAAGGCTAGCACTCTACCACTGAGCCACCTTTCAAGCCCCTGATTTCATCCTTTAATAAAGTGTATGCCACATCTTTTTTTTTTTTTTTGGTTAGTTGTGGGGTTTGAACTCTGGGCCTGGGCGCTGCCCTTCAGCTCTTCAGCTCAAGGCTAGCATTCTACCACTTGGGCCACAGTGCCACTTCTGGCTTTTTCTGCTTATGTGGTGCTGAGGAACAGGGTTTCATGCATGCGAGGCAAGCACTCTACCACTAAGCCACCTTCCCAGCCCACCACATCTATTTTTGTCTGCATCTTTTTTTGAAGTCTTGGAATTTCTTTGCCATTTGTTCTTTGTGTTCTTGAAACTGCTTTTGTGTCTCCCCTTTTATTTCATTGGTCAATCTGTCATCGTTTTTTTTTAATGGTTCTTTTGCCCTCTGTTTCTTCTTCACTGTCACTGGAGTTTTTTCCTGGATTGCTATTGGCTTTTGAATTTGGTTTGCCATCTTGATTGCTCGTGAATCTCGTAATCTTTCACTGTGATTTATGCATTTGGGTTTAGGGATTGTCAAGGCCATGGCCTGAGGTGGCAGTCTTCATTTGTCCCAGGATACTTTACACTTGGTAGGCTAACCCACACGGGGTCCCCAGGACAGCCAGGCTAGCTGAAAGGAGCAGAGTCCAATCTGCAGTGGCGGTGGGGGGGGGGAGGATGGGAAAATTAGATTCAGGCTCCCAGGATAGGCGTTGGCTTCAGGAAGAGTTAGGATCCCCACGGGTGCACAGTATTTTTTTTGTGCTTTGACTCCAGATTGGTTCTCTCTCCACAAGTGGCGGGCACTTGACCTGCCCCATCTTGTGCATGGGTGCATGCGTTTTGCGGCTCCCAACAGGGGCCAGTGCATGCACACATTTCACAGCTCCCAACAGGGGAGTGCTTTGTCAGTGACTGGCATGTACCCGTGATTCCTGGCTCTCAACAGGGGCTGATTTGCAAATGATTCAGGTGCCTACATTTTCCAACAGGGGCCGGTGCCCAGGCAATTTGTGTGCACTTGCTTAGCGGCTCTGGTTGGGGAATGCTCTGCCAGTGGCCGGCATGTACGTGTATTTCATGGTTCCTGGCAGGAGAGCCCTCTGCCCGTAGCTGTGGGTTCAGACCAGTCTGTTATGGAAGGCTGGGAGGTGGACTCAGTCTGGGATCAAAGGGCGGGTCCCCGCAAGTGTGTGGACTTTTGTTCTCAGACTGGCCTCTTCTGATAGGGCTGTGGAGGACACAGGGTCCTTGCGCATGTTAAGTATGAAAACCTGTGGCCTCACACTGGATGCTAACAGGTGGGGCGGAGGGGAGTGAGGAAGAGATCTGGCCTCCTTGTCTTCTTCAAGTGTGGTGTTCGTTCTTGGGTGGGAGGGAGAGCGGGTCAAGCCCCTTGGGTCACTGCCAGCGCTAGTCTCCCATGAGGAGAGGGGGGTCATCACTGATTCTAGAACTGATTGTGGACTGACGGGTGGTCCTGTGGCAGATCTCTGTATCTGTGCGCTGCGGCTCACCAGTTTAGTGTGTCAGGCCGCTGTAGGGTTGCTCTCATAGCATAGCTGTGGTGGTTGTGGGCTGTTGGGTGGCCTGGGGGAGTTCTCCAGGTCTGGATGTGGCAGTGTCTTGTTTCTGGTCTCTGTCTCTGTCTGCGATGTCCTGGTTCAGGCTGTGGGAGTTTTCTGCGTCTAGATTCTGCAGTCCACTGGTTCTCCTGGAGTCTTAGCAGCCATGGGCCACTTTAGCCGCTGATAAGTGCTGTTAGATGCGGGATGCGGGAGAGGCCTTCGTGATTTTCCATTCTTACCTGTGTAAATTATGAGTTTTTTTCAGTTCCTGTGATTCTCTGCTTATTCATTTATTTGTTGTTAATCTCTTGGAAGAACTGAGTGTTAGCACACCAAATCTTGTTCGGTTAGGGAGAGTCAGGGCGTTTCACTATTGTTTCAGCACCATCTTCCCCTGAATCCTCAACAGCATTCTTTAATGAAATAGAAGAAGCAATCTAAAAATTCATATGGAATAATAAAAAACACCAAATAGCAAAAATAATCCTGATCAGGAAAAAGTGCTGTAGGAATATCAATACCAAACTCTGTTATACAGCCATAGTTATAAAAACAGCTTGGTATTGACACATGAACAGGCCTCAGGACTAATGGAATAGAATTGAAGACTCTGAAATGATCTCACAGACTTATGGCCACCAATCTTTGATAAAGAAGCCTAAAACATAGGAGGGATGAAAGACAGCTTCTTCAACAAGTGCTGCTGGCAGAATTGGCTATCCACTTGTAGAAAACTGGAGTTAGATCCTTTTATATCACCCTGCACCAGAATCAACTCCAAATGAATCAAAGACCTTGAGGTAAGAGCAGATACCCTGAAAATATCACAGGAAGGGATAGGGGATACACTAGATCTCCTTGGAACATGTTGAAATTTCTTTAAAAAAGATCCAGAAACACAACAAATAAAATAACATCTACATAAATGGGGTTCCATTAAACTACAGAGTTTCTGCATGGCAAAGGACATAGCTAGCAAAATCAATAGAAAGCCTACGGATTGGGAGAAGATTTTCATTAGCCATACAACGGACAAGGGTCTCATATCTAAAATATACTTGAATTCAAAAAACGAAATCCCCCAACAAGAAATCTTCAAAGAAACAACTTCCTGATAAATAAGTGGGCTAAAGACTTAAAGAGCAACTTCTCTGAAGAGGAAAGAAGGATGGCCAATAGACACATGAAAAAATGTTCAACTTGTCTAGTCATAAAAGAATTGGAAATCAAAACAACATTGAGATGAGTGTGGGGTGAGTACCCCACAGTGGACAGTGTATCCCTCAAGGGAGACCACAGCTGGTGAGAATCCCCAGACCCTGACCCAGACACCCTACCCCAACACGTGGACCCCAGGACCCACTAAAACTGGGAACTGTTCGAGAGCTCCACCAGCCCGTGGACCACACCCAGCTGGCCAGACTAGAGCAGTAGTGCCCCTTAAAGGGAGCTTAAATGCCCAAGCCAGGAACAGTGCTCTTGGGTCAAAACACCCAACAGTGGAAGAAATTTGAACTGTGTAGTCCAGGCTGCGTAACCTAGGTTGGATACACAGCAGCACAGGTCCAACTGGTGTGCCCCAGGCTGGGGGCTGGGACCAGGCCTGGGGATCCGGTGCCTGAGCAACACAATCAACTCCTCCCAACTGAAGTCAGAAGTTGAGCATATGCCTCAGCAGAGGGGGGGGAACAGGAATATGCACCCCCTGGGAATCACACCTGTGACAGCAAAAGACCCGGGGGTTCAGGACAAGAGAAACCCAAACCCCACCAGAACCCGACCCATATATTCTAGGCTGGGAATTGGACAACACAGGCTGCCAGCACCTGATAATAGTCAGGAGCTCAGGCTGGTAAGGTGGCTCAGCAGTAGAGTGCTTGTCTTGGGTGCATGAGGCCCTGGATCTGATTCCTCAGCACCACATAAGCAGAAAGGGCCAGAAGTGGTGCTGTGACTCAAGTGCTAGGGTGCCAGCCTTGAGCTGAAGAGCTAAGGGACAGCCCCCTAGCCCAGAGTTCAAGCCCACAACCTGCCAAAAAAAATCAGGAGCCCATAGCAGACTCCAGCATCTGGGAGAGTGCATCCAGCACATCTGATCTCTCCAAGAACACCTGTAGGAGCAAACAGGAGCAGTCTAGGCTGCTCAACACTTCTAAAGCAGGAACTGCCAGTGATCTACAGCAGAGAGCCGAGAACCCTATGTGGGTCAGACCAGCAGCTGTAGGTCGGCCCCCAACAGAACCCAGATCATGTATGGACTCTCTCTACCAGCACAGAAACAGCAACCAAGCAAAGACACCTATTGACCAAAACAAAATTTCAGATTAGTCTCCAATAATCTCTGAATCCCCATGTGAAAATCAAAGAGAAAAATTACAAGGTTTATCAACACCCAGGATAGCAAGTTATCCCCAATAGCTAGCAGCCACGCAGGGGAGAGCTCCAGTGGGAGCAAAGAAGGAATGGAAGACAAAAGCTACATCCAAGAGATGCTGGAGGCAAGGACTCAAGAAATAAAGTGAGAGATGTACAAGTCGCGATGTCGAAAATGAACTTTACAACTTTGGAGGGGGGGGAAGAGGACTGGGGGGCAGGGGGAGGAAGGGAAAGGATGGGAAGGGGAAACAAAGGAGGAGGCTACAATGCTTGATAAGAAATGTACTCATTGGGGCTGGGAAGGTGGCTCAGTGGTAGAACGCTTGCCTTGCATGCATGAGGCCCTGGGTTCAATTCCTCAGCACCACATAACCAGAAAAAAAAGCCAGAAGTGGCTCTATGGCTCAAGTGGTAGAGTGCTAGTCTTGAGCTGAAGAGCTGAGGGACAGCACCCAGGCCCAGAGTTCAGGCCCATGACCGGACCCCCCCCCAAAAAAAGAAATGTACTCATTATCTTGCTCCTGTAATTGTAACCCCTCTGTACAGTATTTTCACAATTAAAAAAAAAGAAAAAAAATAAAGCAAGAAATAGACCAGAAATTGAAAGAACACAAGGTCGAAATATTGAAAGAGATACAGGATATCAAACAGGAGATGCATGCAAAAATAGAGGCAGTACACACCTCAATAAGAAGTGAGATTAGTGCAAAAATAGAGGCAATACACACCTCAATAAGGGGTGAGATTAGTACTCTGAGAACCAACATCGAATCCATAAATGAGTCCATTTCCTCCATGCAAACCACAATGGAAGCCATAGTTAAAAGAGTGAACGAAATGGAATGTAGAGTGTCAGATACAGAAGACAGAATATACCAACTGGACCAAAAAATGACAGATATGGAAAAATCACTTAAATTATGCCAATGGGAAAATCAAGAGCAAACGGATAGTGCCAAGAAATTTAACCTTCGTATAATTGGAGTGGACGAAGGTGAGGAATATCAAAGCAAGGAAATGCAACACCTATTCAACAAGATAATCAGTGAAAATTTTCCTCATCTCAAAAATGAACATCTTACCTATATAACAGAAGCATATAGAACACCTAACAAGCAAGATCCCAGGAGAAACACTTCTAGACACATTATAGTAAAAATGATGGATCTGAATAATAAGGAAACAATCCTGCATGCAGCAAAAATGAAGAAAGAGCTATACTACAACGGGAAAAAATTAGAATCACTGCAGATCTCTCCACACAAACACTGAATGCAAGAAAGGCCTGAGAAAGTACCATACGAGCCCTGAGAGCCAATAACTGCCAACCCAGACTGATATACCTGGCAAAGGTAGCATTCACATTTGATGGAGAACTGAAAAATTTTAAAAACAAAGAAAAACTAAATGAATACATAAACATTAAGCCAGCATTACAAAGAATACTAAGAGGAGGAACACAACCTGAAGAAAGCAACCAGGAACAAGGACCTGCACCCAGACAGGCATTAATCGAAGTCTGTCTGAGCAAGCACAGGAGGAAAGGAAAGAAGAAAAACTTAGGAAAACAGGGAATGACAGGAACTACAACTCAGCTCTGTATACTATCTCTTAATATTAATGGTCTTAATTCACCAATCAAAAGAAAAAGAACTGCAGTTTGGATCAGAAAACATGACCCATCCATCTGCTGCCTTCAGGAGAACCACCTCTCAACCAAACATACAAACTCAGAGTGAAGGGTTGGAAAAGGATCTACCAATCAAATGCCCCCAATAAGAAAGCAGGTGTAGCAATCCTGATATCTGACAAAATAAACTTTTCATTAAAATCAATACAAAAAGACAAGGACATACACTACATATTAATACAGGGAACAACCGAAGAGGAGGATATTACCATCATCAACTTATATTCCCCAAACATTGGTGCACCCAAATATGTTAAGCAAATACTCTCAGACTTACAGAATAAAATAGATCCAAATATGATAATGCTAGAGACTTTAATACCCCACTCTCACCAAAGGACAGGTCTACCAACCAGAGGATTGGCAAAGAAGCTACCTAATTAAGTGAGCCATACTTCAAGTGGAACTAACTGACATCTACTGAGTATTTCACCCTAAAACAACACAGTACACATTCTTCTCAGCAGCTCATGGAATTTTCTCCAAAATAGACCATATCATAGTTCATGCAAGGAACTTAAGCAAATACAAGGGGATTGACATATTCCCCTGTATCCTATCTGACCATGGTGGAATCAAGCTAGTTCTCAGTAACAAAGCATACCGCAGAAATTACTCAAATACATGGAAATTGAACAGCACACTTCTAAGCAATGTCTAGGTAATGGAAGAGATTAAAGAAGAAATTAAAAAATTCATACAACTCAATGATAATGAAAACACATCACAAAGAAACTTGTGGGACACAGCAAAAGCAGTCCCGAGGGGCAAATTTATTGCCCTCAGTGCCCACATCAAGAAAATAGAGACAGACCAAGTAAATAATCTCATGTTGCAATTAAAACAGATAGGAAAACATGAAAAAATGAAACCTAAAGTTACTAGACGGAGCCTGATAACCAAACTAAGAGCGGAGATTAATGAAATAGAGCATAGAAGAATCATAGCCAAAATTAACAAAACAAAAAGCTGGTTCTTTGAAAAAAATAAATAAAATTGATGGACCATTGGCAAGATTAATTAAAACAAGAAGAGAGTAAACCCATATTAACAAGATTAGTGATGCCACGGGAAAAATTACAAGACGTACCCAAGATATCCAAACAATTTTAACGGATTACTTTCAAAAGTTATACTCTCGCTGGGAAGTTGGCTCAGTGGTAGAGTGCTTGCCTTGCATGCATGAAACCCTGGGTTCGATTCCTCAGCACCACATAAGCAAAAAGAAAAAAGCCAGAAGTGGTGCTGTGGCTCAAGTGGTAGAGCTCTAGCCTTGAGCTGAAGAGCTGAGGGACAGCACCCAGGCCCAGAGTTCAGGCCCCACGACCGGACCCAAAAACACAAACAATCAAAAGTTATACTCTCTAAAGAAAGAAAACATGGCAGAAACGGATGCATTTTTAGAGAAATACAAGTCACCCAAACTGAGCAAAGAAGAAGTAAATCAATTAAATAAGTCAGTATCCTACAAGGAGATACAGGAAGCAATCAGAAGTCTTCCAACAAAGAAAAGCCAAGGACTATATGGATTCACAACAGAATTCTATAAGACCTTTAAAAAAGAACTAATACCCATACTCCTCAAGCTCTTCAGAGAAACAGAGGAGGGACCTATCCCAATCTCATTCTACAATGCCAATATCACACTCATCCCCAAACCAGGCAAAGACCCAACCAAAAAAGAGAATTACAGGCCAATTTCCTTGATGAACACAGATGCAAAGATCCTTAACAAAATTCTAGCTAACAGAATCCAGAAACACATTAAAACATCATACGCTAGGACCAGGTAGGCTTCATCCCAGAGACACAGGGATGGTTTAACATACGTAAGTCAATAAATGTAATCCAACACATCAACAGAGCCAGGGTCAAGAATCACATGATTATCGCCACAGATGCAGAAAAGGCCTCTGATAAAATTCAACATTCATTCATGCTAAAAGCTCTGGAGAAAATAGGAATAGAAGGAACATTTCTTAAAACAATAAAAGCCATTTACGACAGACCAATAGTCAATATTATACTTAATGGGGAAGAGCTACAACCAATTCTCCTAAAATCAAGAACAAGGCAAGGATGCCCACTGTCTCCACTCCTCTTCAATATAGTCCTGGAACCCTTAGTCAGGGCAATAAGGCAAGAAAAAGACATTAAAGGGATCCCCATAGGGAAAGAAGTTAAACTATCCCTTTTTGCAGATGACATGATACTCCCCAAAACTCCATCCCCAAACTCTTAGAAATCATAAATCACTTTGGCAAAGTAGCAGGATACAAAAATCAACCTACAAAAATCAGTCGCCTTCCTGTACACTGACAATGTACAAGCAGAGAGGGAAATAAAGGAAGCAACCACATTCACAATAACCTCCCCCAAAATAAAATATTTAAGAATTAACCTAACCAAAGATGTAAAAGAACTATCTAATGAAAACTATAACAAGTTAAAGAAAGAAATTATAGAAGACACTAGGAAATGGAAAGACCTCCCATGCTCTTGGACAGGCAGACTTAATATAGTGAAAATGGCAATACTGCCAAAATTAATATACAAATTCAATGCAATTCCTATAAAAATCCCACTGACATACATCTCTGAAATACAGAAAACAGTCCAGAAGTTCATATGGAACAACAAAAGACCTAGAATAGCCAAAACAATTCTAGGGAATAAAGACAACATGGGAGGGATATCCTTGCCGAACTTCAAACTCTACTATAGAGCCATAATAACAAAGACAGCATGGTACTGGCACAAAAACAGATCCAAAGACCAATGGAATAGAAGATCCAGAAATAAATCCACATGCCTACAGTCAGCTTATATTTGACAAAGGAGCCAAAGACATATAATGGAAGAAACACAGCCTCTTCAATCACTGGTGCTGGGAAAACTGGATGGCCACATGCAGAAGACTAAAAGTGGACCCCAGCCTATCACCATGCGCTAAAAATCAACTCAAAATGGATTAAAGACCTTAACATTAAACCTGAATCTCTGAAACTACTGCAGGACAGAGTAGGAGAGACACTTGAACTTATAGACATAGGCAGGAACTTCCTGAACAGAGTCCCAGGGTCACAATAAATTAGAGAGAGACTTGACAAATGGGACTACCTTAAAATAAAAAGCTTCTGCACAGCTAAAGCTATAGCAACCAAGCCAGAAAGACAACCAACTAATTGGGAAAAAATATTTACCAGCAATATATCAGACAAGGGGTTAATATCTAGTATATACAGGGAACTCAAGAAACTAATCCCTCTCAAACCCAACAAACCAATTACTAAATGGGCAAGGGCACTAAAGAGAGACTTCTCAGAAGAAGAGATAAAAATGGCAAAGAAACACATGAGGAAATGTTCACCATCCCTGGTTGTGAGGAAATGCAAATAAAGACAACCTTGAGATACCACCTTACCCCAGTCAGAATGTCCCACATTCACAAATCAGCCGACGACAAGTGCTAGAGAGGATGCGGAGAAAGAGGAACCCTATTACACTGCTGGTGGGAATGTACACTTATACAACCACTTTGGAAAGCAGTCTGGAGGGTCCTCAGAAAGCTAAATATTGACCTCCCTTATGACCCAGTCATACTACTTCTAGGCATCTATCCTGAACAACAGGAACCAGTATACAATTGTGGACACATGCACCTCCATGTTTATTGCAGCACTGTTCACAATAGCCAGGATATGGAAACAACCCAGATGTCCCACCACAGATGAATGGATCCAAAAATCGTGGTATCTATACACAATGGAATATTATGCAGCCATTAGAAATGACAAAATAATGGCATTTGCAGGGAAATGGATGGAGCTAGAAGAAATCATGTTGAGTGAGGTAAGCCAAGAGCAAAGAGACAAACGGATGTTAAGTCCAAAATGTTAGGTGATACGACAAAATTAGCAGGACTTAAGAAACAAAGGACTTTCACTCATCTGGTCAAATCACTATTAAATAACCCCATGCTGCTGATCACATGTATGGTATATATGTGCACACCGGAGGGGAACCAGGAAGACGACACAGAACTAGAGGGAATCAGGGAAAAACATATAACAGCAGGACCCATCAGTTGCACTGGACATTGACCAAAATGAACTAAGCAACTCAATGGCAGCGATGGGAGGGAGGGAACAAGTGGGAAAGGGAACAGCTGATGCTATGCAAAACAAAAGAAATGTACATATCACCCAATGTGGGAGAAATACTGAATTGCAAAGCTCATAGAACTCATAAATGTTATAGACCGTGATAGACAATTTACTTCAGGAAAGTTAGAATGTGTTTGTGACTTTAACTGAGCATCACTATTCCACAATACTGTGAAATTTGGGAAATTATGTAACCACTTAATCACAATAAAAAATTTGGGGAAAAATATTCTCACAGAGAGGATGAGGATCTTACTAATCAGACTGTTAACCAAACGCTTCTCAGATGGTAACTGTCTCTATTCCTCCATATTGATTAATTTGCCCCTTTTGAGCCGGAAGTAGTTTCAGAAGAAACGACCATCTCCCATGTTCTGGGCCCTGTACCCATACCTATTAAACAACAAAGGAGGGAATGTTAGTATGTCCTCCTCCATTTTGACTTAACAACCTCCATCTTAGGTCCTCAGCCCTTTCCCTGAAATCAGGTTACCAGACCAGACCTGACTGAAGTTGTTAACCCCCACCACAACACCTGATAGCCTACAGTTGCAGCAATGGAATGCCTTCTGCTCAGACTTAACCACATCTGTTGCAATCAGTAAACCCTACCCTGGTTATGTGCTATAAACATACCCTGTTTGCACAAAGACAAATATTGCATCCAGCCTGAAAGGCACAGTATTGTCAGCTTGCTGACAATAAACTTTGTTGACTTGGTGTCCATGTAGTCTTCTGGGCTGGAGCTTTCATACACAGTGGAATTCTATGCTTCCATCAGAAAGAATGACATTGCCCTATCATAAGGAAATGGAAAGACATGGAAAAAATCGTATTAAGTGAAGTAAATCAGACCCAAAGAAACATAGGCCCCATAGTTTCCCCCTACCATGAAGACAAGATGCCAGACCTTAAATGGACATACTTAGGTACCAGCAGAACTTTTCCATCTAGGGAAGATAAGCCTTAACCTTCCATATAGGGTATGCTTACAGGCTACTCAGAGGCTGGTGATTTAGGGAGTTAATCAATGCAGAATCAGAGCATTCTCTATCTGCAAAGCTTTCCTAAGGCTATGACTGCTGCATTTCTCTAAAGCAGAGCCCTCCTAGCTCATCCCATTGAACCAGGCATCTGCTTTTCTCACCTCTAGGCCTTGGAGCTGGGTGTACAGCCTAGGTACCAGGATGACTGCAAAAATTTATTTAGCTTCAGACATCATACTTCAATATGACATCATAAAATGATGCTAATCAAAATGAGCTCCAAGAAATAGAAACAAGAGGTTTTTGTTTTTTTAAAATGTACTGTGTGAAGTTATTTTTTCTTTCATTCCCCACCCCCCTTTGGTCTATCCCCTGTTGTCACTGTTTTTGATTTTGTTTATGTGTTTTTCTGATTTGGGGAAGGGAACTGAGATCACAAAGACAAAGGGTGAACCAGTGCAACAGTGATACTCACAAGACGCTATGTTGGAAACAAACTTTACAACTTGGAGGGGAGGGGAGTCAGGGAAGAGGAGGGAAGGAGGGAGGAAATAGGGAGGGGGTAAAACTGTTGAACAAGAAATGTACTCATTACCTTACTTATGTAACTGTAGCCCCTGTGCACATCACCTTTACAATAAAAGAAACTAAAATTAAAAAAGAAATCTTAAAATTTTGACAACAGATAAAAATAAGCTTATAACTTTTTTCCCCATTAAAAACAACAACAAAAAAGGTGCATGGTCTTACTTGTCTGACTTATCTTTGGTTTAAGTCAGAGTTCCTCACTGAAATGACAAGATGATTAGCATAGTTGGGTGAACATCACACTTGCCCTTGGGAGGACATCTCCACCCTCTGTGAAGTAGAAACCTAGGGTAACAGCTTCTCTGTGAACCTGGTTGATATGCCTTCTTCTGCTCCTGTTGCCAAATCCAGACCTCATGAACAGGCCAAAGTCTCGGAACCCTTTGTCACCATTTTCTCCGCTGACCCTTTTTTTCCTCACTTACTATCAGCAGCCAGGGAAACTTGGTATTTTTAATTTATAAAACAAAAGCGTCTGGGTCCTTTGTCTCTCAGTTTCTTTTCTTTTTATTGTTATTATGAAACAGTTGTACAAAGGGAGCAGTGCTGGTGGTTCACACTTGTAATACTAACTACTTAGGAGGCTGAGATCTGAGGGTCGCAGTTCAAAGACAGCCTAGGCAGGAAAGACTATGAGACTTTTATCTCCAATTGACCACTAGAAAACTGGAAGTAGAGCTGTGGCTCAAAGTGGTAGAGTACTAGCCTGCAGTGCCCAGGCCCAGAGTTCAAGCCCCAGGATGGACCAAAAAAAAGTAGTTGTATAAAGGAATTACAATTATATGTCAGATTATGAAGTCATGAGCATGACGCTTCTTAGTGTCACCCCTTCCTTCCATTCTCCCCCATTTCAGATTTTTTTGAAGTATGCTATTAACACCTTCCACTTCTAGAGTCTGGCATTACATTAAAGTCTCTATGGACTGACAGGCAAGCTCTTGTCCTTCAGCAAGGCCCCATGTCAATGCTGATGATAGCTGTTTGTCACTGGTAGGGCCGGTGGCCTGACTTGGTTGCCATTTCTCTTCCATTGCTGAGTAGATTCTTCTCCAAGTCAAACACCCACTTACCCAATACAACTTACTTGGTATTTAATAGGTGCCCAAAGCCCCTTCCTTTCCAACTTGCTCATATGCATTGAACAGATGGAAAAAACAGAGGAGGACAACCAACCTTTAGTAATAACAAGACACCCCTAACTACTCCTATCAGGAACTCCTGTAGTTATTGTGCCTCCATGGGAATGTGTCTTCCTCTATCTTCCTAGCTGCTAGCTCAGGAGTTTGATAATATGATTGGGACAGTGACTGGCTTAGAAAAAGAAATGGCCCTTTGGGAGAGTTACAAGAATGGCTACTGACACTTCCCTGACTAGGTAGCTGGCTACCTGAAGGGACAAGGCATATCCATATGGCGGGAGTGACTTTGGTGGAAACCTCAAACTCCCTTCCCTTAGGGTAACTGTAGATTGTTAACCACATGTGACATCAATTCAGGTGTCCAAGTACAGTTCTGGAAAATTAGAAGTTGTCTTGGTGATGGTTAGCCATCTCTCATCTAAAGAAGAATTGCTCTTTAGGGCTTTCTTTGTGTGTGTCTACCTTCCCTTACTGCTTCCCTCATTGAAGTCCTAAGCAAGGGAATGAAAGAGCTATAGGCTTTATCATTTTTTCTATTTCTTTTACTTTTGTCATTTTTGGGGCTTGAACTCAGGGCCTGAGCACTGTCCCTGAGCTCTTTTGCTCAAGGCTAGCACTCTATTACTTGAGCCATAGCTCTACTTCAGGTTTGCCTTTGGTTAATTGAAGAAAAGAGTCGAAAAGAGTCTCATAGACTTTCCTGCCAAGGCTGGGTTTGAACCGGGATACTCAGATATCAGCCCTCTGAGTGGCTAAGATTACAGGCATGAGCCACCAGCATCTGGCCTTCAGTGTTCTTTATGTGTGTTTTCCTAGTCAGTCTGATCACTAAATGGAAGGTGAAGTATGTAGTGCTGGTGGATAAAGGCAAATACTATCTATTAAGAGGCAAGGAGCTGTGTCTGAGCTATGAGGGGAAAGGGAGAAGAAAGGCACAGAGGGGAGTATATGGTACAGGATGACCCACAGCACTGGGACAGCATCAGGATCCTCCAACTACACAGAAGCATGCTGCTCTCTTCTTCCAGTAACACCCAAGGTCATGTACAACATCCCAGGATCAGGACTCAGATGCTGGGGTCCTTCTGTCCTTGTTGCTTTCTACTAATGTCCTCACTGAGAAGCACAGAATGTCTTACCTGCTTGGTGCCATGCCCAACAATGTTTCCCCCTGTAGGTGGCAAATTGAGCTGGGGCCTTGAACATTCCTAGGCACTGACACCTTCCTTTATGTCATTTCCTGAAACACGGAAAGATTAGGCATATAAGCACATATGAATTATCCCCAGGCTTTAGCCATATTCTTAAACCCTCATGGTTCTCTATAGCCCATCCCTCTCTCTCCATTTGGACAGATAGAGTATTTTTTGTGTGCCTGTCCACCATCTCAGTATGGTGGCTCAGGATTTCTAATACATGCTTTGGACTATTCAGTCTGGCAGCTATAGATTCTGTCTTTGGATTCCTAACCGGTTCCCTGTTGCAAGTAGTCCTTTGTGGAAATTCCACCACCATTGTGGGAAAAATCCAAATGTTATTACATTAGTGACCAGTAACACGCCAGGGAAGAGGTCACCAAAAGGGTGAAGGCCTCTGCTTGGCCCTTAGGTACCAAGTTCCTGATGTTATCACAAAAAAGAATTTGAGGATACATCAAGGTATAGACCAAGGAAGTTTATTAGGAAATAAAAGCAAAGATAGCGAGATAACATATCACCCAGATATGGATGTGGGCACATCTGATAACAGATGTAAAGAGTGTCCTAATGTCACAAGTATTTGTGGTTAAAAAACAAACAAGGGCTGGGAAGGTGGCTCAGTGGTAGAGCGCTTGCCTTGCATGCATGAGGCCCTGGGTTCAATTCCTCAGCACCACATAAACAAAAAGAAAAAAGCCGGAAGTGGCACTGTGGCTCAAGTGGTAGAGCGCTAGCCTTGAGCTGAAGAGCTGAGGGACATTGCCCAGGCCCAGAGTTCAGGCCCCATGACCAGACCCTCCCCCCCCCCCAAAAAAAAAAACAACTCAAGTGGTTATGCCGAAAACGAACTTTACAACTTTGGTGGTGGGGGGAGGAGGATTGAGTAGAGGGGGAGGATGGGAAGGGATGAGAAGGGGAAACAAAGGAGGAGGCTACAATGCTTGATGAGAAATGTACTCATTCTCTTGCCCATGTAATTGTAACCCCTCTGTACAGTATTTTCACAATTAAAAAAATATTAAAACCCCCCACAAAACTAGAGTGGGATTTGGCTCCAATTCACCTTAGGGTAAGTGCTTGTTGTTAAACCTGATACATTCTCGTCATCCTGGATTTTACAAAGCTTTATCAATTGGGCTCATAGACTTCAAGGTTATCCTGCTAAACTTGGATGATTGATGTAGTTGGGACTTTTCTCCAAACTTGAGTCACTGATGTTCAAGGGTGGATTCTGATACACATTCCTTTCAAGACAGGTGTACATCTTCATTGTTGTTGTTGTTGGTCCTGGGGCTTAAACTCAGGTTCTGGGCACTGTCTCTGAGCACTCAAGGATAGTACTCTACCACTTTGAGCCATAACTCCACTTCCAGTTTTGGAATGGCTAATTGGAGATAGGAGTCTCACAGACATTCCTGCCTGGGCTGGCTTTGAACTACAAAGCTTCAGATCTCAGCCTCTTTAGTAGCTAGGATTACAGGTGTGAGCCACCAGCGCCCGGCCAGGCATACATATTTGAGATAAATATTTTTCATAATAAATATTCTTGTGCCCAGAAAAGTCATTTTTCCCAGAGTAAATGTATTTTTTTCAGTCTTATAGTAATCAGGTAAGTATGCAGGCAAGGTCAACTGGGAGAGAGCTGTTCTGGTTCTTTTTTAAATGTAGCAACTTATGAGAGAATGTAAGGCTTAAGACAAAAAACAGTACTTATGTGTTTAAAGCGATCAATTCATTAATGTAGTAATTGTCTCTAATTTATTAGCTGCTGTTTCCCAGGCCTTATCTTCCCTGATCTATCCTGACTAACAAGCAGCTTGATATAATACAGGTAAATGTATTTTTGTGACTTTGAAAATATTTCAAAACAAACAAGTTCTTGAATTGTATGCAATCTTTTCATGTTTAGTTTTTGAGGAGCTAGGGTTCATCTTAGGGCCTTGCTCATCCTAGGCAGTAATTCTATCCTTTGAGCTAGGGGACGAATTCCTTTTGTCCATGTTTACTAATTTTTCTCTTTATTCAAACTATCCTCTCTTCACTTCCACTTGGTTACAATACTCTTGCATTCTCCAAGAAAGAATTGTTACCATACATACTTTACTCCCCGTGCTTTGGTCCTAAATGCTTAGAATTTTATATTCAGCTTCAAACTTAGATCAATGAAGTTTAAACCATGTACTACCTGTTGGAATAATGATCTAGGGTATGTACATCTAGCATAACAAAATAATTATTATCTGGGTGTTGGTGGTTAATGCCTATAATCGTATTCAGGAGGCTGAGATCTGAAGATTCCAACTCAGAGCCAGCCCATGCAAGAAGGTTCATGAGACTCTTATCTAAAATTGCATAAAGCCAGAATGGAGGAGTGACTCCAGTGTTATAGCACCAAGCTTGAGTGAAAAAGGTAAGGGAGTGTATTACAAAGACCAGAGTTCAAACCCCAGTGGGCCCAGTCCCATCCACTATCTGGAATTGTTATCTGGAAGTAATACACTAGTTCCTAATTACTTGACCATCAACCTGAAAGTGCTATTAAAATTTACCCCCAACACAAACATCCTGATTTCATGATATTTAACTGTTTTAGTCCCCTATGTGTTCCCTGAAAAGAGACAGCAGGGAGCAGAATTTGGAGCAGCTTAGATTCAGTTGCCTCATTCCATGAACCCTGTTGGTAGCCTCTTAGGAAGTTCCTCTCAGAATCCAGGCTTAGCAGGAATTTGACAGCATGGACACAACTCAGCCCTGTGTGGAAACACATCTGTGCTCCAAAGAGGGCAGTTTAGAGGTTAGGATAGAGTCATGGTGGACACAGAAGAGTGTGTGGGTCAGTGTAAAGCGCATTGGCATTTGGGAAACTTCTGTGCTGTGCAGGACCTGTTGATGGTGACTCAGGGGGGTGACCTACCAAAGCAGACCTCTTTATCACTGCATTTAAATGGCATTCCCCAAACAATTTACACCATATCCTCCTAACACAAGAACACACACACACATATTGAGGATATGCCTCTTTATTTCTAATGAGAGTAAAAAGGATAAAATGATTGCAGGGTTAGCATAGATGGCTCAGGTGTAGAAATCAGAAGAACTGATCGGTCTCTGGTTCCTGAAGATGACACTCTAGGGTTCCTCCAACCCCATAGGGATGATAATGTTTCAGTCGTCATTGTCATCACTCTCAACACATCTATTCATTATTCTCATCATAATCTTCCTATGTTTGACTCTCCTATTCTGAAACCAAACCTGAAATCAGAGTGAAAAATCATTGGTTCATTACATTGGACACTGAATATAATAATGGAGAAAATATACTATGCAATTTTATAGGTCACTGATATTTAAACTTACACAGGGCATCTATTTTGTCATTGCTTTGATCCTTTGTCAGGGTACAAGGGTAGCTCAGTGTTGGGGACACATGGTTAGAATATGTGGGGCCACGGAGTCTATCCCCACCACTATCGCCACCAACTCCTGTAAGAATCAACTCACCTCTCCTTTAGGTCACACATAGTGAGCACCTACTTTGTGCCAAGTGCTGGAAAAGGCTTAAGTTGAGTAATAGAAGTGGAGAAATTCTCTAATAAAGGTTGGGTATGCTATAAGCTTCACATTGAATTTTGGCAATATATTGATAACTTCAAAAAGGAGCTGGGCAGCTGTGGCTGGTGGCTCAAGCCTGTAATCCTATTTACTGAGGAGGCTGAGATCTGAGGATCATGGTTCAAACCCAGCCTGGGCAGAAAAGGCTGTGAGACTCTCATGTCCAATTAATCACCAGAAAACCAGAAGTGGTACCGTGGCTCAAAAGAGGTGGAATGCCAGCTGTGAGCAGAAGAGCTCAGGGACAGCACCAAGGCCCTGAGTTCAAGTTTTGATACCAACAACAAAAAAGGAGCTGTACAATCATCTATGAAGTGCAAAGTAATGTCAGTGGGCACAAATTTAGTTTAATCATTTGTATTTGAAGTATGCTTTAAAAATCACATATGAAGTTTTGTAACCTAAAGTTCACCTATTAACTTTTTATCACTTTAGAATGTGAGAAGAAATAGCAAGCTATGCTTTCCACATGCAGTCTTCACTGCTTATTTTCAGACTTCTGAGACATGTTTGTTTAAATTAATACACTCAAACAATGTAGAACTTCTATATGCTTCTTGATAAGTTCCTGAACACTAGTCATCATATATCAAGAATAGTTTCTGTGCAAATATTGGCAGTGAGGGAAAAATACTGATCACCTATAAAAAAAATCACTTATTCATGTTTAAAAGAACAGGACCCGCACTGTTCTCTGTTAGAAAAGAGAGCATGTAAAATTAAATCATTTTATTACCTTATTAATATTATGTATGACATATTTACTCTTATTTATGTAATTTGATTATATTAGTTCATCTTTGAGAAGTTGGGTAACCCCGTGAATGCCAATGGTGATTTAGTTTCTGTTGGTCCTCCTGCTCTTGGTTCGAGGAGCAGTAAGAAGCCAAGTAGTGCTAGGATTTGGTGGAGGTGATACAACTAGGAGGTAGCCAGATCCACTTACACACATAGAGCTTGCTACTGCCATGGCCTATTTCAGGGCCTGAGGTGAGCCAGAGGGCAAAGGAGGCTGAGTAGCAGCTCCTGTCATCCCACACCAGATTCTACAGCCCTGTCACAACCTGATGGCTCTTGATAGGACACCATCCCCTTCCTCCTATACCTAAGGTGCCAACATCCCATTTGTCACCATTGCCATCTTCCTCTTCCCTTCTACCTTTCTTTCCTCTATTTTTCATTTTCTTTCATTAGGATATCATATGGTCTTCAGTTGGGAAAAAATGAGAAGCTGGAGTTTGCTTATGCCTTTTTCTATCTGAAACCTTCCAAGATTCAGCGTCTATTTGCTAATAAAACTACAATAAAATCATACCAATCTAGGATATATCTGTCCTTGTTCTGAACCAGGGTTTTGATCGACTGACTACAAAATGTTTGTTTCAGGTTTACTGACCTTCACTCTGGCATCAGTCACACAGATGATTCTGGCAAGCTGACTCCTGTGAAGAGAAAAACACAAATGCTCAAGCTCCCTATAATGGATGAAAGGACAATTTGTCATATGCATAAATTTATACTTACAGTACATCCTCACAACTCCCAAGTATACTTTTCTGTAACTCTCAGAACCCATACTGCTTTACAAGTGACTCTACCTCATCACAAATCTACAGATTGCTTTAGACCTCAGAAATCAAGACAGGTGGTGTTAAAGCAATAGTCTATCCATTTATTTATTATTTATTTATTGTTACTTGTGGGCTTTTCCAGGCTGTTCTGGAACATGATACGTAGATTGGGCTGCTCTAATACTTGATATACTTCTGTCTTAGACTTCCCAGTGCTGGAATTATAGGTGTGTGACACTATGCTTAGCATTACTACAAAATAAGTGCAAACAACAGCAGCAGCACACACAGGAGCAACACAGATTATGCAAGTAAAATAGACTAATTGTACTATGTCAAAACAATCAAGAGAGTATTAAGGCAAACATACAATGGGTAAAATAAGTGCAAAGCAGCCAGACACCTTTAGCTCAAGCTTGTAATCCTAGCTACTCAGGGAGCTAAGACCTGAAGAGTCACAGCTCTAAGCCAGCTACAGAAGAAAAGCATGAGAGACTCCATCTCCATTTAAGCAGCAAAAATATGGGCAGGAAGTGTAGCTCAAGTAGTAGAGCATTAGCTGAGAGTAAAAAAGTCCAAGCAAGAGAATGAGTCACTGAGTTCAAGTCTTGGTTCAGGAAAAATAGTTATGTAGATAGATAGCTAGATATAAATAAATAACAAATGATATGACAGTGTGTTTCCAAATTAGTAACCAACCACTGCCCCCAAATCCCCACCCATACTTTGATTTGCCAGGTCTCATAAGCAAAAGCAACCAAAAGCAATGGCTGCTAGACATTTGTTAGACGTGTTTCCAGTCTATTCCTGCACGCACATACTGATTTAGCATCCCAAGGCATTCTTCCCAGGCCCAGTGCCTCGGAAGGCAAAACCTCCACTGGGTTGGGAGTAAAGAGGTGAAAGGATGGAAAATGACACTGGAAATGAGCCAAGCAACGGAGGTCCGGCCCCACCCAGAGAAACCACTGACCTTGTGGAGGCATCAGGATACTGAATTTCTTGGAAAACATTTTCCATTTCCTCCAGCTGCCAGGGTGAGAACTTGCGTAGTCGCCTGCGCCGGTGCTGCTCAGTCCTGCGCCGGGGCTTCAGAGTCGTCATGGCCTTGTGCATTGGCTTCGGGGCCTTCAGAGCCTTGGGAGCCTGTGGGGCCTTTAGAGCCTGTGGAGCCTGTAGGGCCTGCCAGGGCTCTAGAGCCTGTGGGGCCTGTGGGGCCTGCCAGGGCTCTAGAGCCTGTGGGGCCTGTGGGGCCTGCCAGGGCTCTAGAGCCTGTGGGGCCTGCGGAGCCTGTAGGGCCTGCCAGGGCTCTAGAGCCTGTGGGGCCTGTGGGGCCTGCGGAGCCTGTAGGGCCTGCCAGGGCTCTAGAGCCTGTGGGGCCTGTGGGGCCTGCGGAGCCTGTAGGGCCTGCCAGGGCTCTAGAGCCTGTGGGGCCTGTGGGGCCTGCGGAGCCTGTAGGGCCTGCCAGGCCTCTAGAGCCTGTGGGGCCTGTGGGGCCTGTGGGGCCTGTGGGGCCTGTGGAGCCTGTGGAGCCTGTGGGGCCTGCAGGGCTTGCGGCTGTTGAGGCACCTGGCACTTGCAAAGGCTATCGTAGGTGCTGGAGCTGCCAGTGCCACCGTCTTTGTTCACCACATCTAAGCTGTTCTGGTCACCTTCATCATCCAGGTCAGCTATGAGCCTCATGTAATCCTTGAAGGCCAGAGCTCCTTCTCGAAAGTGCCGGCTCTCTGCTCCACCTGGCTCGGGCTCAGCCAAAATTTCCGTCTCATAGAGCTCCCGTATGGTAATGGCTGAAGTCATGGCCGGGCCTTGTTCAGGCCTAGCCATCATCTTCATCGTGTAGGCTCCCCTGGGGACCCTGATTGGAGGCATACTTGCCACACGTTGCTGGAAGTCTGGCAAAGTCGTCGGGTGGCCACGCGATGAACCAAAGCTGTCCCAGTTGCAAATGTCCTGCCTGCACACACAGACTCCCCTTCCGGTGACTGCTATTGGTTTTCTAAACAGAAAGTCGCAGCAGGTAGGGCTTTCTTAGTTGTACGAGTCGGCAACCTGGCAAGGGCCTGGAAGGAAACAAAATTTGCCAATCCAGGGCAGGAATGCAAGGGCTCCGTGGAGCAGAATGTCCCGTCTAGGGGGACAATCACGAAATGATGCCTAACTTGACTGTGAGCTGACTACTCTACCTACATCCCAGTTAGGACCCTAAGGAAGAGCCTGTGCCGGATCCTTTGCTGTGTCCACAGGCTCTCTCCTTCTGGCCAATACTCTTGCCTTTTAAGCAGAAAGACACTTTCAGTAGGTGGAGCTTGCTTTGGGGCACAAGGAGCCAACCTGGTGACGGCCTGAAAGAAAACAAAGTTTCCAATCTGGGGTGGGACTGCAAAGGCCGGGTGGAGCAGAATGTCCCCTGTAGGGAACAAGCACAGAATGGACACACTGTTCCTCTTTCTCAGCATTATCTGTTCATTTCTGTTCAAGTATTGAGATGCATGATAAAATGGAAGCTTAAGAATCCTGATAGCAAGTAGCTCTGAAACACCAGCAGTGCCAGGGAATGAGAGGATTTATAGGGGGCTTTTAAAGGTCTAGTTCGTTGTGTTCATTTCCAGATGTTGTTGTTACAGTCCAAAGATGAACAGCAAAACACCCATTTTACCTCTATAAGACAGCACAACCTAATGTTGATGGTAGGTATATGCCTAAGAGTTTGTTTCTGCGCCACATGAAAAGCAAGGGAGGGTGGACAGAAACAAGGCCATCTTCAACTTATTCTGGCTCAGAAGTACTAGAAAACATTAGTTATACCAGATAAGTTGGAAGAAAAGAAGAATACCACAAGGTTAAGACTTAACTCTCTGCTGATGAGCATACATACAAGTATAATCACAGAGAAACTGGGAAGGGAGGGCTTCTGTGAGCAGGTTGCCTGTGAACCTTCATGGTAACGCCAGTGTGTCCAGGTAATTGAGCATGGAGATTGTTGACTAGAACCATACCTATATCACCTTGATCTTTGATTGTACTATCTATCCCTAGCTCCCTGGGGCAATGATTGATTACATGAATTGGGGAGAATATTATCCATATTTGTGAGAATCCTCACAGTGTGGCATGGCATTGCCTAAGGAAAAGGCCAGGATGGGAATGGGAGCAGGAGAGATCAGATAATGGCAACCATTTAGGATGGATGTTATTTTTTTTCCTGCAATTTTAAAAATATGGAACGTGAGGTCGTTGATATGGCTTGTTTCATTGCAGTTTGTGATAAGGATAGTAAAAAGGTGACCTCCAAAACTGAGTTTCTAGTTGTGTAGGTTCAGCTACCTATTGATTCTGACAAGTTACTGAATTTTATTTCCTTCTCTGACAATATCAAAGGCAAATAATTACATCTATTAGTGTATCCCTTGAGGGCCCCTTTAAAACCTAAATGCTGTTCTAGAGCCCAGTGCCTTCCTGGTAGCTCCTCAGTCTAAAAAGACCTGTTTCTTTGATGCTAGTCCTGGGGCTTGAACCCAGGGCCTGGGTACTGTCCCTGAGCTTTTGTGATCGAGGCTAGTGCTCTACCACTTGGAGCAACAGCTCCACTTCTGGCTTTTTGGGGGTTAATTGGAGGTAAGAGCATCACAGCTTTCCTGCCTGGTCTGGATTTAAACCTCAATCCTCAGATCTCAGCCTTCTGAGTAGCTAGGACTACTGGTATGAGCCACCCTGCTCAGCCTCATCAATTATTTTGAATAATCAAAAGAGGAAATTCTTTTTTTGTTTTTTTGGTTGTCTGATTTTTTTTATACTTTGCTTATGTGGTGCTGAGGAATCAAACCCAGGGCCTCAGGCATGCAAGGCAAGCGCTCTACCACTGAGCCATCTTCCCAGCCCTGCTTGTCTGATTTTTTAAAATTGAAATTGTTTCTCTTGTGCTTCTTAACTAGCCGGGCATTCCACCGCACCATGGTTGATGCCATCTATGATGTCATGAGGGTGGCGGCCACCAACATTACACCCCACAGACTGGGCAGGATCTCCTTAATGGTTCCAGAAAGTTCTCTGGCTAAAGATTGGTGCCGCATCTGCCGAGCAGTGTTGACAATCTCATCAAAAGAGATGTTTCCATGGTGTTTAATGTTTTTCTTTTTCTTTCTGTCTCTTGGTGGCTCCTTTATGGTTTTGATGATCAAGGCAGAGGCAGAAGGTATCACTATCTTGGCCTGTCTGTTCCGAATGGTCAGCTTCACTGGAATCCTCAGACCCTTCCAGTCACCTGTCGCCTTGGCAATGTCATCACCAACTTTTTTTGGAGACAGATCCAGGGGGCTGATCTTGGGGGCCAGGGCGAACATGGCATCCACCTCATCAGCAGTGCACCTCAGGTACACGACTTTGATTTCATTGGGATAGAACTTAGGTGGCATGATGGAGGGGGCTGGTGTCGGATGAACCCAGATTTGGGATGACGGAAGAAAGGTGCACCTTTGCCTCCTCCGATCTGAAAGACAGAAAGGAAAAGGAAAATCTTGAATGCATTTTTAGAATTGTCAGGCAGGAGTTGGGCTGTCAGGGTCTTCTTGATATCATCACTCATCTAGTTGTAGGTTGGTTCCTGGATGCTTCACCAACCATGCTGAACCACATGTTCCTGGTCACTGTGAACTCACTTGACTGTGTACCCACAACTGGGCCTCTCCTAATGGCACATTTTGGATCCTGTCTGCTTGTACTCCTGCTCATTGCCTTGCATGCACACATTTCCCCCATATGCCAGCGCAGACACACATTTCCATGTTCTACATATATATATACACACACACACACACACACACACACACACACACACACACACACACACACACACACACAAAGGTTTTGACTTTTCCAACAAGTTGTTCTCTTTTCTTTTTTTTTTGTGTGTGAAAATACCATACAGAGGGGTTACAATTACATGGGCAAGGTAATGAGTACATTTCTTATCAAGCATTGTAGCCTCCTCCTTTGTTTCCCCTTCCCATCCCTTCTCATCTCCCCCCCTCCCCCGCACGCCAAAGTTATAAAGTTCATTTTCAACATAACATCTTGTACATCTCATTGGTGCAATGGGTCCACCTGTATACCTATTTAAACAATTAAGTTGCTCTCTTTTCAAATGCCCTCATCACACTTGAAATTGTGATAATTGTGCTTTTGCTTTTTCCTGTTGTTCCTTGGTATGCATCAAAAGCATAGCTTTTCCAAACAGGGAGATGGTGCCATGTGACTTTGTAAGTCCAGGCGCCTGGCCAGGACTGTCAAGTGGGGTCATGGTTCATAAAAGAGATACTGGGGCTGTTTAAACCTTAATATGCTCTTCTCCACTCCAAAAGCTGAGGTCTCCTATGGCAAAAGGAACCAAACATAGATCTACAGTAGGTTTGCTGACTGGTCACCTGAAAAGCTCCACAGCCTGCCTCCCTGACCGCCAAGATATGTACCTGCCCCCTTTCATCTGCCTGTGGTCCTCAGTCAGTCATGGAAAGGGGTGTCCTATGCTGCATGTCCTCTTAAATTAACCCTTCAGTTAAGATCTCTTCTACTTTGCCAGACTAAATATGCCTTTTGTGTTGTGCTTCTGCTTTATAACATTCATGAGGCTAGGAATGCCAGTTATCAGGAATGAGAGCAGCCTGATGTTTGAGAATGGTCACATTTTATCTAACGGTGAACTACAATGAGATGAAGGTCTGAAAAAGACCTACATAAAGCCAGTGCTTTCCTTAGCTTTACATGAATGATGACTATTATTACATTTATTAGTCACTGAAATAGTAACAGCTGAGTCATAGGGTCCAATTAGTTCCTATAGATTTTTTTTTAATACCTAATATGAAGTTGCTGCAGGTCTTCTTAAATAGTGGGTAAGTAGCAAAGGTGGAATGGCAATGCAAGATTGATTGCTACATGGTGAGGACAAAGTGGCCTGTGATTATAGCAGGGAGAAGCATAGTGAGAGGGGAGGTAATATTGTGTGGCATGAAAGAAAGAAGCCTGGTCACATGTTCAATTTAGAATACACACATTTACTGATGAAATGATATAAACTTTATGTTCTGTATCACAGAAATCCAGGGACAGATTGGAGTACATTGAAGAATTGATTAGTTTCTTCATGTAACAAAGTATCTTCATGAATAAGTGCTGAACCTGGTAACAAGTATGTGAGCTTCATCTTATAATCCTCTCTGCCTTTCATAGAGAAGGAATCATGTGGCACAATTTAAAAAGTTTTATTATTTCAATCTCATTGCTTGCTATAGTTGTTTAAATGTTTTATATCCTATTGGCTGCATTTTGGTAAGCCATACACATCTACATATGTATTCATTTTGTTCTTGATTTTCCGGTGTATTTGAAAAGAGCTTTTCAAAGGATCACTGTGGCCTGGATGGAATTGTCTTGTTATTGTTCGGAGCAGTGGGACCTCTTGGTGGCCTGGACACTCCCAAGAAAAGGATGGCAGGGAATAGAATTTGGAGCTGCCTAGATTACTGTACAGCTGCTTCCTACCATGGATACTATGAGTAGCCTCTGAAGAAGTTTCTCTCTTCAGTATTGGACTGAATTGGCAGTGTTGAAGGGAATGTAGCCTGTGTGGAAGCACACTATCCTCTCACTAAGACTTGCCCTGCCTTTCCTTGTACATCATATTTGTGGTCCCCAAGAGGAAGACCACAGGCAAGTAAGGCACATGGAAGGACAGAGAGAAAGTATGAGTCAGTGAAAACCACCATGACACTTATGAAACATCTGTTCTGTGCCAGATGTTGGCTTAGATGTTACTTCACAAAAGCAGACCATGTCATTTTGCTTCGATGGCATTTTATGAACAATTTACCTTCATATCTCTCCAATTCCAGAAGAAACAGACATGTACAAATACACACAAAGACACAAACACTGAGAATTCATCTCTTTAATGGTCATATAAGTGCCAAGCCAATTATGGCGATAGGTTAGTATGGGTGATACATATGTTGGCGGCACTAGAAGAAATTATCTTCATCTGCATCTTGAAGGATAGCACTTTAAATCTCCTCCAAAGTTGCATTCTGGGGGTGAATTTGTTTATCATCACTGTTCATCGCTTCCTGCATCATTTTTCTATACTTCACTCTCCTATTTTTGAACCAACTCTGCAACCATAAGGGAAAAGGATTAGTTTAATGTGCTGTACAGTAAATATAAGAAATAATACACATCATGTAACTTTATATGCCACTGAGTTCTTAAATTGCATAGAGAAGCTATTTGTCACTGCTTTAATCCTTTAAGGGGCTGTGTGGATTAATGATAGAGTCAGGGCTGGACTGTGTGGGCCCATGAATTTTATTCCTAGAATTACAATCACAATGACAACAGCAAGAATAACTACTTTAGGAACTACCACAAGGTTTCTCTCAGTTCAGCCACAATGAACACCATCTATGTGACAGGCTCTGGAATAAGTTCAATACTTTCCTCCTTCTCCTTTTACTTTGACTATTTTGGAAATAATGTCTTCTGCTTATATGATTTAGGCCTAGATTATAATTTGTTTCAGGTTAACTCAACGTCTGACAAGTAAAGGAAGTTCTGTATCCCAAAAAGTTCCATAAGATGTCTGCCTATTCTCAGGAATAGTTTCATTTTGTTTTTGGGGAATTTGGAAGTCCCAGACTGTAGGATCCATTGAAAGGGAGCTCCTCATCTTTAAAGCCAGTCTTAGCATGAAGTCTGTAATAAGTAAGAGGAGCAGTTGCGAGTTCAAAGAGAAGACAACCTTCAAGGGTATCTAAGTGATACTGATCCTCTAAAAAGTCTTGAGAACTAGAAGGAAGTCTGGCAGGGGAAGCTTGCACACTGCTTTGACGTTGTAGTCCATAGCATTAGAAAAAGTTGTGACCAACTCAACCTAGATGAATGAATGAAAACTCTCAAATATCTTTCCTTTCTCAAAATTTAGGGAAAGTAAGAGGAGAGTACTTTTTAAAAAACTTTTTATGGCAAGCCTACACTCTCCGTATCTTGTCATATTCTCCAAACATTTTGGACAAAGCTCATTGTGTTTCAGTTACACACCTGGAATCCTGACCCAGTATTCCTCGCCTAGTATCCAGGACACCCAGAGTCCTGCTGTTTAAGCAGCACATCCAAAGTCCATCCCTTATTCTAGATGCAAAATGGTGAAAATGGCATTTTAAGATGGTGGCCACTGATGTAGAGGAGTGGTCACACATATAATCCATATATCCTCTAAAAACTGCTATCTATGAAAAGGCAAATGGAAAATTACCTGTCAGATGTTACTATTCTTTTAATGTTCAGCCTCCTAGTAATTAGGCTTCATTATACTTAATGACTTTGGAAATTTTCAAACTAAGGGACACAAAGGGATCTCCCCCCTCTCTCCTGATACTTCCTTCTGCTGCATGCTGCATGGATATGTAGTATGGAGAAGGCCAGTAGACCCTCCCATGGAGGGGAATTGAAGCCTACAATTGGTGAAATCTTCATGAACATAGAAACATGTCAGGTGGCTAAATTTTATGGCTGATATAATGCCTGTTTCCCCAATGTTCAATACTTAATATGGATCTAATATTATGCTTGCCTATTATTATATACTATTGCATATGGATATTATGTTTTCAAAACAGAGGGGGAAATTACACAATAAAGTTGTTGGGAAATTCATAGTGTAGGTTGTGGAAACAGGTAAGACTATGAAAGTTTTTCATATGTTTCCTGTGGTTCATATTCTCTTCAGAAGTCCTGTGAGAGAACAAGGAAATCCAGGGAAAACCATTAACAGTCCATCAGTTTTCTTTTTCTTCTGTTGTTTTCTTACCAGCCTTGAAAACCTCTCTACTTTTCTCCATTGGAGCTAGACCTAACTTTTTTTTTTTTTGGTTGGTCATGGGGCTTGAGTTCTGGGCCTGAACGCTGTCCCTCAGCTTTTCAGCTCAAGGCTAACACTCTATCATTTGAGCCACTTCCGGTTTTCTGATGGTTTATTGGAGATAAGAGTCTCATAGACTTTCCTGCCCGAGGCTGACTTTGAACCTCAATCCTCAGATCTCAGCCTCCTGAGTAGCTAGGATTACAGGCATGAGCCACTGGCACCCAGCTCAGACCTAACTTTTGATTGGGACCTGCTGTGTTAGGACACCAGTACTCACTGGCCTGCCTTATTGGAGGACTGCTGTTCGGGAGGCCCCACAACCAGATCTGCAGCCGGTTGCTATCCCTGAACTCACACATGCACCTGAGCAGAGGGAACAATGAGGTCATCCTGATATTTTTTTCTTTTTGCTGGTCCTGGGGCTTGAACTCAGAGCCTGGGCACTGTCCCTGAGGCTCTTTGTGCTTAAGGCCAGAACTCTACCACTTGAGCCACAGCTCTACTTCTAGCTTTTCCTGAGTAGTTTAATGGAGATAAGAGTCTCATGGACTTTCCTGCCTGGGAAGATTTTGAACAGTGATCCTCTGATCTCGGCCTCCTGAGTAGCTAGGATTACAGGCGTAAGCCTGGCTTTTCCTTCTTTTTAAAAAATGGTGCCAGTTCTGGAGCTTGAACTCAGGGCTTGGGCACTGTCCCTGAGCTTTTTTTGTGCTAGCATTCTACCACTTGAGCCACAGCTCCACTTCTGGCTTTTTTTGTTTCTCAATTGGAGACAAGAGTCTCAGGGACTTTCTTGCCTGGGCTGGCTTTGAACTTTTATTCTCAGTTCTTAGCCTCCTGAGTAGCCAGGATTACAGGTGTTGGCCTTCTTTTTATATTTGCTATTCTGTACTGTGCTTTGTCATCACTATCTGGAGCAGTGAAAATTCTTGAAGACAGGAGTAAATCCTGAAATGAAGACCATACCCAAAAACATATTCCAAAAAATGCACAAAGGATAGAAAAACCTTTCTGTATTAGAAGTTAATGAGAAAAGACTCATATATATTTCATGATGAATCTAGAGGTTGTCTTTTGACTATGTGTAATTTCACCCTAATCTTTTTAGCTTTCTTAGATCAACTGAGTGTAATTCAATATGACTCTTTTTATTTGGCTCACTCTTTAGACACATTGTCAAAAGTATCAAGGTGGTCCTCTTCGAAATATGTCACTTTGTGGGCAAGGTTTTTTTTTTCTTTTCTTTTTTTTTTTTGTCGGTAGTGGGGCCTGAACTCTGGGCCTGGGGGCTGTCCCTCAGCTCTTCATCTGTAGACTAGCGCTCTACCACTTGAGCCTCAGCCCCACTTGAACAAGGTTTTCAAGCAGGCACAACACACCATGATAGAAAATTAAAATTCTTGCCTGTAAATTTCTGTATTACATTACCAAAAACAAAGGAAAGGAGAAGCAACAAACATTTGGACTTTTAAAATTTCTATCTCAATCTTACATGAACTAAATGCTCAGTAATCCAAAGTGTGTGCTCTAGGAGTGAATTGTGTTCTTTTCTCAATATATCTGTTACCTAATTCTTCAAGCCTGGCTTTAAATTACTTAGTAACATTGATTCCTCTTGCTATCTTGTTCCTCCTGTTCCCTGTGGGAATCTGAATACTTCCAAGGTCATACTGAGTTGCTGAATTCACATTGCAAAGCACATCTGGTTTACATACAACACTTGAACTTTAATCAATAATGATTAAATGTAATTATCTATTAAATTTAATTATTTAGTTACCTAGATACATATATGTATTATAAATGTATATAATTATGTTTTATGTTGCATATGTGTATGTGGTATAATTTGCATACAGAATAAAAGAAGCAATTTGTTACTTTTGCTTTGCTTTTTTTTTGTTTTTTGTTTTTTGGGTCCAGTCGTGGGGCTTGAACTCTGGGCCTGGGCGCTGTCCCTCAGCTCTTCAGCTCAAGGCTAGCGCTCTACCACTTGAGCCACAGCGCCACTTCCAGCCTTTTTCTTTTTGCTTATGTGGTGCTGAGGAATCGAACCCAGGGCCTCAGGCATGCAAGGCAAGCGCTCTACTACTACTGAGCCACCTTCCCAGCCCCTTGCTTTGCTTTTTTACAAGGAAATTACAATCCCTCCAATAATGGGAAAGAACAAAGAACAAATGTGGAGTTTTAGTTTGGTTTATTCCACAAAAACTCCAAGGTTCAATATTTCTCTGTGAATGTAAAGTAATAAAATACAATATACAACAATAAAATGCAAAACAACAATAAAAACACATGGACTTAAAAATGCTTTTGACAAAACTAAGTTTTGAAACAGTTTTTTTTTTTTGTCAGTTTTGGGGCCTGAACTCTGGGTCTGGGCACTGTCCCTAAGCTCTTCAGGTCCAAGTTAGTACTCTACCACTTCAGCCACAGCACCACTTCTGACCTTTTCTGCTTATGTGGTGTTGAGGAATCGAACCCAGGGCCTCATGCATGCAAAGCAAGCACTCCACCACTGAGCCACCTTCCCAGCCCCCAGGTTTTTGATTGACTTATTACAAAATGCTTGTTTCAGATTTACTGACCTTCACTCGTAGTTCAGTCACACTGATGATTTCTGCAAGATAGCTCCTGTAGGGAAAAATACACAAATGTTCATATTCAGTGTTATTGACAAAAATGTAATCTGCCACTCCTTTTTTTTCCAGTCCTAGGGCTTGAACTCAGGGTCTGGGCACTGTCCCTGAGCTTCTTTTTGCTCAAGGCTAACACTCTACCACTTGAGCCATAGTGCCATTTCTGGCTTTTTCTGTATATGTGGTACTGAGGAATCAAACCCAAGGCTTCATGCATGTTAGGCAAGCACTCTACCACATTGCCAGCCCTTCCTTCCCACACTTGGTTTTACACTTACAGTATCTCAAGTATCAAATGTACATTTTTATTTCCTAGAATCCATATAGCTTTAGAAATATTTCACTTCATCACAAAATTTAAGGTTGTTTAAGAGGTTGGTAGTCAAGACACTACTTACTTTGTTGTTAAGGCTTTGTTTTACATATGAATTGTTCCAAGCTATCCTGGGACTTGATACATGGACCAAGCTGGCCCTGAATTCCTCTCTTAGACTCACTAGTTCTGTGATGACAAGTGTATGCCACCATGCTTAATACTATCTAAAAATAACAAATGCACAGATCAATGAAGTACTAATTTATAAAAGGTTTACATACAGGACGATACAAGATTGTTGTTATACAACTGGATTTCATTCCTCTAAACATGATTCTAGTAAAATGTTACACACAGAGCAAACCAATAGCACAGGCAATAAAAGTAGAAATAAATACATCAGACTATATCAGAAGTGAAAAGTGAGCCAGCGCAAGTGCAAGACTCTGAGGTCAAACTCCAGCACTGCACAAAAACCCGAAAACTTCTGTGTACCAAAGAAGTTGATTAGGACAATGAGCAAAAGAGCTCAGGGACAGCACCCAGGCTCTGCATTCAAGCCCTACAACTGATAAAAAAAGAAAGAAATATCAAATTGGGTAAATTAGGCCCAGAGATTCAATGAATATATGTTTTTTTTCATATGTGGAAGCTAGAATTAATTTATAATGTGTTAATAAACCCTCTGGAGTGGTATGCTTGTATTAACTGAAATATAGTATGTTCAGGCTAAGTCACAATCCAACAAAATATCAGAAAATGGGGAGCATGGCCAAAGGGATGGGGTAGACAAATGAAGAGAAAAAAGGGGGCAAGAATTGAGTCACAAAATTCATGAGGGATACTCACTAGACACCATTTTGGAAATAAATTATACAACTTAGGAGAAAGGAGGTCTGGGGGGGAAAAACTTGGAGAAAATGAGGGAAGGGGTGACACTTCAAAAAGAAATGTATGCATTACCTGACTTACATAACTGTAACCCTTCGGTACATCACATTTACAATAAAATATAAATTAAAAAAATTCAGCTGAGACTAGAGCCAGTGGCTCATCTGTAATCCTAGCTATTCAGGAGACTGAGATAGGAAGATCATGGTGTGAAGCAATCCTGGGCAGGAAATTGAGGCTCTTATCTCCAATTAATCACAGATAAAGCTAGAAGTGGCACTGTGGCTCAAGTGGTAGAGTGCTAGCCTTGAGCAAAGGGAGCTCAGGAACAGTGCCCAGGCCCAGTCAAGTCTCAGGACTGGCAAAACATTTAAAAAATTAAATGTATATCTTACAAAATTAAAAAAATTGGGGGAGGGAGAGGTTTGGGAACGATGGCAGGTACTTATGAAATACATTGTATTAATAAACTGCTTTGTTGAATGATAGCTCCTTTGTACAATTACTTAAAGATGGTAAAAATATTTTTTTTTATTGTGAAAATACTGTACAGAGGGGTTACAATTACAAGGGCAAGATAATGAGTACATTTCTTATCAAGCATTGTAGCCTCCTCCTT
>NW_012267263.1:11650342-11651604 GCF_000151885.1 Dipodomys ordii
GCGTGTGTGTGTGTGTGTGTGTGTGTGTGTGTGTGTGTGTGTGTATCACATTTTCTTGATCCATTCATCTACTGAGGGGCATCTGGGTAGGTTTCACATCCTAGCTGTGGTGAATAATGCTGCAATAAATATAGTTGTGCTGGTAGCTTTAGCATGGTGATTGTTTGGGTAAGTGCCCAAAAGTGGGATTGCTGGGTCATAGGGGAGCTCTATGTGGAGTCTTTTGAGGAACCTACATACTACTTTCCAAAGTGGTTGAACAAGTTTACACTCCCATCAACAATGCAGTAGGGTTCCCTTTTGGCCACATCCCCTCCAGCATCTGTTGTTATTATATTTCTTGATTATAGCCATTCTAGTTGGGGTGAGGTGGAATCTCAATGTTGTTTTGATTTCCATTTCTCTAGCCATATAAGGCTAGAGAGGTTGAGCATTTCTTCATGTGTCTATTGGCCATTCTTACTTCCTCTTCAGAGAAGTTTCTCTTCAAGTCTTTAGCCCACTTATTTATTGGGCAATTGTTTCTTTGAGGATTTGTTGTTGGGGGATTTAATTTTTTGATTTCTAAGTATATTTTAGATATGAAGGCCTTGTCTGTTGTATTTTCATGATCTTCTCCCAATCCGTGGGCTTTCTATTGATCTTGCTAGCTATGTCCTTTGCCATGCAGAAGCTCTGCAATTTCATGAAATCTCATTTGTCCAGTCTTTCTTTGATTTGTTCTGTTTCTGCATCTCTATTAAGAAAATTTCAGCCTGTGCCAAGGAGACCTAGGATTTCTCCTATTCCATCCTGTAATGTTTTCAGAGTGTCTGCTTTGACTCTGAGTCTTTGATCCATTTGGAGTTGATTCTGGTGCAGGGTGATATATAAGGATCTAGCTTTAGTTTTCTACAAGTAGCTAACCAATTTTGCCAGCACCATTTACTGAAGAGGCTGTCTTTCTTCCATTCTATTATTTTTGGCTCCCTTATCGAAGATTAGATGGCTATAGGTCTGTAGGTTAATTTCTGGGTTTTCAATTCTATTCCATTGGTCCTGAGGTCTGTTCTTGTGCCAGTACCAAGTAAATTCACTGATTTTTTTTGGAGGGTCTGGTCATGGGGCCTGAACTCTGGGCCTGGGCATTGTCCCTCAGCTCTTCAGCTCAAGGCTAGCACTCTACCAATTGAGCCACAGTGCCACTTCCGGCTTTTTTCTTTTTGCTTATGTGGTGCTGAGGAATCGAACCCAGGGCCTCAGGCATGCAAGGCAAGCACTCT
>NW_012267263.1:11651654-11663653 GCF_000151885.1 Dipodomys ordii
TTTATTGTGAAAATACTGTACAGAGGGGTTACAATTACAAGGGCAAGATAATGAGTACATTTCTTATCAAGCATTGTAGCCTCCTCCTTTGTTTAAAGAATAATAAAAGGTATCCAATTGGGTTGCCACTAGGATAAAGGGTCTGGAGGTTCCTCAAAACACTAAATACAAAATTGTCATGTGACCCAGTTATTCCATTTCATGCTATACACATAGAAGAACTGAAAGTTTGGACTTTATTAGGTATTTGTCTACCCATGTTCACTGAAGAATTATTCACAAGAGCCACAAGGCAAACACAACCCAGATGACTCTCCACAGATATTGATGAAAGCAAACATGCTACAGCCATGCAGGGGAATAATAAGTCATTGATAATCGGCTGTGTTATTCCTTTTTGCTGCAATCCTATCAACTAGTAGCCAGAAAACAGAAAGAGCATGCGTTTTGAATACAGCCCTAGAAATGTGGCCAAGAGCTTATCTCAGAAGCAAAAAACGCAGAAGGTATGCAGGCATGGCTCAAATACTTGTCTAGCATGTGCAAGGTTCAGGGAACAATCTTCAGTAGTACAAAATTAAAAATGAAAGGATGGAAACTCAGGAAATAACAAGAGGTTTTCTTTTTGTCTTGGTTATCTGTCTTTGCGAGGGTAAGTGGGGCACAGAAATGGAGGGATAAGGAGTGAACAAATGTGGTAGTAGTACTACTGTTGAAAATGAACTATACAACTTGTGAGTGAGGACTGGAAGGAGAAAATAAGAGAGAATGAGGGAAAGAGTGACATTTTACCAAACGAAATGGACTCATTACCTGATTTATGTAACTAACTCCTCTGTGCATCACCTTTACAATAACAATAAAAACATTTACAAAAAAGGATGGAAATTTTTTTTTTTGGGTCCGGTCATGGGGTCTGAACTCTGGGCCTGGGCGCTGTCCCTCAGCTCTTCACCTCAAGGCTAGCACGCTCCCACTTGAGCCATACCACCACTTCCGCCTTTTTCTTTCTGCTTATGTAGTGCTGAGGAATCGAACCCAGGGCCTCATGCATGCAAGGCAAGCACTCTACCACTGAGCCACCTTCTCAGCCCCAGGATGGAAATTTTATCAGTTTACAACAAATATAAAGTATCAGGACAGTATGCTTGGTGAAGTAATTCTGTGATAAAAAGCACAAATACTATGTGACTGCTCAGGTATGGGCATCTAGAATAAAATTCAAACAATGAAAATATGATTGATGGTTGTCAGGGATTGAGGTAAAGTGGGAGAAAGGGATTGCTATTTAACGGGTATGCTCAGGTATGAGGTACCTAGAATAAAATTCAAAGAATGAAAATGATTGATGGTTGTCAGGGACTGAGGTAGAGTGGGAGAAAGGGATTGCTGTTTAATGGGTATGGAGTCTCTTATTGGCAAAATGAAGAGAATTATGGAAACCTGACTTCCAACAATATGAAAATACTTTTTCATAGTATGTTCTATGCTTCAAAAGTTGTTTAGAGGGGCTGGGAATGTGGCTTAGCAGTAGAAGTGCTTGCCTAACATGCATGAAGCCCTGGGTTTGATTCCTTAGTACCATATAAACAGAAAAAGCCAGAAGTGGCACTGTGGCTCAATTGATAGAGTGTAAGCCTTGAGCAAAAGCAGCTCAGGGACAGTGCCCACACCCTGAGTTCAAGCCCCAGGTCTGGCGAAAAAAGTTGTTTAGAGATTAAATATTGCTCAGTATGTTTTATCATATTTCAAAGTCAAAAGTAATCAAAATGAGGGGCTACCATTCTTTCTCCAGACTTGATATTCACCAGTATTTCAGGAAAATATTGACTTAGACCCCATAAAGTACGCTTTCCCCTCCCATACTAGCCCATTATCCCGTCCCTGCCCATGCAGGCTGAAGACCCAGTGTTCTTAGAACAAGAGGAGGAGGGACCAGAAGACAGGAAAAGGTACCAAGAAATGGACCTGGGCTCATGGAGGTCAGAAACCTCCCGAAGCAACCACTGACCTTATGTGAAAATTGGGGTATTGAGTTTCCTGGAAAACATGTTCCAATTCTTCTAGTTGCCAAGGTACCAGCTTGTGTCGGATGCGTTGTGATCTTCTGCGCCTGCGCTGTGGCCTCCGCCCCACTGCAGGCAAGGAACCTGGCTTCTGAGTCTGCTGCTGTCTAGGCTCTCGGTTCTTTAGCTGGATAGGATTTTGTGGCTGCAGGTGCCCAGGATCTTGAGACAGCAGTTCTTCAGGCTCTTGAGACAGCAGTTGATCAGGCACTTGTGGCAACAGATGTTCAAGCTCTTGATATAGCAGGTGTTCCGGCTTTTGACAGAGCAGTTGTTCAAGCTCTTGAGCTAGCAGTTGTTTAGGCTCTTGAGGCAGCAGTTCTCCAGGCACTTGTGGCAGCAGCGGTTCAAGCTCTGGACACAGCTGTGGTCCCGGCTCTTGGCAGCGCAGCTGTTCAAGCTCTTCAAAGAGCTGCTGGTCAGGCATTTGTAGCATCATTTGTTCAGGATCTTGCCACAGCCGGTGTCCAGGCTCTTGACAAAGTAGTTGGTCGGATTCTTGATATAACAGGTGTTTATGCAGCTGTTCAGACTCCTGTGCCTCCAGCTGTTGAGTCATTTGGGGCAGCTGCTGACCAGGCTCCTGGCGCGTGCCGTAGCCTACATGGTTCTTGTCAACATCGTTGTGGTTCGCTTCCTTTACTTGCTTCATGTCACCTTCACAGCCCAGTTCACCTATGAGCCTCAGGTCATCCATGAGGCCTAGAGCTCCCTCACGAAAATGAGCACCTGAAGCTGTTCCTGGTCCAGATTCAACAGTCAATTCTGTTTCATCTACCAGCAGGAGGTAGAACTGAGAGTCAAAATGGGGATACCAGTCCTCCATGACTAAAAGTTTGCGGCCTCTGCAAACACTGTGTTGGCTGAGGACAGGTAGCAGATGTAGCTCTGAGTCTAGAACCTGGTAATAATCAGAGGCTTATGACGTGTACCCCACTGTGAGAAAATTCAACGTCAGCATGCTCTGCTTGAGTTTCAGTGGGCGGGGCTTGGTTAGTGTGTGAGTAAAGGGGTGTGGTCAAAATGATCAAGAAGGGTCTGGTGGAGCTAATTTTTGCCAGTAGGGGGCGTGTCGAAAAAGACTGTGGCCCAGAAAGGTGCTTTCAGCAACTGTACCCAGAATGTAACCAAACTTTGGGGCTGGGAAGGTGGCTCAGTGGTAGAGTGCTTGCCTTGCATACCTGCGGCCCTGGGTTCGATTCCTCAGCATTACATAAGCAGAAAAAAAGTGGTAGAGCGCTAGCCTTGAGCTGAAGAGCTGAGGGACAGCGCCCAGGCCCAGAGTTCAGGCCCCACAAAAAAAAAAAAAAAGAAGAATGTAACCAAACTTGGACCTTAAGCAACTACTCCACCTGAAGCCCAGTGAGGACTCTAAGGAAAAGAATGTGCTGGTTTCTTTCGGGGACTGCAAGCTGATTTTGATAGCCAAGAATGTGAGAGGGAGCAAGTTTTCGCGAGAAAGCTCCAATCTCTTGTGTGAACAAGCAGAGAGGGGTTGGAAAGATGGCTCAGTGGTAGAGTGCTTGCCTTGCATGCATAAGGCCCTGGGTTCGATTCCTCAGCACCACATTAAAAAAAAGAAAAAAGCCGGAAGTGGCACTGTGGCTCAAGTGGTAGAGCGCTAGCCTTGACAGCGCCCAGGCCCAGAGTTCAGGCCCCACGACCGGACCCAAAAAAACCACAAAAAAACAAACAAACAAAAAAAAACAAGCAGAGAACTTCTGGCCCCCATTCTCCATATTTTGCAGCCTACACATAGCATGGACTGAAATGATCAGCTAGCAGGTTGACTGCGCCTGAACTCTGCAAGCACACGGAAAGTGTAGCGGGTGTTGTCCTCTAAGTATTGGATTCTGTGTGCACAGAATTCTGGGTAGACAAGCCCGTTCGTTATGCAATGAATCCAGTTGAAAATCACCCTTGAAAATCTGATTTTTAGTAATGAAACCAGGTCAGTGTCCAAGAATTAGATCCCGTCCAGGGCTTATGAAATCTGAGAATGCAGACACTATCTGAGATTCTTCTCTCTTCAGGTTGTTGTAGAGATAATCAGAAAGTATTTCTGTTTTGCTACTGTTTGAACCCAGAGCCTTGTGCAGAACACTAAAGCACTCTTCTATGAAGCTATATCCCCACCCCAGAAACTATTATGGGTAATATCTTCCATGTTTATTTCTTTAATCATATGTTTAGTGTTGTTATTTTTGTGGTCAAAATGTTGATCAGTCTCACATATCCATGACCTCAGTAAATCCCATCACAAAATAAAAAATGAAGAAAGACTGTCAGGTGGCAGGGTATGGAGGCTCTGGGTAACATTTAAATTCTTTTTAGTTTCAAAATGAATTTCCATGCTAATTCTAAGTAAGCACCAATCTCCCATGGAATGTATCAATAAAACCTGTCCAAGACACATGTAGCAGTTTCTTGAGGGCTCTGAAGAACAAACACTAGCAAGGAAATGGAGAAGAATGCCACCTAGTGATGAGTTGTTCATTTTTGTTTCCTCTGATATTTCCCATCCTGATCTTAACACAGAATAAAGTCTGAAGCTGGGAATCAACACAATGAAAGCTCTCAAACAGTAAGCCTGACATGAAGAGGAGGAATGGGGACATCTGTGCTTTGAGTAAGAGGAATGGGAGTAATTATTCTTTGGTTTGTAAATATTTTCTCCATTTCCTCACAAACCAGTCCCCTGGTAATCAGCAGTGCTGGCTGAGATATTAGGAAGCCACAGGTAGATAAAACTCTGAGGGAAGATAGAGTTCTTTAATCAGAGTAGCTGTGATCCTGAGGTATGTTAACTCTTGTTGATATTTTGTCTTTTTCCCTTCTATCTCTCCCTCTGGATCCTTATGCAGATGAAATTGTGGAAAGTAGGAATCAAAACACAGCAGAGAAAATAAAGGTGAAAGTTTCATTTTTCTGGTGAATTCCAAAGAAGATGAACCAAATAATGATATAAATAATATTTTTAATTATTAAAAAGCTGGAAGTCAAGAAAATAATCTTGAAAAAGAAGTCAGAGACAGCCAGATGACAGTATCTTGTGTCTATAATCCTATCTACATAGGCGGTTGAGCTATGAGGATTGTGGTTAAAAGCTAGCCCAGGCAGGAAAGCCTATGAGACTTTTTTTTTTATCACCAATTAACCACCACAAAGTTGGAAGTAAAGTGTGGCTCAAGTGGTAGCTTTAAGGGTAAAAAAAAGCTAAAAGCTCAAGCCCCAGTATACACACAGAGAGAGGGGGGAAGAGAAATGATGCATTCATTTTATAGGAATAATGATTTGAATAATGGCAGATTTCTCATGGAAATATTAGGGGGCAGAAAGAGATAGAACACATTTAATAAATTGCCAAAAGAAAGCTGTCAACAGGATTCTATACCTGGTAGAGATATCTTTCAGGAACGAAAGCAAAATGAGGAAATTTTCAGGTAAAGAAAAATTTAGAGAATCTATTGTCAGCCAAACTTCTTTTAAATGAACTTCTAAAGAAAGTTCTTCAGACAAAAAGGATATTTTTGCCAAAAGGAAATTTGGACAACAAATACATTAAATCATTTAAATAGGGACACAGGTGGATCCATTGCAACAATGAGATGTACAAGTCCGTATGTCGAAAACGAACTTTACAACTTTGGTGCGGGGGTGGGGGGGAGAGTTGGGTGGGGAGGATGGTAAAGGATGGGAAAGGGGGAACAAAGGAGGAGGCTACAATGCCTAATAAGAAACATACTCATTATCTTGCCAATGTAATTGTAACCCCTCTGTACAGTATTTTCACAATGAAGAAAGAATTATTTTTTTTAATTAAAAAAAGAAAATTATAATGTGTTATATAAATGTTAGGCTTTAAAAATGAATGTTAGCAAAAAATGCCTCCTATAGAAAGAACAACTAGTCTAGCTTGCAGGTAGAAAAAAATTCACAGGACTTTAGGAGGCTTCAATAAGTTGAAAATGATCAGCCTATTAGGTTTCTTCTTTTTTTTAATTTTATTTGTGAACATACTGTACAGAGGGGTTACAATTACATGGGCAGGATAATGCGTACATTTCTTACCAAGCATTGCAGCCTCCTCCTTTGTTTAAAGAATAATAAAAGGTATCCAATTGGGTTGCCACTAGGATAAAGGGTCTGGAGGTTCCTCAAAACACTAAATACAAAATTGTCATGTGACCCAGTTATTCCATTTCATGCTATACACATAGAAGAACTGAAAGTTTGGACTTTATTAGGTATTTGTCTACCCATGTTCACTGAAGAATTATTCACAAGAGCCACAAGGCAAACACAACCCAGATGACTCTCCACAGATATTGATGAAAGCAAACATGCTACAGCCATGCAGGGGAATAATAAGTCATTGATAATCGGCTGTGTTATTCCTTTTTGCTGCAATCCTATCAACTAGTAGCCAGAAAACAGAAAGAGCATGCGTTTTGAATACAGCCCTAGAAATGTGGCCAAGAGCTTATCTCAGAAGCAAAAAACGCAGAAGGTATGCAGGCATGGCTCAAATACTTGTCTAGCATGTGCAAGGTTCAGGGAACAATCTTCAGTAGTACAAAATTAAAAATGAAAGGATGGAAACTCAGGAAATAACAAGAGGTTTTCTTTTTGTCTTGGTTATCTGTCTTTGCGAGGGTAAGTGGGGCACAGAAATGGAGGGATAAGGAGTGAACAAATGTGGTAGTAGTACTACTGTTGAAAATGAACTATACAACTTGTGAGTGAGGACTGGAAGGAGAAAATAAGAGAGAATGAGGGAAAGAGTGACATTTTACCAAACGAAATGGACTCATTACCTGATTTATGTAACTAACTCCTCTGTGCATCACCTTTACAATAACAATAAAAACATTTACAAAAAAGGATGGAAATTTTTTTTTTTGGGTCCGGTCATGGGGTCTGAACTCTGGGCCTGGGCATTGTCCCTCAGCTCTTCAGCTCAAGGCTAGCGCTCTACCACTTGAGCCACAGCGCCACTTCCGGCTTTTTTCTTTTTGCTTATGTGGTGCTGAGGTATCAAACCCAGGGCCTCATGCATGCAAGGCAAGCGCTCTACCACGGAGCCACCTTCCTAGCCTGAGGTTTATTTCTTATCATTTTTTTTTAATATTGTCAACGTGATGTACACCGGGGTTACAGTTACATAAGTAAGGAAACACGTACATTTCTTGTCAAACTTGTTATCCCTTCTCTCATTTTTCTCCTACTTTCTCTCCCCTCAATCCCCCCCTAAGTTTTACAGATCATTTCCAACATATTGTCTTGTGAATATCGCTGTTGCCTTGATTCTCACCTTGTCCTTTGTCTCACCATTCTGTTGTTTCCCTTCCCTTCCCTAATTCAGATAATACAGATACAATACCAGGGTACAAAATTCAAATACAGTAACAACAGGGGATAGACCATAGGGGGAAGAACATACAAAAGAAACAAAAAAATCACATAGTACATTAACAACAGCATAATCAACAACAAAGAAAAACCTCTTGTGTCCATGTCTTGGAGTTCATTTCATTTAGCTTCATCTTATAGGGTCATATGTACATAGTTATTGAAGTATTTTGCTCATTTGCTAGCATTATCCTAGACATATCACAAAAAGGAAACCGTGGGACCTATATTTCTTTGGATTTGGCTTACTTATTATAATTTTTTCCAAGTCCTTCCATTTCCTTACAAATGGGGTGGTGTCATTGTTTCTGATGGAAGCATAGTATTCATATATCTATATCTATATCCATCTATGTCACATTTTCTTGATCCATTCATCTACTAAGGGGCTTCTGGGTTGGTTCCATATCTTAGCTATGGTGAATAACGGTGATAAACATAGTTGTGCTGGTAGCGTTAGTGTGGCCTTGTTTGTGATTATTTGGGTAAATGCCCAGAAGTGGGATTGCTGGAGCCTATCTATTTCTTTAGAGTGCTTTTGATTGTATGGACTCCAACATGGATTCACAGAGTTCCAGAATGTGTCTGACATTTTAAAGTACTTGGGCTATAGACACACTTTGTGGAGTCCTAGAAACTACTAAGCCTCCATTCCATTCTCTCCAACTGTGCTGGCTTCTTGGTTGTTCCCAGGCTCTATTCTTTCTTTCTTTTTTTTAACCAGGGCTGAGAACCGAATCCAGGGCCTTGTGCACGACAGGCGGGTGCCCTTCCGCTGGGCTAAACCCCCTGCCTCTATTATTTCTTACACCCCCAACTATACTGCTTTGAAAATATGATACCCACCTTTTGAAAAGTTTTTCAAAAATTTCAAACCTCGTTATTTTTATTCCATTTTACATCTGTTCCTGGGTAAATTAGTTCACTTGTTTATTCATATGGATTTTCTTGTTTAGTATTATTAAATGATATTTCTGACATCTAAAAAGCTCTTTGCAAAAGATCCATGAGACTACAGCTTCACTTAAAACACAGAATTAAACTAACATAAAAAAGCAGCTCAGAATAATAGCCTGTATATTTTGCCTAGGACTGCCACATTTGATCTCTCTGCACATCTTACAACAGCATCCTTTTTGTGGGAATTCCCATGGATTATTAGGATGTCTAAACCTGTACTGTGGTCTTGTTTGGTTGACCATGTATGAAAATAACCTGTGTCTATGGGAGCAATAAAAAGGTCAAAATGAACCAAGTCACTTCTAGTTAAGATCTTTGGATGTTCCAGTTAAAAACTTTGTCCTAGATTAGAATTCAGTATAATCTGTAGGTACATGAAAATAATCTAAAGGAACAAAGACATAAAGGAAGAAGGAAAAAGAGCCAAAAATTCTCCATGCCTACCACCTCCTTCCTTTGCATTGCTATAAAGTCTGAAGGTTCTTTCTTTTAAATCTTCAACCTATCCCTCCAAGCCCCTTTCTCTAGTGCCGTCTCTGATCTTGAAAAAGACCTTCTTCTAACACTGTTCCTTTGATTTTTCACTAAAGCTTTTTCAAAGTTTACTGAACACAAAGAATTGTATGTTATTCTTCACACATTTGTGGAGTCTTATCATGTTCTCCCTTAATCTTTGTGGATTTTCTGTATTTTATGTACTCTCAAGGTTGCATTATGTGTACATAGAAGCTCTGTTTTGTGAAGATTTGAAAAGGATTTATCACAGTGAACATTTTCTTGCCTTTTCAAACTGACTGTGTCTCCACATATCACTAATATCACGTTTGCCAACCAGTTTGGAAGCAAAATTTTAAGAGATATAAAGGCTCAAAGCACAGGACAGAGCGAAGGATAAAAGGTTGACTAGATCTGGTACACTGACCTTGTTCCTTATTTCCCAGTCAAGTCTGTCAGAAAAACCTATTTTGTTAATATATTTACTATGCTAACTGCACTCCTATTTTCCTTCAAAAGAAGCACAAAATTAAAAAGATTGTCTAATCCTAATTTCCGCAGGTACTTCCTAAAAATGCTGGACAAATAAGGAAGATAGTACTGGTAACCACTGTGTCAGTATTCAGTTAATTAGAAAATAATGAGTGGGGTCTTGCAGGTTTCTGCGGTTGTATTCCCTGAGGACCTCGGAGCTGGTGCTTTCCTGTGGCTGCGCGAGCTCTCGGGCCTCCTAGTGTCCGTGTTTCTGCAGGACTGTGTGCGTCAAGCAGGCAGTGCTGGGGTAGTGCCACCTCACCGGTGCGGGAAGCGAGAAGGAGCCGGTGCTCAGAGAACTTTGGCTTTGATTGAAGAAAGAATTTAGCCTATATGTACTGCTTTAACCACTGGAAGAATGACAGATGACAAAGATGTACTTTGAGATGTGTGGTTTGGACGAATTCCAACTTGCTTCACTCTGTACCAGGATGAGATAACTGAAAGGGAAGCAGAACCATATTATTTGCTTTTGGCAAGAGTAAGTTATTTGACATTGGTAACTGACAAGGTGAAAAAGTATCTTCAGAAGGTTATGAGACAAGAAGACATTAGTGAGATACGGTTTGAATATGAAGGCACACCACTGAAACGGCACTATCAAATTGGTTTGCTATTTGATCTTCTTGTATTGAGTTCAGCTCTTCCTTGGAATATCACAGTATATTTTACGAGTTTTCCAGAAAAGGACCTTCTGCACTGTCCATCTAAAGATGCAATTGAAGCTCATTTTATTTTTTGTATGAAAGAATCTGATGCTTTAAAGCATAAAAGTCAAGTAATTAATGAAATGCAGAAAAAAGATCACAAGCAGCTTTGGATGGGACTACAAAATGACAGATTTGACCAGTTTGGGGCCATCAACCGGAAACTCATGGAATATCCTGCAGAAGAAAATGGATTTCATTATATCCCTTTTAGAATATATCAGACAACGACAGAACAGCCTTTTATTCAGAAGCTATTTTGTTCAGATGGGCAGCTGCATACACTAGGAGATCTCCTCAAAGAAGTCTGTCCTTCTGCAGTTACTCCTGAAGATGGGGAAAAGAAGAATGAAGTCATGATTCACAGAATTGAACCAATGTTGGAAACACCTCTGCAGTGTCTCAGTGAACACCTGAGCTACCCAGATAATTTTCTTCATATTAGCATCAACTCACAGCCAACAGATTGAAGGAACAACTCCTGGCCTGAATGGAATCTCCCTGACACAGGATTACCAGAGCATGTCACCCTTTGCTGCAAAATCAAGTTTGGAGAGAGGCAGCCTAACAACACTTGGCTGCTGCCAGCCAAGCAAGAAGAGGACTCCCTGTGAGATAAGCAACTAGGCTGGCCTTGCTTTGTATCACCACTGCCTCTTCCACTGTGTCATTAACCCCAGCTACAATATGGAAGGCAGACACCACAGGACCACTGCCATCTCTGTCTTCTTGTACAGTATAATGAAGTTGAGGCCTTTGGCCTAAGATGAAAATGAAAATACACGCCACTCAGTTTGTGTTTCTGATTAACAAATTAACTGGGTATTTCCTGAAATGACCATGGTTGAATTTTAGATCAAGAGAGTAGAAACACTGGTTGAATTTCCAAGAGAATTAGACTTAAAGTAAAAGAGAAATTTGGTTATCAATACCTTATAGTAATTTTTTGTAAAAGATCAAATTACAGTAAACCCATCTTTCCTAAGTGAAAATTTCCTATGTTTACAGTCTGTCTTGGTAGGCAAACAATCTTGTAACTTTGATAATGAACAGTAAGAGATTTTTAAATAAAGCCTCTAAATATGTTTTGTCATTTAATAACATAGAATTTTACCACTTTTCAAGTACTTTCTGAATCCCATGCAGTAAATCACTTTCTATTCTGTGTGTTACCATCTTTGGCATGGGTGGATAGAAGGCAGAGGGCAACTTGTCTCAGGAGCTGTCATTAAATTTACTGCTGCTGATTTAAAAATCTGTATTCTCTACACACTGAAAGTATAAATAATGTTAATTGTCTTTACTGTTTTATCACTGTAAACTTGTCAGATCATAGTATGCTGAGTATCTGTAAAAGAATTTTGCATTTTCTGGAAATGCCCATTTCGTACCAAGGTAACAGTTTTCATTGGCTCCCTGTCTAATCTTTCACCGTGGCCCCTGGCAACCAGTTTTTGAAGCCTAAACATCACCTAGGTCCTGACTGCAGTAGCTTTTCCTTAACTTTACCAAAAATATCCAGAGGTATTACTGGAAAGTTTGCTGCACGTTATTAACAGGTTGTGGCAATTTTCCCAGTCAAATGTGTTTGTGCATTATAGTTTATTACTTGTGAGCTAGCCTGCTGTCCATAATGAATGTCAACTCATTTGAGTATGCTAAAAGACTTATACTATCATACAATAATGGTTTTAGATTCCACAATAAAAACGAATGTTTTAAGCCGGGTGCTGGTGGCTCACGCCTGTAATCCTAGCTACTCAGGAGGCTGAGATCTGAGGATCACGGTTCAAAGCCAGCCCAGGCAGGAAAGTTTGTGAAACTC
>NW_012267263.1:11665963-11667712 GCF_000151885.1 Dipodomys ordii
CCCCCCCCAAATAAAGAAGCTGATAAATTTGTAGAGGTTCTTGAGGATAGACAAATGAATGTGGTATACTAAGTTGTAGACACCCAAGTACTTCAGCAGAAAAATGCAACAGGAAAACAAACTCAAAAACAATTGCTCTTCAAGATATATAGTTGGGGAAGAGAATACAAGATTTACAGGATAGCCTTTGGTGTTTGGTGAACTACACCGATGGCTAACATAACAGAAAGAATACCTGAGAGATATTTCATATTTTTTGTGTAATATTTATCTTTACCTTAAGTTTTTTATTTTTTTGGCTGTTGTGGGGCTTGAACTCTGGGCCTGAGTGCTGTCCCTCAGCAATTCAGCTCAAGGTGAGCGCTCTACCACTTGAGCTACAATGCCACTACCTTAAGTCTTATGGCCATATAATTTACAAATTATCTCCTCTACCTGAAACCTTTTCTCTAAGAAGTTGGTAAAAAGCACACTATCAATCACAGATACACAATAGTTCCACAATTTTGTGTTCTGAATAGTTGTATAAAGAAAATCGTGAATTATAGCTTAGTCTGTCTTAGTAAAGAATTCAAAAATAAAGTCCATATTGTATTTATCACAGTCATTTTTAAAAGCATTTGTACTTATAGTCCATCTATAAAATGTGACAAGTGTTAAATATTCTTTACTTGACATTTATACACAAGCCACACAAAAATGCCTTTCAATAAGTAAAAGGCAGATTGCAGAGACAGGGAATTCTAATTAAACTGGAATAGTCAAGACCAAAAATATAGACATTGCCTCCTCATTTTCAGCTATTGCCTTTAACAGGTTAATTTTGCTTGATTCTGAGACAGTGAAGGGATTTCCTCAATATTTAAAGATGTTCTCATAATTATCTATATAAACCTGAATATAAAACCAATCTTTAACATATTTGGAGATGGTATTATTCCCTATCTTGCTGAAAAATTGAACATTAGTAAGTCCAATCATATGACAGAAAGGGGAAAAGAAAGTGACAGTATTTTTAAAGATCATATTCACTTAGCCACAAGCCAGTTTTACTTAAATCAGGACTGTCCAAAAATATTCTGCCAGCCCTTCATGATCTGAAATCTAATATTAGAGATCAATTGAATTATGGTACACATTAAAAAGTCATGAGACATTTGTTTTGCAATAAATAACTAAGGCACTGGTATTACTCATTTGTAGCTTTTTTGACATGAGCTATCAAATCTGCCTGTTCCCCCTTCTTAATCCCAGTGAAGATCATTTTGTTCCAGGGATGTACTTTTTTAGGATTTTCCAAATACTCCATCAGTGTATCCTCTCCTCAGGTGATGCCTTTGTTCTTGTTGGCATCTGTGTAAGTGAATCCAGCTGCTTGTGCTGTCTTCCGACCAAACAGACCATGGAGATTAGGCCCAGCCTTGTGCTTGCCTCCCTTTCAACGGTGTGGCATTGGGCACACTTCTGAACAAAAATCTTGCCTTTCTCAACATCACCCATTTTCAATTCACTCTTTCCTCGCTATCACAAGAAGGATAACAGCTCTGAAGCCAGATGTTCCTCTTTCTCTTTCACATTGTTTTTAATCAACCAGCACAACTATGAAGGTGGTAGAACTTGTAGATGAAAGTGCCCCCAGGGGCTGGGAAGGTGGTTCAGTGGTAGAGCGCTTGCCTTGCATGCATGAGGCCCTGGGTTCGATTCCTCAGCACCACATAAGCAAAAAGAAAAAAGCCGGAAGTGGTGCTG
>NW_012267263.1:11669614-11676771 GCF_000151885.1 Dipodomys ordii
CCCCCCCCCCCCGCCAAATAAAAACTTTTGGAAAGCTCAGGCAAGAAGCTGACATAGTGACAAGGTCAGTTAACATGAATGACATAGGAGAACAGAACACACATTGGCCATGGGCTGTAAAAGTTCCATTTGGAGTATAAGCCTAGTTGTGGTCCATTACAGGGGAGGAGGAATAACTGGACTTGGGGCAGAAAGGCAGAAAGGGGGTGTCTAGGGTCTTTTGGGCAACTGGGTAGGGGACAGCATAATGGAGAGGTTGGAAGTACCAGTTAGAGGCTATTATAAATACAAATATTAGGTAACAAAGGCAAGTCTGTAACTTTCTGTCCAGTTAGAAGGTAGGTGGGTATGGACATTAGGTGGGCAAGCAGCTATTTCTCTTGATCTCCTGGCTCTGATTAATTTTGAAAGGGTGAGCATAAAGTTACTCCATTTAGGATGTCATCTCCTCTTACTCCTCTCCATGGTTTTCCATTGTCAGGACTGATTTTGTCCTGGGGGAGTCTCAGCGTCCATTGCTGGGATAAGCTTGTCCCAGTTGGCATTTATGGAGTTTGGACTCAAGGCCTGGGCACTGTCTCTGAGCACTTCTGCTCAAGGTTAGTGCTCCACCACTTAGTCACAATGCCACTTTCAGCCTTCAGCTGGATACTTAGAGGTGAGAGTCTGAGCCATGCCTCCAGCCTGGCTCTGTACTGTTTAGCTGGGAGATGGAGGTTTAGAGGGCTTCTTTGTGCCTGAGATAGTTTTGAATTGTGGCAAAAGGAGTCTTTGTTACAAAAGTCCCTTTTATTTCCAATTAAAGTAACAAGGAGATCAATGAGATAGAGGTTACCTATAACTTGTGACTAACAATTACTTGCCAGAGTTTTGTAGTAAAACCCAGTAGATGTTTTTAAACTACAACGGATAGGCACTCAAGTATGGCCCATTGCCTCTGGGCAGCCTGTTTAAAGTGGCTTATATACAACATTTGACTTTTAACAAATGTACAGATCTTTTCTTGGGCTACAGCAGCATAGCCTGTTTAACACTCTGGCTGGTTTAACATTTTTCTGGCTGGCTGAGGAACCTGATATCTAGTGGCCCCAACAATGCCTGCCTTTATACAGGCTTTTAGACAGATCTTAATAGGACATAATCTCAGGTTTACAAACTTCTTTCTTAATAGGTGAATTTATGTGACTGGTGCAAGCTCAAAAGTCACTGCCAATTAGGACTTTGAGCAGATACAGGGAGTTTGGGATTTAAATTATCCCTCACATTTTACAACCTTAGCTTTTACTGCCCACTATCACAGATGACTGGCAAGTTTCTGCCCAGTTGGACCAACATGGGCATTAGACATGTTTACAAACTATCTTCCCATGACTCCTGGCTCTGATCAATTTTGGAAGGGCCAAGTTCAAGTGACTCCAGGATCTGACACCATCTCTGCCATCCAAGCAGTGGCTTGTAACTGCCTCTGGACGCTCCATCCCAAGAGTGCCTTTTTCCGTGCTAGGATAAATGCACCTTTGGCATTTTCCTTGGTCAGTTGCTGGACTTGAACTCAGGGTTTGGGCACTGTCCCTCAGCTCTCCAGCTCAGGGCTAGGAATCTGCCTCTTTGAGCTCCAAAGCAACTCTGCTTTTGAGCACTCTGCTGACAGGTTAGAGATGACAATCTCACAGGGACCTTTCTCTGCCTGGGCTGGCTTGAACCAGTTTTTACTTATGGCCATTTTAAAAAGCGACAAAGATGGTCATTGGAAGTAGTTTTATAAGCATGGTCTTACCTGGAACCTATTAAGGGCCAAAATTACATTTGACAAATTTGTTCTCTGTTCTTTACTGTGGGCCTGCTGGAAACTGTTACAGAAAACCCATAAGGGCAAACTGGAATGAACAATCATTTTGGTAACCTTACTTTGAAATAAGGCTTTATCTTTTAAACTTTTCTTTGTCTGGGAGGCCAGCCAATCCCCAGTACGTTACAAAGGGGGCACCATTTTTAATCCCTTTTAAAAGTTACTTTAATTTGCATTTAAATGCTTCATTGAAACATTGGCTGCACCCTTTACCTCTTGGTGAAGGTTTAGATTGGCTACTTTTCTTTTCTGTAGTGTGAGTTATCTTTAGGAAATTAGCAGTTTTCTTTTTCTTTTTTTGTATGTTTTTTTTATTGTAAAACTACTGTACAGAGGGATTACAGTTACATGAGTAAGGTAATGAGTACTTTTGCTATCGAGCATTGTTACCTCCTCCTTTGTGTTTCTTTGTTCCATGTTCACCTATGCACGCACATCAGTAGGAGTTTATTTGTACTCCTTATCCCTCTCCCTTTACTCAACCCCTCTCTTTACTAAGCATACCCCAGTCCAGAGTTGTATCAAATGCCCAATGTTCTTTTCTTTACACTGTTCTTGAAACAAAGCAGTCTTACAACTGAAACTTCCTTGTAAGTTAAATTACTTTTGTACTCTGCAGAAGTGTACTTGTTAAGGAGAATCTCACTTTGGGTATGAACTACAAGAGTCTAGGGTTTCCTACATAACAAAAGAGGCTCCAGAGATAAAATGGCTAGGAACCTCTCTGTAATTAACATTAAGTAGGGGGGTTCTCAGCCTGAATCCACACAGTGTAACTTTAATAGTGTAAAGCTTGGATTTTAAGATTGTTCTCTTTCTCCCACTAGCTGGAATACACTGATATATTCCAAAAAAGAAGATGGACAAACCCATCCATTTTATAGAGCCCAGCAGGCAGTTTTTCTTCTTCTTTTTCACTGATAGCTTATTCTACCTTTCCTTCTCTTTATTACTCCTGTCTTTTCTGTCCCTTTACCCAGACATAATAGGAAGCTTAAATCTCACATTCCATTTTCTGAGCCTTATCACCTTATTTTCCATATTCTATATCCTTTCTCCCATTATCCCTACTCTTCATCACTAGGTATGATCCCCTAAGTATAGTACCTTTATCCTTCTGATCCCCTACAGTACCATTCACAATCCCTCATGCCCTTTCTTTCTTTCTTTTTTTTTTATTGTGAAAATACTGTACAGAGCGGTTACAATTACATGGGCAAGATAGTGAGTACATTTCTTATCAAGCATTGTAGCCTCCTCCTTTGTTTCCCCTTCCCATCCCTTCCCATCCTTCCTCCCCCCCAATCCTCCCCCCCCCCAGTTGTAAAGTTCGTTTTTGACATGACAACTTATACTTCTCATTGTTGTAACAGGTCCACCTGTATCCTTATTTAAACAACTTGTTTTTCCCCTTCCCCTCCACAAATTATACCAACATCAAATACAGTGAAAGCAAGGGTTATACTGTGGGAGAGGGACTACAAAGCAACAAAGAAATAATCTTATAATTGAGTTAGAAACAAATGCACCCTCATGCCCTTTCTTTTTTTTTTATCCCCTCCCTCCCTCCCTTCCCCGAGGTTCTTTTTTTTTAATTGTGATTAAGTGATTACATAATTTCCGGAATTTCACAGTATTGTGGAATAATGATGCTCATTTAAAGTCCCAAGTTCGTTCTAACTTTCCTGGAGCAAATTGTCTATCACAGTCTGTAACATATAACGGGGCCTCATGCCCTTTCTATATAACCTGTTTGGTGTTTAGATTTGTTCATAGGCAAGGCATCTAAACACACATTTCTTGAAGGAGGAAGCACAAATGGCTAATAAATACATGAATAGATGCTCAAGATCCCTAGACATAATGGAAAGACAAATCAAAGCAATATTAAAATTTCATTTTAGTCAAAATAGCCACTATAAAGAGCACAAACAACAAAACTGCTAGCAATGATGAAGGGAAAAGGAACCCTAATATATTGTTGGTGGAACTGTACAATTGTATAACTGTTATGGAAATCAGTTTGAAGGTTGTCTATGAACTAATATATTACATACATGCATACACACATACATACACATACACTCAATACCATATGGTATTTGATGCATAATGTGAGGTACCATGGTAAAAAATCTCCTTGAACAATTAACAAAGAGTGTAAAGAAAAGAACAATGGACATTTGATACAAGTCTGGACTGGGGTATGCTTAGTAAAGAGAGGGGTTGAGTAAAGGGAGAGGGATAAGGAGTACAAATAAACTCCTATTGATGTATGTGTATATGTGAACATGGAACAAGGAAACAAAATAAGACTGATTGTGAATGGGGGAAGGGAGGAATGAAAAGGAGAGAGGGGCTGATTCTGATCAACATGCATTGCATCCCTAGATGGACCAGTTATAATAAAACATGTTAAAAAACTGATGCTAAAAATATGATCAAAAACTCACCTTGAGCTGGTGTTCTTATCACAAAGAATAAAAATTGTGCTGAGCCAAAAAAATCATGACTGAAGAAAAATAGAATTTTCAGACTAATTTGTAAAGACTGTCCAGGACAGTAAATAATAGGACTATTTTTTTAAATCAATGTATTACATCCCTAAGCCTAAGGTAAGAACCCATAAGAGGCCCATTCGATTCACAGTATAATCAGTGCCCTGGTGCTGTTTCATAATAAAGTAAATACATCCATTAGAAGTGAGTGTTTAGAAAGTTTGTTTTTTTTTTTGGTTATGGTGCTTGAACTCTGAGCCTGGGCACTGTCACTGAGTTCTTTAGCTCAAGGTGAGCACTCTACCACTTCAGCCACAGTGCCACTTCTGGTTTTCTGGTGATTTATTAGAGATAAGAGTTTTAAGACCTTTCCTGCCTGGGCTGGATTTGAACCGTGATCCTCAGATCTCAGCCTCCTGAGTAGCTAGGATTAACAGGCGTGAGCCACCAGCGCCCAGCTTAGAAAGTTTTATAGCAAAATAAAATAGTAGTTTTATGCTGACTCTAAAATAAAACAACGTTTGAATTGCTTTCACAATTTTCTAAAAATTCATATTCAATTCTGATCATTCATTCACTTTATATGACAGAAAGTATAATGCAAATTGATTATAAATTGGCAAAAGTTATAAACTAATCCTTCAGATAGCAAGAGTCATAGAAGGGAGGGTAAGAAGTGAAGCTTGGCTTAGAGATGTAGATCCAGCATTACTTTCTCTACCTGATCTCTTCTCTGATCCAAGCAAATTTACAGCAATTTTGTCTTATGCCTACTAATTTGAAACTATAACATGAACAAGACACAGATTCTACCATTATGAACTTGTAGGCCACCATGAACTTACAGGGAAATATAAAGTATAGATGCCAGGAAAAGAACAAATATTATGTAGCTGAATTTGAGCATACCATTTTTACCTTGCCCAAACATTTTAACATTTAAAATCAGTGTTTAAATCTATGCATTGTCACTCATTCTTGTAATCCTAGCTACTCAATAGATTGTGAGATCATGAGGAACACATTGGAGGCCAGCTCAAACTAAAAGTTTGTAAGACTCCAATCTCAAGAAAACACAAGATGCCATTGTTCTACCAGCTCTGGTGAGAAAGCATTATTAGAGGCTGGTAGTTTAGGACAGCTAGTCCAGAGAAAAACAAAACTTTGTTTTGGTTATCAAAAGTAACCAACAAGGGCTGTATATGTAGCAAAAGGGGTCACTCCCCTGCCTAGCAAGCAAATGGCTCTGAGTTCAAACAAACCCCAGTATCACAAAACAAAACACACAAAAAAGTGCAATTTTGTTTCATAAACGTTTCATAAACATTCAATGTGGTGATTATTTCTTCCTGCTGACCGCCAAGTCAACTTAACATCTGTATTTTAGACCTAATAATCATCATGGAGTAGAGGAAATATGCTATTTAAAGGTATTTTGTGCAGTATTCTGAGAAAACCTTCTATATAGTTAATCCAACTATAGCATCTGTCTGTTTCTTTTCCAAGTCTGAAGCTCCCTGAGAGCAGGATCTGCTTTTTAAAGCTGTAGTACAGATGTCTATGACAGCTTCTGACATATAGTAAGAATTCATTAAAGTCTTGTACACAGAGACAGGAAGAGCATCTTAAGAACTGGCATTGACATCCTTGCTAAAAATGTCAAGGAAAGTTTTATTGGGGCTTGTACTTAAACAATAAAATATCCATTCTATAGATAGTTCTACTGGCTTTCAGTACAACAATGCAACTAAAATTATGACTTATACTTTTCATTTCTCAAATTTTCTCACCAAGGCTGCCAGCTTGAAAATGTAGACTATAGTCATAATCATCTCTTTTTTTCTTGTCAAAGTGATGTACAAAGGGGTTATAGTTACATAAGTAAGGAAATAAGTACATTTCTTGTCAAACTCGTTACCCCTTCCCGCCATCCAAATTGTACTCATCATTTTCAACATATTGTCTTGTGAATACCTCTATTGCTTTGGTTCCCTCCTTGCCCTTTGTCTCACCATTCTGTTGTTTCCCTTCCTTTCCCTGATTCAAATAAACATATTTACAATACTAGGGTACCAAAATGGAATATAGCAACAACTGGGGATAAACCAGAGGGGGAAGAACATACAAAAGAAACAAAAAAAATCACACAGTACATTAAAAATAACAACAACAAAGAAAAACGTTTTGTGTCCACGTCTTGGACTTTATTTCACTTAGCATCATCTCATACGGTCATATGTGCCTAGCTATTGAGTTATTCTGCTCATCTAATGAGTTTATCCTAGAAGTATACTAATTATTGCAAATGAGGGAAACCATGGGACTTAATATGATTTTCCCAAGTTTTTCCTCTTCCTTACAAATGGGGTGGTGTTATTCTTTCCAATGGAAGCACAGAATTAATATCTATATCTATATCTATCTATATAGATGTCACATTTTCTTGATCCATTCATTTACTGAGGGGCGTCTGGGTTAGTTCCATATCTTAGCTACGGTGAATAATGCTGCAATAAACATAGTTGTGCTGGTAGCTTTAGTATACCTTTGTTTGTGATCACTTGGGTAAATGCCCAAAAGTGGGATTGCTGGGTCACAGGGGAGCTCTATGTAGAGTCTTTTGAGGAACCTCCATACTGCTTTCCAAAGTGGTTGAACAAGTTTATACTCCCACCAACAATGCAGTAGGGGTCCCTTTTGGCCACATCTCCTCCACCGTCTGTTGTTATTAGATTTTTTTTTGGGGTCCAGTCGTGGGGCCTGAACTCTGGGCCTGGGCGCTGTCCCTCAGCTCTTCAGCTCAAGGCTAG
>NW_012267263.1:11676821-11726614 GCF_000151885.1 Dipodomys ordii
CTGTCCCTCAGCTCTTCAGCTCAAGGCTAGCGCTCTACCACTTGAGCCACAGTGCCACTCCCGGATTTTTTCTTTTTGCTTATGTGGTGCTGAGGAATCGAACCCAGGGCCTCAGGCATGCAAGGCAAGCGCTCTACCACTGAGCCACCTCCCCAGCCCCTAAATTTCTTGATTATAGCCATTCTAACTGGTGTGAGGTGGAATCTCAATGTTGTTTTGATTTGCATTTCTTTTATGGCTAGAAAGGTAGAGCATTTCATCATGTGTCTATTGGCCATCCTTCTTTCCTCTTCAGAGCAGTTGTTTCTTTGAGGATTTGTTGTTGGGGGATTTAGTTTTTTGAGTTCTAAGTATATTTTAGATATGAAGCCCTTGTCTGTTGTATGGCTAGTAAAGATCTTCTCCCAGTCTGTGGGCTTTCTATTGATCTTGCTTGCTATGTCCTTTGCCACGCAGAAACTCTGCAGTTTCATGCAATCCCATTGGTCCAACCTTTCTTTGATTTGTTGTGTTTCTGGGTCTCTATTAAGAAAATTTCAGCCTGTGCCAAGGAGCCACAGAGTTTCTCTTATTCCTTCCTGTAATGTTTTCAGGGTGTCTGCTTTGACTCCAAGGTCTTTGATCCATTGGAGTTGATTCTGGTGCAGGGTAATATATAAGAATCTAGCTTTAGTTTTCAACAGGAGTTTAACCAATTTTGCCAGAATCATTTACTGAAGAGACTGTCTTTCAGGGGCCGGGATGGTGGCTCAGTGGTAGAGCACTTGCCTTGCATGCCTGAGGCCCTGGGTTTGATTCCTCAGCACCAAATAAGCAAAAAGAAAAAAAAAGCCGGAAGGGGCGCTGTGGCTCAAGTGGTAGAGCGCTAGCCTTGAGCTGAAGAGCTGAGGGAAAGCGCCCAGGCCCAGAGTTCAGGCCCCACAACTGGACCCCCCCAAAAAAAGAGAGACTGTCTTTCTTCCATTCTATTTTTTTTAGCTCCCTTATTGAAGATTAGGTGGCTATAGGTCTGTGGGTTCATTTCTGAGTCTTCAGTTCTATTCCATTGGTCCTGAGGTCTGTTCTTGTGCCAGTATCAAGCTGTTTTGATTACTGTGGCTTTGTAATAGAGTTTGAAATTTGATATTGATATTCCTCCAGCGCTATTCTTTCTGGTAAGGATTGTTTTTGGTATTTGGGGTCTTTTATTGTTCCATATGAATTTTTGGGTTGCTTCTTCTATTTCATTGAAGAATGAGGTTGAAATACTGATAGGCATTACACTGAATTTATAGATAGCCTTTGGCAGTATTGCCATTTTCACCATGTGAATCCTCCCAATCCAGGAGCATGGGAGGCTTTCCAATTTCCTTAGTTCTGCTCTAATTTCCTTTTTCAGGTTTTTACATAATCTTCTTCAAGGGTAATTTCTTCTGCTTAGCTTTGGTGCTGTGGTAAGTGTTCTAAAGCATTAAGATCACTAAAAAGAACTACAGGTTTGAAGAAAACATAAAAAGAACACAGTTATTGAAAGTATGCTGAAAAAGTGAGATCAAGTTTTCATGAAGACGAAGGACAGTTTTGTAAATTGTTTTTGAATTTGCAAGATTTTAATATATGATATGCATAAATAATTTTCAGGCTGCCAAATCCAGTTCTGGTTCTCATTCCGTATTACAGTTGTGCTCACCAACAGCATCTGGAAAAGATGTTCACCCCTGCTATGGCCTGAATGTATGTGTTCTCTCCAAATCCTTATGTAAAACTTAATCGCCAAGGTGATGATATTAGGCCTTTGTGAGGTGACCAAGCCATAAGGGCTCTGCACTCTTGAATGACATTAGTGCCCTTAGGATGGCTCAGGTTACTATCTACCTATTTTCATTATTTGAAGACAAAGGGAGGAAGAAGACTGTCATCTATGAGCCAGGAAGAGCAACCTCACCAGACCCTGAATTGCTGACATTTTAACTTTTATCTTCCTAGGCTTTGGGCTTGCTATAACAAAATACATTGCACTCTGGGCTGGGTGTGGGTGGTTCATGCCTGTAATCCTGTCTACTCAGGAAGCTGAGATCTGAGGAAGTTCAAAGCCAGCCCAGGCAGGACAGTCTGTGAGACTATCTCCAATTAAACACCAGAAAACCAAAGTGTCACTAGTAGAGCGCTAACCTTGAGCAAAGAGCTCAAGGACAGTACTCAGGCCCCAAGTTCAAGCCTCATGACCAAATACACACACATATATATGTTTATATATTTATGTATATATATATGCACTGATTAATTTATCAATGGCAGAACCTTCTTGAGCTCACTGTTCTGGAATTTAGGAAGGCTGAGATCAAGGCGTTAGCAGATTGAGTGACAAGTGAGAGTCTTTGCTTCATAGTGGGGCCTTCTTGGTCTATTCTCAGGTTGTGGAAGGTGTATAGAAGCTTCCTCCATTCTCATTTCCAAGGGCACTGATCCCATCCATGAGGACCTTCACAACCTAGTTACCCCCCCCCCCAAATTCTCATTAAAAAATACCATCACTTTAAGTTTCACCATGTGAATTTAGGGGAGCACACACATTCAAAGCAAAGCCATCCATTATCCAAAACCTCATTTCCTTCTCTTCATTTTGAATTTTAGCATTCCCTAGGTATCATAATTTTATTAGATAGTAACTTCATCTTCCTGCCCCAAATCAGAGTTATCATTCTTTCCCTCAGAGCCATACCCAATTCATCAGAAAATATCGATGGCTCTGCCTTCCACGCATATTCATAATTTGACGGCTACAACCTTCTTACGACAAAGGCTGAGAATTCATCACAGATACTCTCTTCTCTCAGCGGTTCATCTTACTACAAGAATCTTTGCACAGGTTCTCTACTTCCTTTCCCTCTTACAGTAAGCAACAGGAGGAGCATGGTGAACACAAGTCAGATCTGGCCATGCCTCTATTTTGGATTCAAAACTTGTCTATGCTTCTTGTCTGGGTAAAAGACATACAATGCCCCACATCACCTGTACCTCCTGAAGATCCTCTGAATTTATTTCTTTACCACTCAGCCCCCATCCGGTCCACTTCAATCTCACTTGTTTTGTTGCTATTCCTTAAACATGTCCAATGTGCCTGAGGACCTTTCCACTTGTTCTACCTGGAGCATTCTAGTTTTACATTATTGAATAATTTGTATTTTAAGTCCTTCAGATTTCTATAATTACCTTATCAAAACTACTTTTCTGATTATCTTAACATTTATTTTTCTTCTTATTTCCCTTCATATTTGTTATCTGATCATCTTCTGGAATACTGTATATATGCTTGGTAATTTTATATCACTCTACTCCAATTAAAATGTAAAATCATTGAGGTCAGGAGTTGTATTTTGCATACTATATTCTATGAAAAAATAGTATTTTTATTGTTGTAATTTAGCATTACAAACTAAATTTAGCTCATTGTCTACTATATATGTACTTGTTCAATAACTACATTCCATGAAAGATGGCTAGGAAAAGATTTAAAAAAATCAAGAAACATAAACTAAGGAAAATATATACCATGTTATATTATTGATTTTGAAATCATGAAATTCTTCTGTTAATGTGATATGATTGTAATGTGCCTGAGAGTTCTCTTTCGGTAGATCAATCAATCCTGAAAAGTATAAAAACCTATTCAATAAGCAATACTGTGATATAAATACAATTTTTCAATTAAATTTTTATTGTCACTGAACTGTTGCTCATGCTCTAACTAATTTCTCTGTACCCATTCGTGCCATTCTGCATTCCACTCTCAAAGCATAAGCTTTGAAAAGCAAACAGATGAGAAAATTGTTATGTTTAAAATGACTTAGCAACTTATTTTATATGTGTAAATTAGATAAAAAATTAACCTGCACCCCTTTTATCCCTACCAGCATAGCAGGCATCATGTGAAGACACTCTCTCATTTACTTACTATATTCCACTGGACTAAACTTTTTCTTACCTCCGAGTCCAATGTTCCTTCATCCTAAAAGATTTGCTCTTGCAGGTTCGTCTCCTAATATGCCACTACCCAGGGACTATTTGGAAGCTAGGCACTACTCCTTTTTCAAGTTTGAAATTAAATCTCTCTTCTTGCAAAGACTTTTCCTAAAGATCCTGATCAAAATGGACCTGCCTATTATTTTACATTGCAAAAATATGTTTGTTTTCTTTTATTGCAGAAACTCAATTTACAACTCCTGTAACAAATTTTGAAACATTTTCATTATTTGGTTTCTAACCAGAGTGAAAGGAAACTTTCTTCCCTTGTTTGTTCTTTTGTCCCACAGCCTAATATGTTTGGCACACAGTATAAGATCAATACTTATTTGTGCAATATATAAATGAAATAATAATTTCATTGGTGAGCCATTCTTGAAATGAGTATGAAGCTACATGAGACCTCTACTAATGTTTTGAGCAAAGACTATAAAAATGTCAGTCCTGTTTGGCAAAATGTGTTTGAGGTACTCACATGTAAGGCATTACAAAGATATTGTAAGAGATTCAGAAAATAAGCTGGTACCAGTGGATAATCCTAGATAATTTGGAAGGCTGAGATTAGGAGGGTTGAGTTTCAAGGCTAGCCTAGGTAGAAAAAAACTTCACAAGATCTCTTCTCAACAGATAGCTTGGTGTGGTGGGGCATACCTATCATCTTGGGAGTCTGAGACTGGGAGAATTGCAGTTCAAAGCATCCCAGGGCAAGACACCCAAGAGACTCCATTCTCATAGAAAGAACCTTGCTATCATGGTGGATACCTGTCATCTAAGGTATGATGTGAAGCCTAAAGTAGGTGGACTGTAGTCCAAGAACATAAGTAGGCAGGCAGATAGACCTTATCTAAAAAACAATCAGTGTAGAAAGGGCTGGAGGCAAGCCTCAGTGGTAGAGCTCCCACATAGCCAACAGGAAGCCAGAGCCACCAAAAGAACAAGTGATTTAGAAAGTGACGATGAGAAAGATGCCTTATTCATGGATATTGATGAGGTAAGACTTGTATCTAAATGCCAGTAGGTGGAAAATGATGATTGTTTTCAATGTTGAATAAATGCTACGTTAATTAAAATTTGACGACACTATTTCGAATATTCATATATCTGTAGCACTTTGAAAGGCTTAGGGATTTTGATAATATTTTATAAATAGGTAACAGAATAACAAGAGTTGTCCACAAGGATAATTACTAATATTTACACTCTGATCAATCATATTATTTCTAATTTCTTTCATAAATGCAAAATCATTATAACACAGAATACCAGTTTCTTACACAAAGGCAGTGGGTTTAAGTATATTTCTACATAACTACATAAAAGTATTGACAATATAACCCTGTGCAAACACAGGAAAGGAATAAGGGAGAGAATATAATTTATCCTTCACCATCAAAATGAAGCTTGCATTTACTACTCTCATCTGGAACTACAGCATCCTTCCAGTTAAGAGTCCACCTGACACAAAATGCAAAGGGAACTAGAAAGAATGAGATAAATTCACATCACATGCCCACCTGGTTGAAATGCCATCTTAATATCAACAAATGCTTTTTTGCAGTCTAACAAAAAGTACTTGGCCTTCCTATTATAGAGTCAAACAACTCCCAAAAGAAGATCTCCTCAAATCTGAAGTACAATGTTCACCTTTAGACAATTTTTGAAAGTATTTTAAGTTCTGTTTTGAAATTATAACATTTTTCTTTCTTTAAAAAGTCTTCTATTTTTTTTTTTGTTGGTCATGGGGCTTGAACTCTGGGCCTGGGCGCTGTCCCTGAGCTCTTCAGCTCAAGACTAGTGCTCTACCACTTGAGCTACAGAGCCACTTCTCTTTTTCTGGTGGTTAAATGGAGATAAGAGTCTCATGGACTTTCCTGCCCTGGCTGGCTTTGAATCGCTACCTCAGATCTTAGCCTCCTGTGTAGTTAGGATTACAGGTGTGAGCCGCCAGCACCTGACCTGCATTTTCTATTCATATTTAAAGGAAACCGCTTTGCTTTTACCTCAAGTTGTACAATGATTAACATTCTTTGGTTTATTCAACAGAGCTAATCTGAAATGACATTTAAGTGAAGCATGTTATTGACTGTGTTATGGGAAGAATATAGGCTCTGTAGTGAAGTAAACTTTGGTTCAACCCTTGGCTCATTTGCAGATGCTGAATTACATAACCTCTCTGAACTTCAGTTTAATAAAAAATGGGTAGAATTATTTGAATACTTATTTTGTGCTAGGCATTGTTCAAAGAGCTCTTTATACATAAATTAATTTTGGCAACATCTATTTACAGAAAAAAACCATTATCTTGCCCAAATAATTATAACCCCTCTGTACAGTATTCTCACAATAAAAAAAGAAGAAAAAACAAACTCAGATGTGTTAAGCCCAAAGTAAAACAACTATTAGTCAATTAAATAAAGATTAAATAAAAATTCGACTAACGCAAAAGTTTCTAATAACCACCACACTTCACTGAGTCTGAAAGAGCTGATTTCAAGGCCTAGTTTAGTTGTAAAGATTAAATAAATTGCGGGGTGGGGGGGAAGGGGAAACAAAGGAGGAGGCAACAATGCGTGATAAGAAATGTTCTCATTACCTTGCTTACCTAACTGTAACCCTTCTGTACAGTATTTTCACAATAAAAAAATTCAAAAAAAGATTAAATAAATTAATTAGCATAAAGTCTTGCCTAGTGCAGCCTTTCAATTCTAATGGAAAATACTTGTTCTTACCTATTAAATGTATTAAGATATTTAAATTGAGATGAAAATTTTAGTGGCTGTTTATAGTATTATTTTACTGTTTATGACATTACCTTACTGTTTAATTTTTAATCCATCCATTTCCTTTCTCTCTACTCTCATTCATTCATCCACTCCTTCTTTCCTAAGCAATGTATATTAAGGAGATACACCATACATAGCATTATTTTAAGGGATAATAAAAATATTACAAAATATAAAGTGTGGCCTTCATTCTTCAATACCTAAACAATATTTTTTTATCAGTCATGGGGCTTGAACTCTGGGCCTGGGCGCTGTCCCTGTGCTCTTCAGCTCAAGGCAAGTACTCTATCACTTGAGCCACTATGCCACTTCCGGTTTTCTGGTGGTTAATTGAAGATGAGTCTTATGGACTTTCCTGCCCGGGCTGGCTTTGAACCATGATCCTCAGATCTCAGCCTCCTGCATATCTAGGATTACAGGCGTGAGCCACTGGCACCCAGCAAGACCTAAACTATTTTTATAAATAAATGAAACAACTAACCACAAGAATTCATATTTGCTTATGTTCAGATGGTAAATGATATAAGAATTAAAAGAAATTTAATTTGAATTCTAATTTTAAAGTAAAATTAATTTTTTCATTTTTCATTTTGCTGGAAATTATTTCAAAATTAAAACTCTCTTGGAAGTCTATTTCATGATATACATGTATTCTAGTTGCTTTCCTTCCAGAAGACATGACTAATATAAACATTAAATTTAATCAGTAACATATTTGAAGTGAAATAATTTTCCTAACTGATGTCTCCAGATTATATTCAAGTGCATTAGCCAATTTGAGTTTCTTCTGCCAAAGAGCTGCAAGCCATACTTTGGCCAATTGTCCTCATTTACTCAAAAGCACATGGTTGTAGAATGTGTCATATGGTTTCTTTAGTTATATTTAAGGAAGCAGACAGAAAGTGCAAAGAAATGTACAATTTGATAAAACCTTTCAGTGTTAATTTTCAGCAATCAAAAGCACATCATCGATTCTACAAAATAACTCAGGCTATCACCTGTGAATATATTATTCAAAGCAAAAATTGTTTTCTTGTAAAAGTATTTAGGATATAAGACTATAAACCTATGACATAGGTCTAATAATTGTGAAACATACATGCTAATCAATGTTATCTTCTCAGATTTTTTTATTTTTATTTTTTTGGGGGGGGTCAGGGGGCCTGAACTCTGGGCCTGGGCGCTGTCCCTCAGCTCTTCAGCTCAAGGCTAGCGCTCTACCACTTGAGCCACAGCACCACTTCCAGCTTTTTTTTTTATCTTTTTGCTTATGTGGTGCTGAGGAATCGAACCCAGGGCCTCAGGCATGCAAGGCAAGCGCTCTACCACTGAGCCACCTTCCCAGCCCTATCTTCTTAGATTTTTAGCTATTCTACAAAGGATGGGAGTTCTGTTATTCTATTTGTTAAAATAATAGAATTTCAAAGGAACATAAAGGAAAATGAAGAAAACAGAAATAATAGAAGAAAAGAATCAGAAGAAAAGAAACAAGAATCTAACTCAAATAATTTGAAACAAGAATACTAAAAGAAAACTTTACTTAAGACATAAGAAATAAACAGCCATGCACCATTTTCTCATGCCTGTAATCCTAGCTACTCCAGAGGCTGAGATCTGAGGACAGTGGTTGGAAGGCAGCCCTGGCAAGAAAATCTGTGAACTACTTATCTCTAATAGATTACTCAGAAAAACATTTTGAGCTGTTGCTCAAAGGGAAGAGTGCTAGCCTTGAAGACAAAGAGACTCAGGGACAGCACTTAGGCCCTGAGTTCAAGCCCCAGGACAAGTTAAAAAAGAAGGAAAGAAAAGAAAAAAGAAATATATATAGCTTTTAAAAAGTCTACTACTACCAATGCTGGGAATGTGTCTTAGTGGTAGAGTGCTTGCCCAGCATGCTTGAATCCCTGGGTTCAATTACTCAGTACCACATAAACAGAAAAAGCCAGAAATGGTGCTGTGGCTTAAGTGGTAGGGTGCTAGCCTTGAGCAAAAGAGGCTCAGGGGCAGTGTCCAGGCCCTGAGTTCAAGCCCCAAGATTGGCAAAATAGGAAAAAAGAAGCACTGAGCACTTTACATGGACCTGTTAAATTGTAACTGCATTTGAAGCTCAGAAAAAATAAATTTAAATTAAAAAACCCAGCTTTACAGTCTTGTGTTCTATTTTTCTGAGATTTTAGTTATTGACATCAGGTATTGAAAACTGTGCTATTTATGGATGGAAAGTACTGTCAGGAAAGGGCAAGTCAATAAGAATGATCTGTTTCATAATGATAACAATGATAAAGATATATAACTTTATGAAGCACCTATTACAGGCTCTTTATGCACATCATCTTATTTATTTCTTACCATACTTTGTGGTGCATTTCCATGGTATCGATGTGAAAACCTGAATTTAAAGGGATTCAATAAGACCTCTAAATAGTAGGTGGAAATTGCTGGACCATGTCTACAAACCTGTTGAGAGATGAAGAGGCAAGGGTAACTTTTTAGTGGAAGATTATAGGGCCAGTGCCCTGTACATTCTGTGTTTGTGAGCAAGTATTGAAGGAGTTTCCAGAGCAGAAGCATGGCATCTGAAACTGACCAGTAGGGATGGGACTCCCTGTGGTCTTTATTCTCTTTGAGCCCCTCACCCATACACTTTCCCTCCTTCATCCCATGCCCTCATCACCCTGTTGGATGACTCCACCCAATGACACTCTGCCCCTCATGCCACGCCCCCTCACGTGGTTAACGGTCAGTGCAGACCCCCATAGCGGGATGCTTTGGTAAGTAGGTTCTCTTTGAAGCTCCTTAAGCAAGCCTTATCTCAGATCCTTTGCCGAAAAGAGGGCACAAACTGTGGGACCTCGTAGGCTGAGGGCAATATGCAGTCGGGGTGATGGGAATTAAGGGGTCCCCTAACAAGCAGTCCGGCTTCAATCCTCAGCTCATGGCAAAGGCCAGACCTGAGGAAAAACGCCCACGGGCCTTCAGTAATCCAGAGACTGGAGGTGCCTCCATGATGGTTTCGGTGTGGGGGCGGATGATAGGGGGTGTCACATGTTCACTTCTGCTGGCCCTCTGGCCTCGATTTCTCTCTCTTAAGTAACCACCCGAGGAGGGAGCCCTCAGCCTCTAGCCCTAGGCCCCACTCTTCATCCTCTCCCTCCCTCTGGGGCTTCCTCCTATACAGCTTCCAGGTTGACCGTTAAAAGGTCCTCAACCTCTCCATCTTCTTCTCCCGCCTAGAGGTGGGCCCCGTGACCTCCACCCTCCCACGCAATCCTCTAACGGTCCGCCTGCCATCCTTTGTGTTTATGTTGGCTTAACGTTCTCCTTATAGAAACCTTAGAAAAGAAACTTCCACAGTGGCATTTTAAGATTATTTACATGTTATCAATATTTTTGTTTTCGTCTCTAGGACTGAAGTAAAGTGCTTCGTAACTGAGCGCTACAATGTTATCAGTACAGTTTAGAAGAAGGTATGATAATCTTATGTGCTTGTTTCAAAATATTTCAGTTTGAGGGCTGGGAATGTGGCCTAGTGGTAGAGTGCTTGCCTAGCATGTGTGAAGCCACTGGGTTCGATTCCTCAGTACCACATATACAGAAAAAGCTGGAAGTAGAGCTGTGGCTCAAGTGGTAGAGTGCTAGCCTTGAGCAAAGGTAGCTCAGGGACAGTGCCCATGACCTGAGTTCAAGCCCCAGGACTGGCAAAAAAAATCTGGCAAAGTCAGTTTCGTTCTTCTTTGTTTTTTTCTATTTTTCTATTCTTTATTTTCTTTTACACTATGTTCCTTTGGAATTCTATTTCAACAAATAGAAAACTCCCATCATTTTTATGATAATTAAAATCTAAAAACATGACATTGGTTAGCATGTATTGAAACTAGGTATGCTTTACAACTCATTAGGATTATGACCTTAAAATTATAGGCTATAATTTTATATTCTAAATACTGTTTCTTTTTTTCTTCATGCATTTTTTGTTATTATAAACATAATATACAGAGGGGTTATTAGACTTAAATAAGTCAGATAAAGAGTATATTTCTTTTTGAATAGTCACTCTTTCCTTTGCTCTCTCTGTTTTCCCCTTCGGTCCCACTCACAAGTTGTATAGTTCATTTTCAACAAAGTGTCTAGTGAGTGCCACTGCTATAAATACTACTTTTTATACAAAAATTGCTTGGAATAATATGTTGAAAGTCAATAATCGAAACATTATTTTATGGACTCAAAGAGGTGTTTGGTTGCAGAAAATTTGCACTGAAATGTGTCATTATCAAATTCCAAATTTCTTTGCACTTTCTTCCTATTTCCTTAAATATAAACAAGGCGCACAAGCAACACATTCTACAGCCAAGTGCTTTTGAGTCACCAAGGATCATTGGCTAAAGTATGGCTTGCAGCGCATTGGCAGAAGAAACTCAGAAAGGCTGATATAATTGAATGTAATCTGGAGACAACAGTTCCACAAATTATTTCACCTCAGGTATGTTACTGGTTAAAATATCATAGTAAATGTTAGCCATAACTTCTGGAAGGAAAGCAATTAGAATACATGTATGTCATGAAATAATACTTCCAAGACAATTTTGCTTTTGTAATGATTTAGTTCTGATGCATTTTACTATCTGATTATTAATATTTAAACTATATTAATAAATATTAAACTATTAACATCAAAATATTGAAAATAACAAATATTAATAAGTAGATATAAATACCAATAATTATTATATACATTAATAAAGTAGAAAATGTTCCATGTATTTATGAAAATATATTAGTCCCTGAGGGATAAAGGGTATATTTTATATTTTTAACCTTTCATTATTCTCTATATAAATGCTACTATCTAATAACTGATCCTTAGCAATAAATGAGTGAATAAATGACTAAAGAACAGAAACTATGAAAGATGATTATATATAAAATAGTATGGAATGATCATATAAGCATAAAATAATACTATAAAACAGCTATTAGAATTTGCATTAAGTATCAATATTTTTAAGGTATAGTATGTATAATTTCTAATAGAATTGAAAGGCTGTTATGTGTTCGTCACTGGGCTACACTTTATGTTTCCTATTGTATTTAATCTTCACATCTAGCCCTTGAAATAAACTCTTTTTGATTCAATGAAGCATGGTGGTTATTGGGAACCTTTGAGTTGGTAAAAATTACATTTAGTTCTTCATTAGTTAATAGTTATATTACTTTGGGCACGCCACTTAACGTAGGTGTGTCTAGGTTTTCTTCTCTTGTAAATAGATGTCAAAATTAAATACATTAATGTATGAAAAGCTCTTTGGACAATGGCTAGTGCCAAGGGAGTATGTAATGAATTATAAATATTTTGATTAAAATGAAGTTAAGGGAGGTAATGTAAATCAGCATAAGTTAATGAGCCAAGGCTTTACCCCAAGTTTGCCTGACATCAGAGCCTATATTCTTTCCATAACACTGGCAATAACATGCTCCACTTAAATGCTGTAGTATCAGATTTCTTCTGTTCAATAAGCTAAAAGTGTTTATTATTTTACAACTTGAGGTAAATGCAAATGAGTTTAATTTCAATAAGAATAAGATGCTTTTTAGAGAAAAGAAAATGTTACAATTTACAAACAGGACTAATGAATCTAATTTTTATTTTAATACTTGAAAATGATGAAAAGTTGAACATTGCACTTCGAACTTCAGCACATCTTCTTTTGGGAATTGTTCGAATCTATAGCAGGAAGGTCAAGTACCTTATGGCAGACTGCCAAAAAGCATGCGTTGCAATAAACACGACGTTTCGCACAGGTAAACTTGCAGTGTTAATTTATCTCATCCTTCCTGGTTCCTTCTGTATTTTTCTTTGGCATAGACTCTATTAACTGGCAGTATGCTGTACTTCCAGATGAATATAGTGAATGTAAACTTCAAGTTGATGAAATGTTAGCTTCCATGGTTAAGGACAAATTATATTCTCTCACTTGTTCCTTTCCTGTGTTTATACAAGATTGTGCTGTCCAAAACTTGTAATAAGAAATATGGGGCTGGGAAGGTGGCTCAGTGGTAGAGCGCTTGCGTTGCATGCCAGAGGCCCTGGGTTCGATTCCTCAGCACCACATAAGAAAAAAGCCGGAAGTGGCGCTGTGGCTCAAGTGGTGGAGCGCTAGCCTTGAGCTGAAGAGCTGAGGGACAGCGCCCAGGCCCAGAGTTCAGGCCCCATAACCGGACCAAAAAAAAAAAAAAGAGATACACTTAAGCCCACCACACATGTAGGAAACTGGCATTCTGTATTCTAATGGTTCTTCTAGTTTGTCATATATTTTTGCATTCAAGAGAAATTAGAAATAGTGTGACAGACTGTAAATATCAGAAATGTCATTGTCTTTGGAATTCTTTATATTCTATGTTGCCTCCTATTTACGAAATACTATCCAAATTCCTAAACTTTCCAAAGTGCTATATATATACATATATATGAGTATTTAAAATATAGTGTCTTCAAATTTTAATTTACACAGCATTTGTTCAACATTGAAGACAATCATTTTCTACCTAGTGGAAAAGTCATTTAAACCTCAACCTTAGTGAAGAAGCCATCTTTGTCGTTGCCATTTTCTGAATTATGTTTTTGTACCTGGGGCAGGACATTTTTCCTGAGCTTTTTTGTTCAAGGTTACCTCTCTACCACTTGAGACACAGCTCCATTTTTAGTACCTGATAGGAGATGAGTCTCACTGACTTTCCTGCCTGGGCTGGCTTTGAAACATGATCTTTAATTTTCAGACTCCTAGTAGCTAAGAGTATAGACAAGCACCACCTGTGCCTGGCTAGAACCATTTATTTTTTGGAGGTCTTGGAGTTTGAACTAAGGGCCTCCTTATTGGCTAGGCTTACATGCAGCTCTTTCTTTCTCTTTCTTTTCTTTCTTTCTTTCTTTCTTTCTTTCTTTCTTTCTTTCTTTCTTTCTCTCTTTCTTTCTTTTCTTTCTTTCTTTCTTTCTTTCTTTCTTTCTTTCTTTCTTTCTTTCTTTCTTTCTTTCTTTCTTTCTTTCTTTCTTTCCTTTCTTTCTTTCTTGTCGGTCGTGGGGCTTGAACTCTGGGCTTAGGCGCTGTCCTTGTGCTCTTCAGCTCAAGGCAAGTGCTCTACTGCTTGAGCCACAACACCACTTCCATATCCAGCCCTTTCTACACTGGTTATTTTTGAGATAGGGTCTACCTGTCTATCTAATCATGTTCTTAGAGTGCAGTCCACCTATTTTAGGCTTCACATCATACCTTAGATGACAGGTATCCCCTACCGCAGCAAACTTCTTTCTATCAGGATGGAGTCTCTTGGGTGTCTTGCCCTGGGATGCTTTGGACTGCAATTCTCCCAGTCTCAGACTCCCAAGATGATAGGTATGCCTCACCACACCAAGTTATCTGTTGAGAAGAGATCTCGTGAACTTTTTTTCTACCTAGGCTAGCCTTGAAACTCAACCCTCCTAATCTCAGCCTTCCAGATTATCTAGGATTATCCACTGGTACCCAGTTTATTTTCTGAATCTCTTATAATACCTTTGTAATGCCTTGCATATGAATACCTCAAGCAAATTTGGCCAAGTAGGACTGATATTTTCATATTATTTACTTAAAACATTTGTAGAGGCTTCATGTAGATTTACACCCAAGTATGGTTTACTGATGGACTTATTTCATTTATAATATTGCACAAATAATTATTCATTTTATGCTGTGTGCCAATAATATTAGGCTGTGGGATAGAAGAACAAACAAGGGAAGAAAGTTTCCTTTCACTCTGGTTAGAAACCAAATAATGAAAATGTTTTAAAATTGTAGCAGGAGTTGTAAATTGGGTTTCTGCAATAAAAGAAACATATTTTTGCAATGTAAAATAATAGGCAAGTTCATTTTGATTAGGATCTTTAGGAAAAGCTTTTGCGAGAAGAGAGATTCAAGCTCAAACTTGAAAGAAAAGTACCTAGCTTCAAAATAGTCCCTGGGTAGTGGCATATTAGGAGACGAACCTGCAAGAGAAAAATCTCTTAGGATGAAAAAACATTGGACTCTTTGAGGTAAGAAAAATTCTAATTGTGTCTAATATAATGAGTGAAGAAGAAAGTGTCCTCACATGATACCTGCTCTGCTGGTAGGGCTAAAAGGAGTACATGTTAAAATTTTTGATTTAATTTACATGTATGAAATAAGTTGCTTGCCAGGCACCGGTGGCTCACACCTGTAATCTTAGCTATTCAGGATGCTGAGTTCTGAGGATCATGGCTCAAAGCCAGCCTGAGCAGGAAAGTCTGTGAGACTCTTATCTCCAATAAATCACTCAGAAAACCGAAAGTGGTGCTGTAGCTCATGTGGTAGAGTGCTGGCCTTGAGTTGAAGAGCTGAGGGACAGCGCCCAAACCCAGAGTTAAAACCCCATGACCGTAAAAAAAAAAAAAGAAGTTGTACAAAGGAGTTGCCATTCATCAAAGTAGTTCAGGAATACAGTACATCTTGATCAATGTCATCCATTTCAACATTCTGTCCCACCCCTCCCAACCTACCCCTTCCCTTACTTTCAAAGCTTATGCTGGTTACTTTATAGAGAATGGACTGCATAGGGCCAGGAATGGGTATAGGGAAACCAGCTAAAGAGAGTAAGCAACAGTCAAGTGAGGGACAGTATATATTATCTGAGAAGTTCTTGTTTTATGTAGCATCCCTGTTTATTGAATGTTTTTCATATATTTTTCAGAAGTGATTGATCTCCCAAGACAACACTTGGAAGCACAATATGATTCTATCACATTAAGAGAAGAATTTCATGATTTTGAATTTGAGAATATAAAGTAAATCACATTATTTTCTTTATTTTTTCTTTGATTTTCTTAATGTTTTGCTGTTTTCATGTTCACATTTCTTTGAGGTCAAGGGAATTTAGGTTCTGAACAAGTGTATATATACATCTATATTTATGTGTATGTTTGTATAGCTGACAAAGATTTAAAGTTAGTGTGGAATGTCAGCTTGCAGAAATAAAATGCATCATTGTACTTAATATAATTTGCAAAGTTAACAGTATATTTAACAATTCATTCATGGGTGTTCATTGTATGCTTCTCCTGTGCCAGGTGCTCTTTCAGGAACTGAAGACAAATCCATGAATAAAACACAGCTTCTGACTTCATAGATTAAATTTACAGTTATTTTGAGTACACTAACAAAAATCAAGCAAATCTATATACAATATTCCAGGAGAGGATTAGATACTCAACATGAAGGGAATTAATAAGTGTTGTAAAATGCAAAAGACTTTGTGTTAGGATGATCAGGAGAGAATTTCTTTTCTTTTCTTTTTAGTCATGGGCCTTGAACTTAGGGCCTGGGTACCGTCCCTGAGCTCCTTTTTCTCAAGGCTAGCACTCTACCACTTGAGCCTCAGCTCCACTTCTGGGTTTTGATTAGAGATAAAAGTCTTACAGTGACTTTTCTGCCAGGGCTGGCTTCGAATTGTGATCATCAGATCTCAGCCTCCTGAGTAGCTAGTATTACAGCCGTGAGCCACCAGTCCCCAGCAATCATGAAAGAATTTTATAAGTTGAGAATACATCATTCAGTAAGGTCGAGAAAGAATGCTCCAGGCAGAATAAGCGAAAAAGGTCCTAAGCAAGAATGCAAGTAATATTGGAGTGGAGAATGAGAAGCTGACTGGTAGAGAAATGAGGTCAGAGAGGTAGCAGGAAGTCCAGGTCATATGGGATGTTGCAGATACAGTGAGACTTTTATTAAATAAGGAAACATAGGTGTTGAATAGAGAACAGAATCTGACTTAAGCTTGTTGAGCTTACATGCTCCTTCTGGCTTACTGTTAGGGGGCAAGGAAACAAAGAACTTGTGAGAAGATTATTGTAGCAAGAGGACCAATTGAAAGTAGATAGTATCGGTGATGAATTTTCAGCCTTCATCTTAGTAAAGTTGTAGCAGTCAAATTATGAATATGTATGAAAATCAGAGCTATCAGTATTTACTGATGAATAAGGCTCTGAGAGAAAGAAGTAAAGGATGACTCTGATTGGGGGCAAGAAGATGAAGTTACTACCTAATAAAATTAGGACACTTAGGGAAGGACCCATTTAGAAAGAGAGAGAAGGAAGCTAGGTTTTAGATAATGTATGGCTTTGCTTTCAATGTGTGCATTACATTTCATATGTTGAAACTAATGCCTAAGGTGATGGTATTAAAAATGGGGATTTGGATGATGATTAAGTTCGGAAGGCCCTCATGCCTTTGTAAGAGATGCCTAAGGCAGCTTCTTTACACCTTCTACCACTTGCAAATATAACAACAAGGTGCCTCTGTGCAACTGGCCCTTACTAGATACTGAATCTTCTGGCACCTTGATATTGAACTTCCCAAAGTCCAGAGCAATGAGCTCAAGAAGTTTCTGTTGCTTATAAATTACTCAGTGCAATGTGTTTTGTTACAACATCTCCAAGTCTAGGAAGGCAATTTTCCAGGTTCCAGAAATCAGAGTCCAGTGAGGTTATGCTTCCTGGTTCATAGCAGCCTTTTCCCTGTGTCTTTATATGGTGAAAGGAAGGGAGATAGTAGCAGGAGCCATCATAAGGCCACTAATATCATTCATGAAAGCAGAGCCCTCATGACCTGGCCACCTGACTAAGGCCTAATACCATCACTTTGGTGATTAGGATTAACATGGATTTGGAGAGAACACACATTAAATCTACAGCTGCTCCAAATGCTGTGGGTGAACACAGGTATGATAAAGGCTGAGAATCAGCACTGAGTTTTCCAGGCCAGAATTTATTTGTGCATATCATATATTAAAACCTTGCATGACAAAAAGAGTATTCAAACTCTCCTATATCTTTATTTATAAATCTTGGCTTGTTGTAAAATTTCTTGGCATGCTTTAAAATAACTTTACTTTTCATATGTTTTCTTCAAACCTATATTTTTCTTTAGTGTTCTTGATGTTTTAGAACAGTTATCTCACCACCAAAGCAGACCAGAAGAAATTACCCTTAAAGAAGATTATGGTTGTGTTCTATACTTTCAGGCTGACAGCTTTGGTGAGCAGAATGAAAATTATGTCATAATCAATTTTAGCTGTATTTTTGTATTGAAACAACCAGTAGAAGTATCTATAGAATGGATATTTTATTGTTTAAGTACAAGCCCAATAAAATGTCAATGCCAGGTCTTAAGATGCTCTTCCTGTCTCTGTGTACAAGACTTTAATGAATTCTTACTATATGTCAGAGGCTGTCATAGACATCTGTACTACAGCTTTAAAAAGCAGATCCTGCTCTCAGGGAGCTTCAGACTTGGAAGAGAAACAGACAGATGCTATAGTTAATCCATATAGAAGGTTTTCTCTGTATGCTGCACAAAATACCTTCAAATACCATATCTCCTCTACTGTATGATAATTATCAGGTGTAAAATACAGATGTTAAATTGACTTGGGGGTCAGCAGGAGGAAATAATCACCACATTGAATGCTTAGAATATTTATGATACAAAATTGGACTTTTGGGGTGTTTTTTATTCTGTGATACTGGGGTTTGTTTGAACTCAGAGCCATTTGCTTGCTAGGCAAGAGAGTGACCTATTATGCTACATATACAGGCCTTGATTCTTTGATTACATTTTTTTGCTGCCAGTCCTGAGGCTTGGACTCAAGGCCTGGACATACAGCTTTTGTGCTCAATGCTAGCACTCTACCACTTGAGCCACAGCTACCCTTCTGGCTTTTTTGGTTTCCTACCTTGGCTGGATCCTCAGATCTCAGCATCTTGAGTAGCTTACAGATGTGAGTCACTAATGCCTGGCATGCTTTGATTACTTATGATACAAAAAAGGGTCTTGGCTTTTCTTTTATAAAATGTGTGAAGGAAATTTTGTGCTATTATTTTGTTGCAAGTTTCCTATGGCTTTAGCTCTTGAATATTATTTTTCACATTTCCCTATCATTCACACACTTGGTCTTTTAATAGTGCAGAAATCCTTTCCAATTCCTTTTTAATTTTATTTTTGTTTTTAAAATATTATATATATATTTATTGTCAAGGTAATGTACAGAGGAGTTACAGTTACATAAGTAAGGTAAGAAGTACATTTCTTGTCAAACTTGTTGCCAATTCCTTACATACTCATTTTTCTTTGACTTTTTATCTGTATTTAATTTGCCTTTTCTACTATGTTTACTCTGTCTTCAAGACCTGATATTTTATGCTCTTTCTATGCTCTCTGTGAATCTTTCTATTTCATTTTTCATCTCCAAGACATTTGTTTGAGGGGGGATTTCTACCTCTTTCCTGAAATTCTTTTTGCATGTATTGCACTGAGTTCATTTATGTATATCTTCGTTGAAGTCTCTTAGGCATTTAACTGTTTTGTCTTTGAGCTCATTTAGCTGTTTATGCGTATTTTCTTAGTATTAGTTTAAATTTTTATCCATATTCTTGTTGGATTTCGATTTTTGTTTGTTGTCTCTTTGTGTTTATATATATATGCTTTTTAAATTGGCTTACATCAGTTATGCAGTTGAGCAGATTTCATTGTTTCATCTCCATACGTTTACATTGTATTCCAATCAATTTCATCCCCTCTGTCACATTCCCTGAACCATTCCCTCTAAGAAATAGCATTTCCAGTAGGTTTCTTTGCTATGTTTTCTAGGTGAGAATAATCTACTTTGACCCTATGTGATCTTCTTTATCCTCCTTTCAGGCATGCCCTGCTCCCAGCAATCCCTACCCACACACAGTCTATTTCTCTTAGTTCCCCTCCTTCTATTGATCATAAGCTTTTGTGAAGTTTCTCTGTGCTATTCTCATATATATTTGCCATAAGTTACAAAGTTAATTTCCCCTTTCCCTTTCCTGAGTGGTCTCCTAACTTGGTTCATGTTTTATAGTTAGCCATGTAAGTAATTATGTATATAGGTACTTATTCTTATGTACAGAAGTATGAAAGTCCTTTAAGTTTAGTTATCACAAATAAGTGAAAACCATTGATATTTCATGTTTTGTGGTTGTCTTGTCTTGCTCAGTAGGATATCCTCTAGCAAGATCCAGTTTTCTACAAATGAAATGGTTTCATTTTTCTTTATGGATGCATACTATTCCATCATAGCTTCTTAATCCACACATCTATTGTTGGACACCTCAGTTGATTTCATCACTTGGTTACTGTGAACAGTGTTGTTTATGGTATACTGATATACTCTCCTTCAGATATAAGCCCAGAAGTGATTGATGGGGTCATGTGAAAAATCTATTTTTAGACTTTTGAGGAATTTCCGTACTGATTCCCACAGAGGATGCACTAGTTTACATTCCCAACAACAGTACACCAGGGAATGCTCTTTGCCAGTACCCTGTCTAGAATTTTTTTCCTTGGTAGCTGTGATTCTGGCTGAAGTGAGGTAAAAGTTTCAGTGTTGTTTTGATTTCAATTTCTTTTTTTTACCTTATTATTGAGATTAGATGATTACATAAATTTCACATATTTCACAGTATTGTGGAATAGTGATAAAGTCATAAACACATTTTAACCTTCACAAGGCAAATTGTCATTATCATGGTCTATAAAGTTTGTGAATTCTTGAGCTTTGACAATACAACTATTTCTTCCACATCAGGTGATATGTACATTTCTTTCCTTTTGCTTAGCTTAAACTGTTCCCTCTTTCCCTCCCATCGCTGTCTTTTGAGTTGCTTAGTTCACTTTCATCTATGTCCAGTGCAGCTGATGGGCCCCTGTGTTGTATGTTTTCCCATTTCCCTCTGATTCTGTGCCCTCCTCCTAGCTTCCCGCTTCCCTCCATTGCACCCATATATATATATATATATATATATATATATATATGTCTGTCTATCTATCTATCTATCTATCTATCTATCTACCTATCTATCTATCTATATTTCATATATGTGGTCAAAAACATGGAGTCATTTAACAATGATATGACAAAATGAGCAGCTTTGTTTCTCCAGTCCTGTTTACTTTGCCATATCTCCTTGCATTTTAGCTTTAGCATCCACATAGCAGGGAGACCATGTGCCGTTTGTCTCTTTGCTCTTGGCTTACCTCGCTCAAAATGATTTGCTTTAGTTCCATCCATTTCCCTGCAAATGCCATTATATTGTCCTTTCTAATGTCTGCATAATATTCCATTGTATATAGGTACCACAATTTTTGGATCCACTCGTCTGTAGTGGGGCACCTGGGTTGTTTCCATATCTTGGCTATTGTGAACAGTGCTGCCATGAACACAGAAGTGCATGTGTCCTTGTATCCTGGTTCCTGTTGCTCAGGGTAGATGCCTAGAAGTGGTATGGCTGGGTCATAGGGGAGGTCTATATTTAGCTTTCTGAGATATCTCAGAAAATGATCCTATCTCAATAAGATCATTAAATAGATCATTTACATCCTTCGTTAAGTTAATTCCTAGATACTTTATTTTTTTTGAGGTTCTTGTGAATGGGGTTGTTTTCTTGATTTCCCTGCTTTCCAAAGTGGTGGTATTAGTGTATATTCCCACCAGCAATGCAGAAGGATTCCTCTTTCTCCACATTCCCTCCAGCAATCATTGTTGGCTGAATTTAGGATGTGGGCCATTCAGACTGCGGTAAGGTGGTATCTCAGGGTTGTTTTTATTTGCATTTCCTTTATAGCCAAGGATGGTGAACATTTCCTCATGTGTTTCTTTGCCATTTTTATCTCTTCTTCTGAGAAGTCTCTCTTTAGCTCCCTTGCCCATTTCGTGATTGGTTTGTTAGATTTGGGAGGGGTTAGTTTCTTGAGTTCCCTGTATATAGTGGATATTAGGTCCTTGTCTGATATATTGCTGGTAAATATTTTTCCCCAATTAGTTGGCTGCCTTTCTAGTTTGCTATTTCTTTAGCTGTGCAGAAACTTTTTAATTTAAGGTAGTCCCATTTGTTGAGTCTCTCTCCAATTTGTTGTGACCCTAGGACTCTGTTCAGGAAGTTACTGCCTGTGTTTATAAGTTCAAATGTCTCTCCTACTCTGTCCTGCAGTAGTTTCAGGGTATCAGGTTTGATGTTAAGGTCTTTAATCTATTTTGAGTTGATTTTAATGCATGGTGACAGGCTGGGGTCCACTTTTACTTTTCTGCATGTGGCTGCCTAGTTTTCCCAGCATCAGTAGTTGAAGAGGCTATGCTTCTTCCACTGTATGTCATTGGCTCCTTTGTCAAGTATCAACTGACTACGTATGCAGTTCTATTTCTGGGTCTTCTAAGCTGTTCCATTGGTCTTTGGGTCTCAAAGACAGTGCCAAGCTGTCTTTGTTATTATGGCTCCATAGTAGAATATGAAATCTGGTATTATGATCCCTTTGATATTATGGCTTTATAGTAGAGCTTGAAATCTGGTATCATGATCTCTACCACATTCTTTCTTTTGTCTAGAATTGCTTTGGCTATTTTAGGTCTTTTGTTGTTCCATATGAATTTTTGGACTGTTTTCTCTATTTCAGTAAGTACATCATTGGGGAATTGCATTGAAATTTTATGTATCAATTTTGGCAGTATGGCCATTTTCACTATATTAATTCTGCCTATCAAAGAAAATGGGAGGTCTTTCCATTTTCTGGTATCCTCTATGATTTTTTAAGGCTTTTATAGTTTTCATTAGATAGATCCTTTACATCTTTAGTTAGGTTAATTCCTAGATACTTTTTTTTTGAGGTAATTGTGAATGGGGTTGTTTTCTTGATTTCCCTTTCTGCTTGTACATTGTTGGCATCAAAAAAGCAACTGATTTTTGTGTGTTAATTTTGTACCCTGCTACTTTGCCCTTATTGTATTTGGATATATCTTTTCCTGTAAGTTTGAGAGTCTTTGGTTAACATATTTGGGTACATCAGTGTTTGGAGAGTATAGATTGACAATGGTGGTATCCTCTTCTTGGATTGTTCCCTATATTACTATATAGTGACCTTCTTTGTCTTTTCATAAAGATTTTAATGTAAAGTTCATTTTATCAGCTGGAAACTCCTGCCTTCTTGCTGGGAGCATTTGCATGATAGGTCTTCCTCCATCCTCTCACTCGGAGTTTGCTTTTATCTTTGGCTGTGAGGTGGGTGTCTTGAAGACAGCAAATTGATGGATCTTGTTTTCTGATCCAACCTGTAGTTTTTTTCTTTTGATTGATGAATTGTATCAATTAATGTTTATGGTTATTATAGAGAGGCATATTGTGCTTCCTGGCATTTTCTTGATTTCCTAAGTTTTTTTTCTTTCCTTTCCTCCTGTGTTTACTAAGTTGGTCTCCTAGTGATATCTATCTGGTATGGATCCCTGATCTTGATGTTTTCTTCAGATTGTAATCCACCTCTTAATATTCTTTGTAATGCTGGCTTATTGGTTTTGATTTCATTTAGTTTTTATTTACTATTTAAAATTTTAGTTTCACTGTTAAATGCGAATTCTAGCTTTGCTGGATATACCAGTCTGGGCTGGCAGTTATTGGTTCGCAGGGCTCAGACGGTACTTTCCCAGGCTTTCCTTGCATTCAGTGTCTGTGTGAAGAGATCTGCAGTGATTCTCCCTTTTCCCCATTGTAGTATAGCTCCCTTTTTGCTTTTGCTGTGTGCAAGATTGTTTCTTTATTGCTAAAATCTAGAATTTTTACTATAATATGCCTATCAGTGTTCCTCCTCGGATCTTGCTTGGTAGGTGTTCTGTAAGCCTCTGTTATGTAGGTAAGATTTTCTCTTTTAAGACTGGGGAAATTTTCAGTGATGATCTTATTGAATAAGTGTTGCATTCCTTTATTCTGGTATTCCTTCCCTTTGTCCATCCCAGTTATATGAAGGTTAAATTTCTTGGCACTGTCTGCTTGTTCTTAGACTTCCCTTTGGCATATTTTGAGTGTTTTTTTTCCATATCTGTAACTTTTTTCCCCAGTGCCTGCATTTTGTCTTCAGCATCTGATGTTTTATTTTCCATTTCATTCTCACTCTATTAACTGTGGCTTCCACTGTGGTTTGCATGGAGGAAATTGAATTTTGCATAGAGGAAATTGAGCAATTTATAATTTCTATGTCGTTTCTCAGAGTATTATCTTTTAGCAAGGTGTGTACTGCATCTAGTTTTGAATGCATTTCTTGCTTGAAATCCCGGATATCTTTTGATAATTCATTCCTTTGTTCTTTAAATTTCGGAACCGTTTCTCATTTTAATTCTTGAGTCACTGCTTCTATTATCTCTTGGATATAGCATTCATCTTCCATTTCTTTTTTGCTTCCACTGGCGTTCTTCCCTGGGTGGTTGCTGGTCTTTGGGTCTGGTTTGCTGTCTTGGCTATTGATAAATCTTGTAATTTTTTGCTGTGATTTTCGTATGTGGATTCAGGGATTATTGGAGACCAATTCCAGACTCTGTTTTGGTCACTAAGTGGCTGCCTTTGTTTTGTTCTGGATTTGTTCCTGGATCAATTGATGTAGCTTGCTCTTGGCCCTGGGCTGGTTGAGAGTACTTTACCTGGCCTCAGTTCTGTTGGTGGAGGGGCTGTTTTCCAGCTGCTGGTCTGTCTCACCTAGGGATTATTCTTGTTAGATTCTGGTGAGCAGACACACTCTACCCTGTGCTGTGCTGTGCGCTCAGATCCTGACCAGTCAGGAACAAGTGGTTAGGACAGCTCAGGCTCCTGCCTGGGACACAGGTAGGGCTGGGTGGGCAGACACACTCCACCATCTGCTTCATTGCTCACTCAGATCCTGACCAGTCAGGGACAAGCGGGTAAGATAGCTCAGGTTCCTGCCTGGGACACAGGTGGGGCTCCTTCAGCTGCCTACTGGAGATACCAGGCAGTTCCCACCTTCAGTCAAGGACCAGCAGCCTAGATTGCTCTCCTTCCCTCCCAGGGGACTCTTGGTCAAGCCTGGAGGGCTGGGTGTGCTCACTGGTTGCTGGTGTGGTTGTGCAATTCCCAGCTTCCATATGACCTGTAGCCCAGGTGGTGGGGGAGGGGTTCAAGTCAAGTTCTGGGGGTTACCACCAGTACTGCTTTCCTGTGGCGGGGGTGGGTCGGGTGGGGGTAAGTGTCCCTTGTGAGGTACTCACTTATCCTGGAGCTGGTTGCGAGTTGTCCAGCAGTGCTGTGGCAGATCACTGTTTTCGTGCACTGCAGGTTGCTGGTCATCAGTTCATTGAGATGCTTGTAGGCTGTGCTGGGTGGTGGTGTAAGCTGGGTCTGTGTTTCACAGTCTCTGCCACTGTTTGTGCTCTCTGGGTCTGTGCTGCAGGTGTTTTTGCAGTGGCCTTCTACGGGTCAGGCTGCTGTGGTTCTGGGGTCTCCACCGCTGCCGCGGTCCGGGTTGCTTCTGCAGGACCATGCAGGGCTGTGCTGTGGGCCTGGAGTTCCCCTCCACTGGCACAGACCTAGCTGCTTCCACAGGATGGAGTGGAGAGGAGTTGCGCTGCAGGGAGGGGTGGGGAAGCAATCTTTGTGTGGGTTCTGAGCTCCAAGTTTTCTGTTTGCACTATCCGGGTAGGCGCCAGCTCTTGGGGTGTCTTCTGGGACTCTTTGGACCATTGTGGCTCTGTGGGCCCTAGTGGGCCCCAGGCTGGGCCGCTTGGGCAGCTTGGCACAGAGCAGTGCCACCAGCAAGGGGTGGAGGAAGGGTCTTCTCGCTTTAGCATCTTTGTATAGGTTCTGAAGTTATTTTTCCTTTCCTGTTTTTTTTCACTTCCTGTATCTCTCTGAGTATTCACCTTTTTGTTGTTGTCCGTCTCTTGGAGAAATGGAGCGTTGAAACCCAAATTCTATTTGTTTGGAGAGAGCTGTGGTGTTTCCCTACTGTTCCCTTGCCATATTGGCCCCCCTCCTCTGATTTCAATTTCTTTATGGCTAAAGATGTTCAATACTTTTCCATGTATGGGTTTGTCATCTGCATTTTTGTGTCATCTGTTCAGTTTTCTTGCCATTTGTTGATAGGATTGCTTGCACTTTGCTCTATAATTTCTTGAGTTTTCTGTATATTTTGGATGTCAGTCTTTTGCCTGTTGAATAGCTAGCAAAGATTTTTCTCCCATTCTTTGGGTTGTTGTTTGGTTCATATGGTTTGCTCTTTGGTTGTGCAGAAATTCATTTATTTGATACATTCCCATTTGTCAACTCAAGTTCCATCCTCTTGGGGTCTGGACTCTTCTTTAAAAATAATTTATTGTGGGCTGGGAAGGTGGCTCAGTGGTAGAGTGCTTGCCTTGCATGCATGAGGCCCTGGGTTCGATTCCTCAGCACCACATACGCAAAAAAAAAAAAGCCGGAAGTGACACTGTGGCTCAAGTGGTAGAATGCTAGCCTTGAGCTGAAGAGCTGAGGGACAGCACCCAGGCCCAGAGTTCAGGCCCCACGACTGGACCCCCCTCAAAAAAATTTATTGTGCTTTTATCTTCCAGGATTTTCCCTACATTTCCTGTAGTAGATTTAAAGTTTTAGATTTTTACTTTGAGGTTCTTCTTCAACTAGAATTAATTTCTGTACAGAGACATAGAGGTCCAGTTTCAGTCTACTGCAGCAATATTTGTTGAAAAGAATGTCTTTTTTACCTCATGTATTTTTTGCTCTTTTGACAAAAATATGTTGGCTGTGTGTGACTTTATTTCTGGATCATTTTTTAGCTGTTATATTGTTCTTTGTATTGAAATGAGTATTTAATAAAAAAAAATGTAGCTTCTTGCCGGGTGCTGGTGCCTCATGCCTGTATTCCTAGCAACTTAGGAGGCTGAGATCTGAGCATCACAGTTTAAAGCTAACCTTGGCAAAAAAGCCCATGAGACTCTTATATCCAATTAGCTACCAAAAAGCCAGAAGTAGAGCTGTGGCTCAAGTGGCAGAGTTCTAGCCTTGGGAAAAATATGTCAGGAACAGACAGGCCCTGAGTTTAAGTCCCAGGACAGGCAAAAATAACTAGATATATGTATATATATGTATGTATTATATATAGTTTTTTATATATGTATGTATATATATATATATATATATATCAGACTCACTAAGTGTCCTCAGTTGCATAATTGAAATAATTTCTTCTATTTTCCTTGGACTGAGACTGGATTGTATTAGATATCTCAATTTCTTCTTACTCCTAAAGTATTGCCCTAGGACTAATTAGCATTAATGATATTTATTTAGGGGGAGAAATTGAAACTGTAAGAAGCCATAGCTTAACTGGTGACAACATGTTGCTGAACTCTAGTTTACCATCACTTGAACATAGTCCTGAAAGCCACGTTAAACAAAAATCTTTCATTTGTGACCTTGGAGATGGATTTGGAGATGAAGGAAATGCAGAAGCAATGATAGGTTTGTTTTATTTTAATTGTATAGACATAAAATCTGTACTTAAATCAAATTATTAAAATACATTAGTGGATTTATTCCATTGTAACATAATTAGTTTTGTCAAAATAAAGTTTCTAGGTTATACGTCAACTAATTTTTTACATGACTTTCCAAAGAAATCTATGATATAATTAGACCTAATTAGTCAAATCTGTAACACATTTGTCATTGAGGTTGCAATTTAGTGTCTGTTCTTATATTTTATGAATTGCTCATTGGTGTAGATGAAGGAATAAGCATATGCCTCACAAAATATGTATTCTAAATCTATTTAGAAATCAACATTATGTGTAAAATCAATGTGTTTGCATTTCTAAACATATTTAGAAATCATAATCTGAAATATCACAAATTGTGGGAGCAGCTATGCTAAATTATTTTCTATTATTTGATATAATATTTTCATATTTATATTATATGTATAAAATTACAGAAATATTGTTGGCAAATTTTGAGAAATCATATTGATAAATTGTATAGACTTCAAACTGTATCAACTGTATTGTTAGAATTTTAGTTTGTTTAGAAACAGTTTATCTCTTCACAAAGCTTTTCATAAAATAACGTACACAAAATTTTAGTGAACAAATGACAATTTAAGTCTGTATGACAAAGGTATTTGTTGGATTTTAAAGATAATTTACTGCAAGGATATCAGAGTGACCTGTTAGAAGACATTCATTTCAACGTGAAAGTTTCACCGATTGCTGGTCCTCCCAATATTACAGTTGGTATGATAAAGCTCTTTTGGTGTATATAAAATTTGAATATTATTCAAATTAAGCCTCAGAACTTTTGAATTTGAGTAACATGATAGTATAGTGAAAGGTATTAAGTAGGATCATACCTTTCATTCCCTTATTTTGCCTCCAGATTGTATAAAATAGGGCATTGAAAAATGTTCATTGAAAAGTATTTGTCTAGAATTCCATTAATTTTGAAAGTACAGTTAAATATGCTGCCCAAATAATGTGCTTTTAAGTCTTGATTATTATATATATATGCTATATATGTTATATATGTTATCTGTAACACACATATATAAAACATAAAGCTAGAGGCTGGTGGTTCTTGCTTGTAAACTTACCTACTAAGGAATCCGAGACCTGAGGATTGCAGTTCAAAGCCAGCCTAGGCACAAAAATCTATGAGACACTTATCTCCAATTAACCAGCAAAAAGTCCCAAGTGGAGGTATGTGTAAGCTGTAGAACTCTAGCCTCTAGTGAAAAAGCTGAGCCAGATTGTGAGATCCTGAGTTCAAGCCCCAGTACTAATCAAGCTCTGTTACGTAGTAAGAAAAATCTATCACTAGTAGGATATGATGATCTACATAATTTGAGAGAAATTATAAGTGTGGTAATATTTTTCCAGCTTAAAAATTCTTAAAAAATACTGAGGATAAGTTGAAGTTGAGGGTGAGTTTTCTTCAGAATTAAAGTATAATTAGGCTTGACAACAGTGGCTCATGTCTGTTATCCTAGCAACTCTATAAGCTTAGATCTGAGGCTTGTGATTGAAGCCAGCCTGGGCAGGAAGTCCATAAAATAATTATCTCCAATAAACTACCATATAAAAGCTGGAAGGAGAGCTGTGGCTCAAGTGGTAGAGGACTAGCCTTGAGAGAAAAAAATACAGGGATAGTGTTCATGCCCTGAGTTCGAACTCCAGAACTGGCACCAAAAAATGTGTAATTCTCCCATTTTGAATTTTCTTCATTTTGATGATTTATTATTTTTCTAGCACAATGATAGAAATAGAAAATTTAAGGAAAAAGTTAAAGAATTATATGTACTGATTGGTAAATGATTAAACAAAATATAAGTTTTCCAGGAGATGTAGTATCTGTCATTTATTGGCAGTGCTACCAGTACTTTTAATGTTGTAATGAAGGTGGCCTTGCCTTAGATATCACAGGTGCAAAAAAGGAGCATACAGCTGACTCACCAAAGTATTGTGTCTAGAAGACTATGAGACTATTTCTCTGAAATATATGAATCCAAGAATTCAGATAAGGCTTTAGTTAACAGTATAAATTTCAAATTATTTTTTTTCATTTTCACTTATATATAGTCTTCTACTTTGCAACATAACCGTATGTTTTTCTACTTACTTCTATGATGATATTAATTAGTAGAACCAGATAATATAGAAGATCTATTTATACCTATAAATGACATAATTGAGGAAGATTCATCAATTGACGAGCAAGGATTTATTCTTGAGTCAACTGCCATGCCAGATCAGAGACATCTTGAGCCAACTGTCCTGCCTGATCAGAAACATCTTGAGCCAACTGTCGTGCCAGGTAAGAGACATTTGTGTTATTTTTGTCTTTGAATTACTAGTATCTTAATTTTCTTGAAGTATGTCAATAATCCAGTAGACACCATAGAAAGGGGTCAGTGTAGTAATAGCATTTGTAAGAGAAAAAAGGAGTGAAGGAAGTTTGAGATTATTTTTTTCATCCAATTTAGTCTTGTTCAGGAAATTCAGTCTTGTTTGGTCTGATTCAAGAAATTGGATAATTTAAAACTGGGTCCATTTCAAGGGTGTTGAGACATTATTGTGTATTGGGCAAAAAGCAAGGAAGATGAAGCTCTTGCATTTGTAGAATTTTGGACAATAGTGGTACACTCCTGCAATTCCAGCACTCAGGAGGCTGCTATGCAGCCCAGACTGTATAGCAAGGGGGACAGTTTAGAATGCATAATACAGCCTTATCTGGTTAAAAAAAAAGGAATGAAAAGAAAGAAGAGTTTCAATTTGATCACGATTAATACATAATCAGCGAATATAAAAAAGCGAAATAAAATGATAGAAAGAGGTACAATGCTCTCTTTCATTTAACTGGAAATATTTAACACTTTTTAGCAGTAAACAATGAATTTGAATCTAATATATCATTCGGTCTTTTAAGAAACATCAAGCCTGATATAATTGATATATGTATATATATGTATAATGGATATAATCTATAGTATTACATAATAGTATAAACCCAAATTGAATTTGTGTGTATAAGCTAACATATACTAGAAATAAAATATTCAAAGAGTCAAAGTTTTTTTCCTTGACATTAACACTGAACTTCTATTTGACAGTGGTAGCAGAAAACTCAGTCCTCAGAGCTCCCCTCCCTGAATTAACCATGGTAGTACTAAATTTTGGGGAAAGAGTGAGGAACAGGCTGTAAACTCTTGATCACAGCCACACCACTTTATAGTACCAAGTGTCCAGCTACACAGTCAGCCCCTTGAGGAAATTCAGTCTTGTTCCCAGGATTCTACTAAAGCACATCAATATGCAGGTTCCTGTTCCTCTGGCTCCATCTGAACTCAGATTTGCATCTGGGAAATCTAATCCCTTCTTTCCATTTCAGCTTTACTAAACAAAAGCTAGCCTCAGCTTTTTCCTCTTATATTTCTTTAAAGAGGTTAAGTCCTATGTACCTAACTACCTACTGTGAATTTACATATGATTTTCAGTGTGAGAGGAAAATTAATCAGGACAAATATAAATTAGTGTTTCAAAAATTTATACTTAGCTGGGCATCAGTGGCCTATAATTCTAGCTACTCAGGAGGCTCAGACCTGAAGATTGTGGTTCAAAGCCAACCTGGACAGGAAATTCCATGAGACTCTGACTCCAACTAACCACTAAAAAGCTACAAGTGGACATATGGCTTAAGTGGTAGAGTGCTAGCCTTGAGCAACAAAACAAACAAAAAACCACAGGAACAGTGTCTAGACCATGACCATCACACACAAAATATTTATCCTCTAACTCAAGTTTTTTACAAAGCCTCTAGATAGGTTAAGTTCCCTCTCAGTGTAACCTCTGCTCCATGTTTGCTCAGGGGTCCATCCAGCAGGTCACCAAATCTCTCCTAAGCATTTTTATACAACAATTTTAATAATGTAGCAGGTCTTGGTTACTCAGGCAGTCTATCTGTGCAAACATGTGCAAAACTTATTGCCAGAGAATAGAAGGATTTTCTTTTCAGAGAAGAGAAAGATTGTCTTTCCAATGTGATTTTACAGGTATAGTGTGGCACATATTTCTTAAATATGTACTGTCTGAATATAGTTTTACAAGGTTGTACAACTGATCACACTTATGATTGTTTCTTATATTTAAGTCATTGCTGAAAGAGTAAAAAAGAAAAGGAAGAAAGCATCCAGAGATCAAGACACAAATATCAGTATGGAAAGTATGCTTGAACAGATTTCTGCCTTTGAGAACGCACCAAGGCATTTGAAATTTCTACCTCCTAAGCGAAGATTGATTGTACCAAACAGGAAAGAAAATCCTAAGACTCTTTTATCAGTTCCTTGCCAGTATTTGGCTCATGATAAATTGAAAATGGTAATAGTTCCCATTCTTTTATATGACTATACTGCTTATAAATCATTCAATCCATATTTAGAATAGAAATAGAACTTGTGAAATGACATTTTCATTTTAATTTGTTGAGTATGTAAGTATGGGTTATAGTTCTTACTTTATCCCACATACACTTGTGTTTTATTGTATTGTTTTATTAGTACAAAAAGGAAATGAAGGGGCTGGGAAGGTAGCTCAGTGATAGAGCGCTTGCCTTGCATGCATGAGGCCCTGGGTTCAATTCCTCAGTACCACATGAGCAAAAAGAAAAAAGATGAAAGTGTCACTGTGGCTCAAGTGGTAGAGCGCTAGCCTTGAGCCGAAGAGTTGAGGGACAGCACCCAGACCCAGGGTTCAGGCCCCATGACCGGATCCACCCCCCAAAAAAAAAGAAATGAAAATGCATCTTTTTACAGTTGTTTGAAAGGTGCCTTCGGCCACGTGGCTTTAAACCTGGATCATCAGCACAGAAGATGCCAGTAAGGAAAAGAGTGAGAGACCAAAAGAATATTGTAGGTGAGATATCCTAATTCTGTTTATATGAAGGAGAATTTTGTGGAATCAGACTCTTGTTTTATACTTCAGAACAAAACTGAGATCTAATTCTGTATTTTTAACTGTAAATACTATATTTAGAAGAGTAGTATAACTTAAAATATAAACTTCTATTTGGCATTTTTCCTGTTTTTTGCATCAAGTATGCCCACAGTGGCTCATGTTCATAATCATAACTACTCTGAAGACTGAAACCCAGAAGATTACAGTTCAATGCCTACCTGGGAAGAAAAGTTCACTAGACTCTGATAGGTGCCAGTGGCTCAAACCTGTAATCCTAGCTACTCAGGAAGCTGAAATCTGAGAATCATGGTTCAAAGCCAGCCTGGATAGAAAAGTCTGTGAGATGCTCCAGTTAACTAGTTAACTAGCAGAGAGTTATAAATGAGCTGTGGCTCAGATTGTTAGTGTCAGCTTAGGAAACTTGAGGCCTTCAGGTCAAACCCTAGTCCTCCAAACAAATAAAAAGATGAGGTAGTGGAACATGTAGGTTGCATACCTACATGCTTTTGGGAGGTGAAAATACAGAGTTATAGCAATCTAAGGCTATCCCAAGAAAAATATTATCAAGACCCCCCATCTAACAATGAAGCTGAAGTTTGCTGTTTACACTCTATTCTCTGCTACAGAGAAGCATTATTGGGAGGATTTAGTACTGAGGACAGTCCAGGCAAAAAGTGCAAGATTACATTTGAAAAATCACCAAAGAAAATGGGCTGAACTATGGCTTAAGTGATAGACTGCTTGCCTAGCAAATACAAGGGTCTGATTTAAACCTCCAGTACTATAAAAAAACTGATAAAATGTATACAATATGTAGAACATTTTTCCATTATTGTTTTTTCCCTTCCCCTTCCTCTAAGGTAGTATCCACAAACCCTCAAAAAATATCTATCTGACAGGATAATGATTCTCTTTAAAACAACTAACTTGGAAAATCAGATAGGAATAAGAACTGTGTTTATACAAAACAATTAACTCAGCATGGAGTACTAATAATGTTGATTATTCTTGTGACAATTATAAAGTAATATAGCCAACTCATGTGGTGAGCGAGTCTCCTGTTCCTGTCATGTTTCATGGAGGCATTAGAGTCTGACAGTCCACCCCAGTGAGCTTGAACTACCCAAGTTGTCCTGTGAGTAACTGTGTAAGAGTATGTAAGAGAATGTGTGAAGGGGATGGTGGAGAAAATGAGAAGTAAGGTGATCAGAGTCAGAGAAGGTTAAGGGAAGACGAATATGTGAGACTTTGAGGAGCCCAAAGAAAGTTTGAGCATCATTTGCTTGTATTCTTGGATACCAAATTGTCTACCTGAAGCCTTCTTAGCAATAACCATATCCCAATTCCAATCTGAAAATGTGTTAGTGAAATATTCTTTACTTCCTTGCTAATTCAGAGACCTTGAAGAGGAAAAACACAAATGCTGAGGAAGAGCATAAGCAGCCCAAAATTAGGAAGCATGTGACTGATGCAAATACGGGTTCATCTTCTCATATCAAGGTAAATATGAACTTTGTGGTAAGAAAACCAGAAAGAATCATAATATTTTTCAAGCACAGCTATTGTTAAGGAACATTGGGATTTTGATATATCTCCTTACATGTGCAGTGAATGCTTCATCTCTTATTCTTCTCCAGTTTTTTTTAAAAGTAGTGGTAATGGCAGGATCTCACAGGAGTTTCACCTGCAAGGTACTTTTCTCTAGGAGTTTAGTCACAAGTTAAGGTAATTTTACACTGAAATAGCATTTTTCATGGTACATTCAAGAAATTATTTCTATACTTAAATCTATGAGCAGATATTGTGTAGGATACTATTATGTTAGGATACTAGCCAATAAACCTGTATTTTATTTCTCATCATAAATTCACCCTTCTTCCCCTGTTTTAGACCTGCTAATTATCTTGCCTTGTAATCTTAAATACTATTACAACTCCTATGACAAAAGAAATTTTTAAATTTTGAAAATACTCTTCTCAAAAATAATTTTTTTTACTTGAAAGCATAACTATTTGAGAATACAGTTGGAAATCATAGGCTTTGAAATTTTACCATGATCATTTTCCTGGTGGTACAAATACAAACATGAAGTAACAATAAACATGATTTTCTGGTATATTCTATCCTTACTGTATTTTCCTGGTTGCCTAGGGAACTCAAAGTTAACTCACATTGGAACCCAGTGCCCGAGGACAGTTTCACGGTGCATAAAATAATGTGTTTTGTTCAATATTTAGTAATGCAGTAGATATGAATTGGCATGGTGTGTTGCCAGTACTATCTCTTCATTTATGTTTGGGCATTTCTTAGAAAGCACCTACTAAAATTAGGATTAGATAATCTTTAGTTTTATGATTTTTTGGAGGAAATTAAGAGGGCAGTTATCATAGTAAACACATTAACAAATGAGTCTCTCTATGTGTTTGACTGGGAAAAATGGGAAGTAGTCTATGTGTCAGGTCTTTTCAACCTTTACTCCTTCACCTCACGAATTATATTTGTCTTTCTTTCCAATTAAAAAATTGCCAATAGGAAACTCAAAATGGACATTCCTTTCTCAACATTTATGAGGTCTAGGGCTTATATCTCCATAAGAATTTGAGAAATCAGAAAAAGAAATAGTTGTGCTCAAAGATAAACAAGTAAAGTCTGATCAGCCTGCCTCCCTAGGTGTTGGTTAATGTTTTGTTCCTTGTTCCTTGGATCTGAGTACTGAAGTCCTTAAAAGATAATCAGGAACATTAGTAAAAGTTTCTTGGTAAATAATCTCAAAACACCCACTATTATGTGATATGAATCTGGTTTAAAAGAAGTTATCTTTACAATGAGCTCTGAGACTATTATTGTCCCAAATCTGAAAAACAAACAATTCTCATGACAATCTAGGACACAATGAATAGCTTGCACTTTTTATCTGAAACAGCCAAACAACTGGATTCATTTTCATGTTGTTTCCATAGGTATTTTATTTAAATATATGGTTAAGAAAATAGCACAAGCTCAACCATTTTCACAACCCACTGGGATTCCCACAATAAGGATGCTATTGTATAGTGTGAGAAATATCAAATTGACTGGCTTTCGCAAAATGTTCAGGTTATTATTCTTTTTTTTTTTGGTCCGGTTGTGGGGCCTGAACTCTGGGCCTGGGCACTCTCCCTCAGCTCTTCAGCTCAAGGAGAGTACTCTACCACTTAAGCCATAGCGTCACTTCTGGCCTTTTTTTCTGCTTATGTGGTGCTGAGGTTCGATTGAACCCAAGGCCTCATGCATGCAAGGCAAGCCCTCTACCACTGAGCCATCTTCCCAGCCCTCAGGTTATTATTCTGAGCTGCCTTTTCTCTTAGTTTAGTCATGTGTTTTGAATGAAGCTATGTTTTTGTGGATCTTTTGCAAGGAACATTTTATATTTCAGAAAAATAATCTAATATTATTTAGCAATGAACATTAGTAAGTGACTGAAATACTTTACCTGAGAACAGACCTAAAAGGGACTAAAAGTAACTTGAGGTTTGAGAGATTTGGAAAACTCAGAAAAACAGAAAACATTTTCAAATCAATATAGTTGGGGGTGTAAGAAGTGATAGAGCCTGGGCACAACAAGGAAGCCAGCACAGTTGGTAAGAATGGGGACTCAGTAGTTCTTGGGACTCTTCAAAGTGTGTTTGTAGCCCAAGTGCTTTAAAATGTCAGACAGAACATTCTGGAACTCTGTGAATCCATGTTGGATTCCATCAAATCAAAAATACTCTGAAGAAATAGCGGGGCTCCAGAGCTATGTATGAAACTAGACAAACAGTGGGCACATTTGATAAGGTTGATACAAATGCTACTAAATGTTGTGGTCAGAGCCAGCCTGGGTAAAATGACCAAATCTTCACCATTTCTCTGTTCCCAAGCCTTGGTGGCCAGGGCATTTTTGTCGGTCCTGGTGCTTGAACTCTGGGTCTGGGGGCTATTCCTGAGCTTTTTTGCGCAAAGCTACTGCTCTACCACTTGAGGCATGGTTCCACTTCTGGCTTTTGGTGGTTAATTAGAGATAAGAGTCTCATGGACTTTCCTGCTCAGGCTGGCTTCAAACTTCAATCTTCAGATCTCAGCTTCTCAAGTAGTTAATGATTACAGGCCCAGCTGGCCTGTGCTTTTTTTTTTTTATCAGATCAATCAATACCTTTCTTATGCTTTTTCTGTTGACTGGAGTTGTTTCTTATAAAGGGATTTCAACTTTGCAATTTTCCATGTTGAGTGAGGTATTTGTCAAAGTGGTTAAGGTTTAAAGACTGAAAAGAATGAACGTATTGAGATAGCTCACTGGACAGACAGGTAGTGAGTGTATTTTATTTTATTTTATTTTTTTGATAAGGAGGAACTCTTCTAATCTGAAAGTTTCATAAACTAGTTGTAACAAATCAGTACTCACCAATTACTTTTAGAACTTTTATATGGCTATGATTTACAATGCAGTCTTTTCATACGTTTATATTTACTCTTGTCAGCTGAGTTATATTAACCAAGACTAGGAGAGTCCTGCCTGAAAGTGGTCCTTGCTGAGTTTACTTTTTGGAGTACAATAAGGCACATGCTGTGAGATGCATTACCAATAAAGAGGGCAGAATGTCCTGTTTGGGTCCTCTCATTAGTACGGATAGTATAGATACAAATGAGTATAAATTGATGTATTAGTTTTGTCCTCCCCATTATGAGAGTATAAGTCCTTTACTTGGCAGAATTTGGCGTTATAGTGGTGCTTCATGCAGCAGCTGATACTGAGTTTTGCAAATAGTATGAATTGATTTACTTTTGTCAATCATTCAGCAGGAGTCATGGCCCCATAAACCAAACAATGAGGCAGAGAGATCTAATCACAGAGCACATAAGATGTTAAATACATTACGGGTAAGATGCTTAAGTTTTAAATGTTTTCATATGTGACTGAGGTATGACTAACATACAATAAACTGTACATGTTTAAATACAGAATAATAGATTAGGTAAATTCTGACTTATGTATATACCTGTGGAACTATTAGTGCAGTCAATCTCAAGTTTCCTTTGTCCCTTGCCTGTCCTTCCCATGATGCAACGCCACTTATCCTCAAGCACCCATTGATTCTGCTTTCACTCTCTATCATCCTTATCACTTCCCAGAAGGTTACAAATTCCTTCTGCTTTCTGCAACTCTCTCCACAGTGCTCCTCTTGAATCCATTCATATTTGTTCCTTAAGATGACAGATTTTACCCAAATGTCTCATGGATCGTTCATTATCTGTTTTTATTTAAGTGTGAGACAACAACACACTGATCTGGAAGTTCTATACACATGGGTAGGGCAATCACAGCAGTCATTAAACCTACTGCCTAGGAAATAGAAGCATGATGGCAATGGTTTGGAATGTACCAGGAAGCAAGGTAGAGGTTGGTTCTGTCGTTGAGCAGGTGTGGGATGTGCTTTAATCCCTGCTTGTGGTCTGATCCCTCTCATTCCCCATAGACAGTGTTGGTGTTTCAAGGCCAGAACCTCAGTGGCATCTCCAGATAGAAGCCATTTCACCTCCTGTTGTGTGCCTAGTGGTCTCTGGTTCTGTGAGACTGTGGAGTGGACAGAGGGTCTACCTCCTCCCAAGTGCACTCTCATGGAACTCTGTTTTCAGTGTCCCCCCTCATCTTACCCCGGACACTAGTGCCTCAGTGTCCTGACTTTTCCCAAGGGTCTACAGCACAAATTAGCTTGCTTTTCCTCCTTTCCTCCCTGTTGATAAATAGGTTTCAACTTCCTCTACTCTAAGTCACTTCTGTCTTTCTTCCTTTCCTTTCTTTTTTAGGCCCTCATCCCTTTAATCAACTTTTTATTCTTTTACCTTCAATACAGATTTGTGAAGGGAACAGAAATAAGCACATAGGTAAATCTTCCAAAATAATCTACCAAGAGTTGTTCCAAGAATATTTTAAACTAACAGGTCTGCCCCTAAAGGAAAAAGCCACCCCAAACCTCATTTATCTCTCAAGAGAATAAAATAAATGAAGGTTGGCTATGTTACCTCTAAAGGCTGATGCTCCTAGGCCAGATCTTTGGTTAAAATAAAGCACAGTGGAATATTTCACTTATTAATTGGTTAGGTGTTACATTCTGTTAAAAACTTGCAATGATATTTATAAAAGTTTTTTTTTGATAAGCATATGGATACTAGCCTGTATATATTACCATAGTTCTAACTAAAAAGCAGAAATGTAAGAATCATATTCCAACTCTCAGACTTCATTAAGGGAATTATTTTCATCTATTATTAAATACTTTATTACATCTGAATGTAATTCCCAGTAGGTATGCAAATGCTCTATGATTATTATAATCATTATAATGCTCTATAATCATTATAAAAAAATGGAGAGATATAGTCACAATCCTCTACCACTGAAGTTTAAGTGGACTTCTACATTTACTCTTAGAGTTATTTTGTAGTCATGGCCACTCCTAGGTTGCTTTAAGGCTAAGAAACCCCATAGGTTGATCATTTTCAAGTATTTGAAGCCCTCCCCCACCCCCAAATACAGAGGATACTTTTTTGGCTCTAATTCTCTCTCAGGTTCACTCTCAAGGAATTCTGGTTTCACACTACTCATGTCACTTGAATGCTTCAGTTTCCTGACTTTTGTATGTTCCATAGAAGCATTTTTTTAAAAAGCCCTAGCATTTGAATAACACACTTTAAATTTATATACCATTTTTGAATTTCTCTGCATTTTCTCAATGAACCACATTTATCCTGTGACCAATGGCCGTTTTATAACTTTGTTAGTCATTTGTGTATTTGTGTGCATCATATAGTAAGTCACTTTTTATAAATGCCAATACATTGTTTGCTATGCATCCAGAACCTACTTTCCTTCTAATGACTTTACTTCCCTTTCATTTCTTCTTTTTCCAATTATTTTCCCAGAAATCCAATAAGATGGGAAAGGAGTCCTTTAGTCTGATGGAGCTCTGCAAGAACAGTAGCCGAAAACAAGCAGCTGCTGCATTTTATAGCTTTCTTGAACTAAAAAAAGAGCAGGCGATTGAGGTGAGCCAGAGTGCTCCCTATGAGGATATTGTAGCTACAGTGGGACCGAGGTTCCATGATCTGTGAAGGAAATCTAGAACCTACAGGCTGTGTCACCACTGGCTTTTCTGTGTGGGTTGTTCAATGTAATGCAGAAGCCATGTGGAAGCAGCTGAAGGTCTGATTCATTTCATAGACAAGGTGACCTCCTATTCCCTCTCTGTAAAGTTAGAGTAATACCCAGAACTGCAAACCTATATATTTACAGAATTGTTTCTTAGATGACTTAATGTATATTACTTTTACCATTTTGTTCATTTAAATGTTATATTTAAGATTCATTTAAGATATATTTCTAAAATATTATATGTTCAAGGATATAGTATGTCTGTTTTACATTAGATTCTCAATGCTACTGCTGTAAACATTAGTGGATAAATTTTTGTCCACATGTTGATATTTTTCTTGTGTTTATACTTAGTCGTCGAATTGCAAGGTGACATAATAAATTTATTTTTAGCTTCTTGATGAATTGTCATGCTATTTTCTAAAAAGCTACACTCTTTCATATTTCCACCAGTAGTGTGTTAGAGCTCCAGCCTCTCTAAATCCTTTCACAAATTTGTTATTGTCCTTGTTTTTGTTTTTTAAACTAGAGTTATCCTAGTGTGAAGTAATATCCATTTCTTCATGATAAGGAGATGAACATATTTTCATATGGATTTTATAATATTTTGATAAAGGTATCTGTATCCTTTCTATTTACTGAACTTTTTCCAGTTTTGTATAAGAGTCATGCTGACCTTATAAAGTAACATGAGAAATGCTTCCTATTCTATTATTCAAGAAAATATTAGATTTACATAATTTTTTCTTTCAAAAATTAGTAAAAAAATGCCAGGTGGCAGTGGCTCACACCTGGATGCTGAGATCTGAGGATTGTGGTTCAAAACCAGCTCAGGGAAGGAAAATCTGTGAGATTCTTATCTCCATTAAACTATCTCAAAAGCTGCAAGTGAGAAGTATAGTTCAAGTGGTAGAGCCCTAGCGTTGAGCAAAAAGAAGCTCTGGGATAGTGCCTAGGCCCTGAGTTCAAGCCCCAGGATCAACACAAAAAAATGGATCAAATTCACATTACACAATCATTTGGATCTGGAGATTAATTGAAACTAGTTATTAAAAATTTTAAATTACTATAAAACTATCAATTTTCTATTTTATTTTGGGTAACTGTATTAGATTTTTTTTTTTTGGTCCGGTCGTGGGGCCTGAACTCTGGGCCTGGGCGCTGTCCCTCAGCTCTTCAGCTCCACAGTGCTATTTCCAGCTTTTTTCTTATTTGGTGCTGAGGAATTGAACCCAGGGCCTCATGCATGCAAGGCAAGCGCTCTACCACTAAGCCACCTTCCCAGCCCCTGTATTAGATTCTTATTTCAATGAATATATCTGCTTCATCTACATTGTTGTATTTTTATGTGTAGACTTGTTTCAAGTATTTTCCTGCTACCATTTTTATGTCTGTGAAGTGTATAGTAATAACTCTTCTCACTCTAGGTATTAGTTTTTATCTTTTCTCTCTTTTCTTATTGTGAAAATACAGTACAGAGGGGTTACAATTACATGGGCAAGGTAATGAGTACATTTTTTTATCAAGCTTGTTGCCTCCTCCTTTGTTTCCCATCCCTTCCCATCTTCCCCTCCCCAGCTCCCCCCACCCCCCAACCCCTCCTGCACCCAAAGTTGTAAAGTTCGTTTTTCTACATAAGATCTTGTACATCTCATTGTTGCAAGGGGTCTACCTGTATCCCTATTTAAACAACTTGTTTTTCCCCTTCCCCTCCACAAATTGTACCAACATCAAATACAGTGGAAACAGGGGGTATATCGTGGGGAGGGGAAATACAAATCAGCAAAGAAATCATCTTATAAATATGTAAGAAACATCTTTTCTCTTCTTTTTCTTGCTTCAAGTGATAGAAATGTTATTGTTTTTTTCCAAAGGAACATTTTATTTCATGGATATTCTCGTTTTTTCTTATTTTCAATTTCATCAATTTCCTCTCCTATATTTATTACTTTGCTCCTTTGACTTTATGATTATTTTTTCTTATCTCTCTGGATTTATTAAGGTGGATACTTAGACAATTGGTGATATGCTTCATTTCTAAGACACTTTTTTAAATTAAATATACATTGTTATTGTAAAGATACTGTACAGAGGGGTTAAAGTTACATGAGTAAGTAATGAGTACATTTCCTATCAAGCATTATTACCCTCTCCTTTGTTTTTCCCCTACCATCCCTTTCCTCCCCACCTCCCCAACACTTCCCTCCCCTCTCCCCCACAGAGTTGTAAAGTTCATTTTCAACATAGTGCCTTGTACTTCTCATTGCTACAATGGGTCAACCTCTATCCTTATTTCTGCATTTTGTTATTTCTCTTTCCTCCACAATTAGAAAAATGTATATAGAAGATTCAGGGCACTGGAATCAAATACAGTGAAAACAGAGGTTATACCATGGGGGAAGACAATACAATAGAAACAAAAAAATCACATAGTACATTAAAAACAACAGCAAGAAAGATAAAACCTCTTGTGTCCCTATCTTGGGGTTAATTTCCCTTAGCATCATCTTATATGGCCATATGTACATAGCTTTTGACTTTTTCTGTTTGTCCTAAACATATACTAGTTATTGCAAATAAGGGAAACCATGGGACCTATGTTTCTTTGGGCCTGGCTTACTTCACTTAATATAATCTTTTCCAAGTCTTTCCATTTCCTAACAAATGGGGCAGTGTCATTCTTTCTAACAGAGGCGTAGAATTCCATTCTCTCTCTCTCTCTCTCTCTCCCACATTTTCTTTCCTTTTTAATATGTTTTATTATAAAAATACGGTGCAGAGGGGTTACAGTTATAAGAGTAAGATAATTAGTACATTTCCTATCAACCATTGTTACCCCCTCCTTTTTTCCCCTACCTTCCCTTCTTTCCCCATCTCCCCAACTCCTCCCTCCACCCCAGAGTTGTAAAGTTTGTTTTCAGCATAGTGTCTTGTACATCTCATTGTTACAATGGGTCAACCTGTATCCTTATTTCAGCATTTTGTTATTTCCCTTCCCCTCCCCAAATTAGAAAAATGTATATACAAGATGCAGGGCACTGACATAAAATACAGTGAAAACAGGGGTTATACAGTGGGGGAAGAACATATCAGAGAAACAAAAAAGTCATACAGTACATTTAAAATAGTTAAAAACAATAGCAAGAAAGAAAAAAACATTGTGTCCCTATCTTGGGGTTCATTTCACTTAACATCATCTTACATGGTCATATGTACATAGCTTTTGAGCTTTTCTGCTTGTCCTAGACTTATACCAGTTATTGCAAATAAGGGAAACCATGTTTCTTTGGGCCTGACTTACTTTACTTCATATAATTTTTCCAAGTCTTTCCATTTCTTAATAAATGGGACAATGTCATTCTTTCTTATGGAGGCATAGAATTCCATTGTATAAATATACCACATTTTCTTGATCCATTCATCTACTGAGGGGCATCTGGGTTGTTTCTATATCTTAGCTATGGTAAATAATGCTGCAATAAACATAGTTGTGCAGGTAGCTTTAGTGTGGTCTTGCTTGTGCATGTTGGAGTAAATGCCCAAAAGTGAGATTGCTGGGTCATAGGGGAGCTCTATGTGAAGTCTTTTGAGGAACCTCCATACTGCTTTCCAATGTGGTTGAACAAGTTTACACTCCCACCAACAATGCAGTAGGGTTCCCTTTTGGCTACATCCCCTCCAACATCTGTTGTTATTAGATTTCTGGATTATAGCCATTCTAGCTGGGGTGAGGTGGAATCTCAATGTTGTTTTGATTTGCATTTCTTTTATGGCTAGAGAAGTTGAGCATTTCTTCATGTGTAAGACATTTTTATAAGCTGTATAATTTGTTCATTTAAGAATGTTTTCTAATTTTCCTTAAATCTTACTATTTGACCTGGAAATACTTAGAAGTACATTGTTCCAAGGGTGATTTTCCTGCTATCTTTCAGTAATGTATTTCCTGGGTCATTCCTTTGTACTCAGAGAACATACTTTAAATCATTTGGATTGTTAACTTTAAGGCTTACTTTATGAGCTAGTACAAAATCTGTTTTTGTGAATGATCCATGGATATTTAAAAAGAATATATTTTAATTGTTAGAATGTAAAAGTATAAATTTAACATTGCTACTTAAAATGTTGCAAAGTTCTTCCAAACTTTCTTCATTTTATGTCTACTGGTTATGAGAAAGGAGTGCTTGCTTCTCCCCATATTTTGGATCGTTTATTTCTCCTTTGATCTCAGTAAGGTTTTCTTTGTGTATTTTCATGCAAATTTATTTACAATTATTTTATCTTCTTATGAAGTGAACCTTTATTATAGCACTATAATTTTATTTATTTCTGATAGTCTTTTTTTGCTCTGAAGTCTATATTTTTAATGTTAGTATAGCCATTCCATATTTCCTTTGTTTAGTGTTTGCATGGCATATATGTATTTCAATTTTTAGTATAGTATAAAGTATATTTAATGTGGCTTTTTGTAGCTCACATCAAGCAATTTTATTTTTATTTTTTGGAAAAGTTTACCCATTTGCCTTTTTACTCATTTAAAAAAATTATTTTAATTTCATTATCAAGGTGATGTATACAGGGGTTACAGTTACATAAGTAAGGTAGTGAGTGCATTTCTTGTTGAACTTGTTAACCCTCCCTCATTTTTTCCTATTTTCCCTTCCCTCTCATCCCCCCACCCAATTTATACAGATCATTTCCAAAGTAGACATGGACACAAGAGGTTTTTCATTGCTGTTGTTGTTTTTAATCTACTATGTGATTTTCTTTTTCTTTTGTGTTCCCCCCCCCCCCCCATGGTTTGGTCCCCTCTTGTCACTGCATTAGATTTTGGTGCCCTGGGTATTTTTTTCTTTTCTTAATTAAACTTTATTTTATTAAATAGGATTTCAGCATTATTCTTGATTTTAAAGAATTCTTTGCACTTAGATTGACTCTTACTCATCTGATCACTTTGTCATAAGTAAATGTAAACTCTTGAATTTTGTAATTGATATTAACAAAACATCGATTTAGCAATTTAAAAGTGGGATAAGCAGTAATACTCACTGGATCCTATGTTGAAAATGTACCATATAATTTGTGGGTAGAGACAGGAAGGAAAAACTGGGAAAGACAAAAGGAAAGGGTGACATTAGCCAAAAGAAATGTACTCATTACCTCACATATAACTGTAACCTCTCTGTACATTACCTTTATAATAACAATAAAAACAAAAAAGCAGGATAACTTTTTAACTATTGTTTGAAAAATAATTATAGTTGGAACATATTTTGAAAACCAATGATATAATTATTGTAGCAATATAATAAGTTTTTCAGCCTGGCTAGGTTGTATATAACTAACTGTATACAGGGTAACATTTTTCACTGCTTTCAACATTTGGATGGAATTATAACAATTCCATTCAAGAATTAATTCCATTCAACTTCCATTTAAGATGGTTCTAATTATAGAAGCAAACCTTTTATCCAAATTAAATCGTGTAACATATTCTAAAACCATTCCATCTGAGTATCTCTTCACTTTCAGAGTATTTACCTTGCATGGTTCTCTCTGCATGGACAATGAAAAAAGAGGAATCAGAGAGAAAGAGAGAGAAAATGAGAGAGTGAGAGTATGAGAGTAAGAGAGAGAGAGAGAAAGAGAAAGGAGAGACACCTGAATGATCATCTGAATGCTGTCTATTGAAGGAAAAGTCCAACCCTCCTCACTCAGCTCTCAACACCCTTCCTTCACAAATACACATTTGTCCTCACACATTTATGCCAGTCCTCAAGCAAATTTATTTTTATACATTCTAAATGATCTCTTTTGATTTACTTACATGACTTTCTTTTAATGTGATGTTCACTCATTTTAATTTAGATCTGCCATTGTGTTTTCCGCATTTATGCACTCTATTTAAAAATCATTTTTCAAATTATCTTTTAAGTAGTTGTACAAAGGAATTGTCATTTAATAAAGCAGTTTATGAATACAATATATCTTGATCAACGTTACCCCTTTCAATGTTCTCACCCATTCTTCCCCCACCCACCCGTTCCCTCTCGTCTTAATTTTGTAGGATATACATTGGATTCTTGTCTGCATTTTCTCTCTCTTCTCTTCATTTGTCTACCCCTTTCCCCTTAACTCCATTCCACCCTTTTCAAGTGCCTGCTTCCTGGTGTTTCATTTTACTGGTCTTTGATTTTGGATTTCTGAGGAATTACACTATTTGAGATTTATCTTGAAACTACCATATATCATATATCTGTTAAAACATTTGTGTGCATTTGCATTCCACCAATGGATTTACTTATGAATTTGTAAGATAAACTTAGCTTCCACATAAAAGGGAAAACATGTATCATTTGTCTCTCTAGGCCTGACTTACTTCACTTAACATATTTTTTCCAAATCTATCCATTTCTTTAAAAAGAGTACAATATCATTCTTTCTAATGGGTGAGTAAAAATATATATACACACATAAACATATATCACATACATGTATACCTCTCTCTCTCTCTTTCTCTCTCTCTCTCTCTCTCACACACACATCTTATTTCCTTGAGCCATTCGTCCATTTGGGCTGATTCCATATCTTGGCTATGGTGAGTAGTGCCGTAATAAACATGGTTGTGTTGGTGGCTTTAGTGTGGCCTGGCTTGTGGTCATTTGGATAAATGCTCAAGAGAGAGATTTCTGGGTCATAGGGAAGTTCTATGTTTAGTCGTTTGAGAAACCTCCATACTTCTTTCCAGAGTGGTTGAAAAAAGTTTACATTCTCACCAACAGAATAATAGAGTTTCCTTTATGCTCACATCTCTGCATACATTTGCTATTGTTTCTTTTTTTGGGGGGGGGGGTCCGGTCATGGGGCCTGAACTCTAGGCCTGGGCGCTGTCCCTCAGCTCTTCAGCTCAAGGCTAGTGCTCTACCACTTGAGCCACAGCGCCACTTCTGGCTTTTTTCTTTTTTCTTTATGTGGTGCTGAGGAATCGAACCCAGGGCCTCAGGCATGCAAGGCAAGCGCTCTACCACTGAGCCACCTTCCCAGCCCCTACATTTGCTATTGTTAGTTTTCTTGATAATGACCATTCTAACTGGGGTGGGGTGGAATCTCAATGTTGTTTTGATTTGCATTTCCTTTAAGGCCAGAGTTGTTGAGCAGTTCTTCATATGGCTATTGGCTATTTTTCCTTTTTATGCTGAGAAGACTCTCTAGCTTATTAGCCCATTTGCAAAGTACAAGTTAGTCTTAATGCTCTTACTTAGAATCACAGTTTTTCCTAGTCGTTTAAATAAGGATACAGGTGGACCTGTTGCAACAATGAGAAGTACAAGTTGTCATGTCAAAAACGAACTTTAGAACTTGGGGGGGGGAGGATTGGGTGGGGAGGAGAGGATGGGAAGGGATGGGAAAGGTAAACAAAGGAGGAGGCTACAATGCTTGATAAGAAATGTACTCACTATCTTGCCCATGTAATTGTAACCCGTCTGTACAGTATTTTCACAATAAAAAAATAAAGCTATAATGAAAAAAAAAGAATCACAGTTTTCCCACTTCCACTGTATAAAAATCTTACATAATATAGATTCTTTTATTATTCCTGATTTATACTGTAATTGTCTTATGTATTTCATCTATATAAAAATTTAAATCCCAGAAGAAAATGAAATAGTTGATACTTTCCACAATTTCAACTGCTAAAACATATTTTAAAGAATTCAAGTGAAGCATAGTCAATAATCGATTAAATTTACTGAGATATTTACTGGTTTTGTTACCCTTCTTTCTTGTTGATGTTCCAAGTTTCATTTTGGCAAAATGTCCCTTTTGTTTGAAGAAGATTCTTCAGCAGTTCTTTTAAAGCAGTTGTGCTGGCAAAAATTTCTCTCCATATTCCTTTTGCCACTTCTGGGGCTTGAATTCAGGGCTTGGGCACTGTCTCTGAGAGTCTTCTTCTCAAGGTTAGTGCTCTACCACTTGAGACACAGCATCACTTCCAGTCTTTTCTGTGTAGTTTATTGGAGATGAGAGTCTCATGGACTTTCCTGTCTGAGCTGGCTTTGAACTGCAATCCTCAAATCTCAGTCTCCGGAGTAGCTAAGATTACAAGTAGTGAGCCACTGATGCCCAGCTTCTCCATTTTCTTTTACTTGAAAATGTTTACGTTTTACTTTCATTCCTGAAAGGTATCTTTACTCTATTTAGAATCTTGTTGACAGCTCTTTTGGGAAATTGTTGAGTGTGTTCTATTTCCTTCTGCTCTCTAAGGTTTCTGATGAGAAATCCACGATTAACTTCCCAATCCATTGTTTCCAAATGCTCAGCAGAATTGATTTTTGGGAACATCATTCCTGATGGAAATGGGGTGAAGGAGTTGCCTTGCCTGGGTAACATTTCAGGAGGGATTTCTGCAACATGTAGTCTTCTAACCTGCCAAGTGAAACAAAATGGGTGAAAGACCAAAAAATTGTTATATGACATTAACATTTTTCTTCTGCTAAATAGTGATTATATGACTTCCTTTGGTATGGCAGTAAATATAAACAGGATGCATACAATTAAGGTGGGCAATATGATACATGAAACATTTCAACAGTTAACTTGATAATATAGCATTAGTTTTTTTTTCTACAATAGCCCATTACATTTTTTTTTTTTTTGTTTTTTTGGTCCGGTTGTAGGGCCTGAACTCTGGGCCTGGGCGCTGTCCCTCAGCTCTTCAGCTCAAGGCTAGCGCTCTACCACTTGAGCCACAGCGCCACTTCCGGCTTTTTTCTTTTTGCTTATGTGGTGCTGAGGAATGGAACCCAGGGCCTCATGCATGCAAGGCAAGTGCTCTGCCACTAAGCCAACTTCCCAGCCCCAGCCCATTACATTTTATAAGGCCTTTTCAACTATAATTTCCTACATCAGTTGAACTGCCTTGCTTTTCCACAAGGCATAATATGCTGACAGCTATCTGATAGGAAAACTTTCCATTAATTAGATAAGAGAAAAAAATATAGCCAGGTGCTAGTGGCTCATGCCTACTATACTAGATACTCAGAAGGCTGAGCACTGGGATCACATTTGAAGCCAGCCTAGGCAGGAAAGTCTGTGAGACTCATCTTCAGTTAACCACCAAAAAGCCAGAAGTGGAGCTGTAGCTAAAGTGGTAGAGAGTTATCCTAGAGAAAAAGAAAGAAAGAAGGAAAGAAAGAAAAATAAAAGAAAGAAAAGAAGGAAGAAATAAATTCAGGGACAGTGTTTATGGCCTTAGTTCAAGCTCCAGGACTGGCACAAAAAAAAGAAAAAAATACACAGACATTTCTTTTTTAATATATATTTTTTATTTGAAAGATACTGTTCAGAGGGATTACAGTTGCATGAGTAAGGTAATGAGCACATTTCCTATCAAGCATTGTTACCCTTCCTTTGTTTTTTTCTCTACCATCCCTTCCTTCCCCACCTTCCCAACTCTTCCCTCCACCCCCCAAGTTGTAAAGTTCATTTTCAACATAGTGTCTTGTACATCTCATCGTTACAGCGGGTCAACCTGTATCCTTGATTTAACATTTTGTTATTTCCCTTCCCCTCCAAAAATTAGAAAAATGTATATACAAGATGCAGGGCACCAGAATCAAATACAGTGACAACAGCGGTTATACATGGGGGAAGAACATACAAAAGAAACAAAAAAATCACATAGTACATTATAATTACATTAAAAACAACAGCAAGAAAGCTAAAACCTCTTGTGTCCCTATCTTGGTGTTCATTTCACTTAGCATCATCTTATACGGTCATATGTACACAGCTTTTGAGCTTTTCTGCGTGTCCTAGGCATATACTAATCATTGCAAATAAGGGAAACTATGGGAACTATGTTTCTTTGGGCCTGGCTTACTTCACTTGATATATTTTTTCCAAGTCATAGACACTTCTTGTCAAATGAAACCTTGTAGATTTACTGTCAGAGCTACAGAAAAAGATTTGTGTTTGATAAGTAGCAGGAATATCAAAATAGTGATTTCTTCATATGCTTTGTAAATATTAGCTACTTCCCACCAGAACAATGCTATAGAATCATGTACAAATTCTCTTGGAAAATTCAGTCTGGGTGATTGTAAAAAGGGAAATGTTTTGAGGATAGAATCAATAGTATTGGGAGAACAAAATGACAGGTCAGGATGTGTTTGAATATTATACAAATACATTATATAGATTAAATTATGTTACTGAAACCCACTAAAATAGTTTAAAATGTGGGCAGGAGGGAAGGGGGAAAAGAAAGTAGTGAATTTCATATAAGTATATCATATGCATATATGTAAATATCATAATGAAACATTTGTATAATTAATTGAAGATATGTATTCAAATGTTTTTTTCTTTCAGGTGATTGTTTCTAACACATTTATAAGATGGTTTCTTTGTTGCTTTGTATGTCCCTCCCCCACAGTATAACCCCTGTTTTCACTGTATTTGAGGTTGGTATAATTTGTGGAGGGGAAGGGAAAAAACAAATCGTTTAA
>NW_012267263.1:11728449-11739753 GCF_000151885.1 Dipodomys ordii
AGAGTTTGAAATTTGGTATTGATATTCCTCCAGCAGTGTTCTTTCCGTTGAGGAGCGTTTTTGCTATTCGGGGTCTTTTATTGTTCCATATGAAAAAAAAATTTTAAAAAGCATAAAAAATGTCAGCTTGGGTTGGAGAGGAGAGGGTACCAAGTTCAGTTTTGCCAACAGATGAAAGATCGAAAGACATGAGACTTTAGACAAAAGGACTACCAGGATAGCATCTGGCTGAATAACTGACATAATGTTACCTCTCATGAGAATTCACTCAATTATTACTTATTAAGCACCTACTATGTGTTTGCAGCAGGATTCAGGAACCCCACTACTTAAGTCCTAGGTGTTCTACATGTTCTTGTATGTGACTGGGAAAACAGCAAGTTTCTATATAGTTGGAGGATCCTAATACTGTCCCAGTGCTGTTGGTCATCGCCTCTGTGCCTTTCTTCTCCTTTTCCACTCATACCTCAGACATAGTCACCTCCTTGGCCTCATGACTTTGCATCCAGTATGGTCTCCACCAGCATTATACAATTCACCTTCCATTTAGTGATAAGTCTAATTAGGAAAATATACAAAAATAATATGAAATAAAACTGATAAAGGCTATATATTTCATTCTCTTGCTTAGGACTTTGACCAGGGAAGCAGTAGGGAGTAGTGGACATAGAGGGAAAGGCATTAAAGAACAATTCCCTTAGATAAGAGATGGAAAACCATCACAAAAACTGCTGCCTCCAATTTTCCAGTAAAGTGCTTGTGAATACTTCTGAATTGATGTCATGTGTGGGTAATATTAAGGGAAAGGGAGTATGAGGTGCCCACGGTAGTCACCACCACCATATCTATTCTGCATTCCTCCCAAAGGGCCATTTCTTCCTCTAAGCCAGCTTCGGTCCCCATGATATACCCCAGCTCCCAAGCTGGCAGCCAGGAAGATGGAGGGAGACACAGTCATGTGGAGGCACAGCAGGTACAGGAGCTCCTGATAGGAGCCATAAGGGGTGACCTGTGGACATCATGGTCTAAGATATAGTCTCTGTGCAAGTTAGCTGGCAAGAAAGGAGAGGGCTTTTGGAGTCATCTGCTGAGTACCAAGTACGTTTTATGGGGAAAGTAGATGTTGGAGAAAAATCACTCAGCAATGGCAGTGGTAAACAAGTAGCTTTAGTAGTGCCATGAGGCCTCACTGGAAGGCAGGCACTAACTCTGCAGACACTTTAGTGTCAGAACCAGGATCCAGATGGGACTTAAGGCTTAACTGTCTCCACAACCACCTGCTCCATCCCTCACTGTGTCATTACTTCACTGATGCTGGCAACAAATCTTGCAATCATCCTCTGTCTTATGGTTTCATGGTAACAGTCCATGTTCCATGTCAACTTTATTGCCACATCCAGTTTTAGTGAAAATAGTTATTTTATATACAATAGGATACTCTCAATATTTGGAAAGTCAAGCTCCTTTTCTTCCCCCATCCTTTTCTTAAATGCCTATTTTGACAACCTTATCTAACAGATCCAACTCATTGGAATTCTGACCCTCCCTTCCCCACTGGCCCTGGGGCTTGCCATTCATCTTGCAATTCAGTCTTGGTGGTGATGGCCATAACAGTTTGATGTTTCACCAAAACCTGATTCATGGTGGCCTGGCCACATGTAATTTTTAATGTAAAGTTTGTACTTATGATTACTTGACAACAAACAATACATTTCAAAGAAAAATACTATATTGGGAAGCAGAAGGTCAGGTTTAAAGGGGAAGACACACTGGCCTCGCCTGTGATCTACATCAACATACCAGGAGTAATCCTTAGATACTGCTCATTTCACTCAAGTGACAGAAAGTGGCACCAAGGAGAAATTATGTAAATAATGTAAGTTGAAACTGAACATTGCTTTAATGTGAGAAACTTAAATGTGCTTGCTCCATGACTAACTTGAAATAGTTCTGAGTTGGGAGCCAGGGAAGTGCAAGAGCAGATGAAACTATAGGTGGACAAATACATGGTTTTTCATATTTTGGTTGACAGTTCATTTAGGACCATGGTTTCAGATTCTTTAAATTCTGGCTTGGGAATCTGACAAAATTATTTTCCCAATAAGTTTGTAGTATTTCTGAAAACAAAAGTGAATATCTGATTTGGTTGTTGCCTAGCTCAAGTTTTGGGGACACAATTTATCTAGACCCTTCAAGAAAATCACTCTGCTCTCTAGGCAACATAATGGGAGCAGCTTTGCTCCTCACCCTCCCATCATGATATTCTGATGCATCATGGGGCATAAACAACAGTCAGATGAGGAAAGCCTCTTTTCTTTTTTTTATAGACAGATATTTTCTTATTTACAATGGGGTAAACATGATAAAAATGGAAAGATAAAAATACAAACAGTTCAACCATTTAAAAAGGGAAAGACTTTAAATCATTCAGAATATGCACAATGATTAAAACCTTATGCACAGATACACAGGAACTGATTGTTTTTCTCGTAGTATTTTCCCAAAGTAAACATACCAGGCTTTAACTAGCGTGTATGAATCCTTTGAATGTTGAGTGGTCTATAAAGTTTTAGGTTACATTTACAGTTTCCTTATGATAAACATTGCATGTATTTTCCCTACATTTAGGTTGCAGTAATTAAGTATGCTCTATCAAAGCAGTTGGCTTCTTTTCTGTAAATTTTGAGAGAATTTTTTTTCTGAAGGTTCCTGCTTTGGCCAGGTGGCTAGAATGTTGTTAATTATATTTTAGTTAAGTACATTCTTTTCCTTGAGTTTTAGTTACATCCTGTTAATTAAACCACATCCTTTTGATTGTGAACCTGAGCTCAGCAATGTGAGCAGGAAGGGCAGGCCTGTTAGGTTAGGGATAAAAAGGGAGCAGCCTGTCTATCTATTCTATGTGCTTGCCTGCCAGGGTTTTGGCTGATGGTGCACCCTTCTGCAGAAGAAAACTTAGCCTTACTGAGTTCATTTCGAGTTGGTGTGTTTATTTCTATGTGACACTCTAACATATTTGTAACACAATGGACTGAAACCTCTGTAACTATTAAGTAAATCTTTCCTTCCTTAAGATGTTCTCTTAGGTCTTTGTCACAGCAATACAAGGTCTGACTAACACATATCAGAGATATAAACTTCTAACAATTACCATGGAAACAACTCAGTTAATTGTTATTCATGTGTACTTCCAGTCACTCCTCTCCCACTATACTCCATAGTACTCCCATCTTTTGCAACCTAACCATTCTTTCAGCAGCTCTGTAGCAACTTCATGCTAGGTATAGAAAACTAGGAACTAATTGGACTAATTGGACTGTATGTCTCAGCCACTATCATTTCAGGTTGCAGACTAATAAATCTAACAATAATAATCATTGATTTAAACCTAAGAAAAAATTGTTTTCATCTACTTTTTTTTTTGTCAGTCATGGGGCTTGAACTGTGGGCCTGGGCGTTGTCCCTGAGCCTTTAAGCTCAAGGCTAATGCTCTATACTTGAGCCACAGTGCCACTTCTAGTTTTCTGGTGGTTTATTGGAGATAAGAGTCTCATGGACTTTCCTTGCCTCCACTGGCTTTGAACCACGATCCTGAGATCTCAGCCTCCTGAGTAGCTAGAATTACAGGCATGAGCCACCAAAGCCCGGCCATCTACTTTTTTTTTTTTTGTGAGTCGTGGGGCCTGAACTCTGGGCCTGGGCACTGTCCCCTCAGCTCTTCAGCTCAAGGCTAGCACTCTACCACTTGGAGCCTTAGCGCCACTTTCAGCTTTTTCTGTTTATGTGGTGCTGAGGAAATGAACCCAGGGCCTCATGCATGCAAGGCAAGCACTCTACCACTGAGCCACCTTCCCAGCTCCATCTACTCTTTTTTTGAACTCTGGGCCTATGTGCTGCTCTGAGCTTCTTTCTGCTCAAGGCTAGCACTGTTCCACTTGAGTCACAGAGCCACTTCTGGATTTTTGTAAGTAGTTTATTGGAGAGAAGAGTCTCATGGACGTTTCTGCCTGGCTGGCTTCAAATCGTGATCCTCATATCTCAGCTTCCTGAGTAGCTAGGGTTACTGGCGTAAGCCACCTGCACCCAGCTTATTCTGTTCTTTTTCAGCCCCTTTCCATTTTATTCTTAGGCCACTGAAGGATTAAAAAGTACCTGTCATCAAACACAGAGTCTTTCCTGGCGGCCTCACATGCTATCATGTCCTATAGTACCAGTGTAGATGAAAGTCTTTACCTAACCTATTTAGTGCTATGGATTATGAACCTTTTTTCCCCCCTATTGCTCCTGAGGATTGAACTCAAGGCCTAAGCACTGCCTCTCAGCATTTTTGCTCAAGGCTAAAACTCTCCCACTTGAGCCACAGCTCCATGTTGGGTAGTTTATTGGAGATAACAGTCTCATGTACTTTCCTGCCTTGGCTAGTTCTGCCTGCACTGCTGAACTAGGATACTCAGATCTCAGCTAGGATTACAGGCATGACCCAATGGTGCACTAACATCTTATTACAACAGCAGATATAAATGTAGTATGAGAAAGAATGGCTATTCAACCTCACCGATTCAACCACTTTTCTTCAGCTTCCTTATTTAACAACATTATACTGGATATTATCATCTTCCTTAAGTTACTACTAAGTTACCTTGTCAACAAGACCAAGCACAATCTTCATGTAGTGAGGGGGAGGACAATTACATGTCTCATTTGTGTTTTAACCAGGGGAAGTGTTGCCACCTGGCCTGAAGAGAAAATCAGTAGGGAGAGCAGACTCATCTAAAGAGTCACTACCACGGGATGGCTGAGCTAGTGAGGATTTTTACCATGGATATAATGCACAATACCTAATTCCTGGGGGCATGGTGAGGATTAACTGAGGTGAGATTTTCAAATTGACTTCAGCATGCAGCCTCACCTTTTCTCATTTTTGTTCACAAGGGCCCAAGAGAGGAGAGAGATAGGGTTACTCTCTGGTAGCATATGAGGAACATGAAGTGTGTTTATAAAACCACACGATCTGTGTTGTTTTAGACTGACAGGGCACGGGTGAATTAACCTCCATGGCTGCTGCCTGTGTGAGGCCTGTGGCAGGAAGTGTGCCAGGAAAGTGTGGGTTTTCCTCAGAGGACACATTTTCTCTCTTGGCATAGTGTGTTGTTTTCTTACTAGGTGTGAAAAATGATAATGTCCTACTAGTGTCCTTAGATTCAGTCTGATCTAATTCCGATGCAAGGAGAAACACTGTAATATGGTAAGCAGGTGCATGATAGGATTTACTTCACATGTCTATCCCTGCATTCTGCTGGTCAGGATGGTCATGGTGTCATGGTAAGTCAGTGCAGAGATTAATGTTGATTCTTTGCATCTAGGGAGAGAAGAAGTCAGATAAGGAAGGTGTAGTGAAGGTAACAAGACAGTTTATTAAAAAAAGAGGGCACACCACACTGCAGCACAGGCAGCAGACCCAATTGGAAACTCAGTAAACATTAATCCTGAGAAGAGCTCCAGGCTGGGCTGTGTGAGTATCTCAGAAACTAGCTCCTCAGGGAAAAGCTACCGATGCTGACAGGCCTCTGCCCTGTCTCTGTCGTTAATCCATCACTGACGGTAGCTGGCTGGCTAACATACTGGACCAGTTTCTCTTTTACTGCTTTTCCTTTTACTGTTCTTTTTCCCACCACCAAATGTCTTTGGGACTCAGACCATAATTCAATTATTTTCTCTTTCCTGAATCCACCCACATTGGTTATCTGAATTCTTAATTTCTCTCTTAAGCCAAACTTCTCTAGGAGGCTACAAAATAAAAATCCCTCCCTTTCACCTCTTCCCTATCTGGATACCTCTATCTAATCATCTCCTCTCATTAAAAACCTGCTCAGCAACCTCTCTCCCAATTCTCTTTACTGGCCTTGAAAACTGACACTTAGGAAGAGACAAAAGACACCTGGTGGGGTTTCTACACCCTCCCTCACTCTTCCACCAAGCTAATTCTTCTTCATTCTTCTAGGTGTTAAATGATTTCAATTCATATTCTGATGTGCCTTGCTAACAGAATTACTACCTCTCTTCATAGGCCATGTAAACTGAGACACAACCGCATTTTGTTAGCAGATGTCTAACCTTATTCTATTCTTAAATTAAAATCAAAGTCTACTAAGTGTTATGCCCCCTTCTGCAAGAAGGCAGTTGGGAGTATGAAGTCAGCTGAGAGCCTGGTTCAAACAACTAACCAAATGCCTTGCTAACATAATCAAGCCCTGAAAAAATGAGCTCCAGCTAAAGTGTTTTGTTAAAAAAGGTTTTGTCTTAAATCTTGATCATCTGCAAGAGTAAGATTGGAAAAAGTTCTCTTGCCACTAAAACTTTACTCACACATATGCATACATAGTTAAGATAAAAACTGTCAGCATGGTTAAAAAGGAGTCCCACCAGCTGTGATGAAGAAAACCACTAAGAAAAAACATAAACCAAGATTTTATATATATATATATATATATATATATATATATATTTGACTTCCAGGTATATTTTAGATATGAGACCCTTGTCTGTTGTATGGCTAGTAAAGATCTTCTCCCAATCCGTGGGTTTTCTATTGATCTTGCTAGCTATGTCCTTTGCCATGCAGAAGCTCTGCAATTTCATGCAATCCCATTTTCCAACCTTTGATTTGTTGTGTTTCTGGTTTTCTATTAAGAAAATTTCAGCCTGGGCCACGGAGACCTAGGGTTTCTCCTATTCCATCCTGTAGTATTTTCAGAGTGTCTGCTTTGACTCCGAGGTCTTTGATCCATTTGGAGTTGATTCTGGTGCAGGGTGATATATAAGGATCTAGCTTTAGTTTTCTAAGAGAAAAGTTAGCAAAAAGGTCTTGAAAAGGGAAACTGAGGAAACACCTTTGGATAAGAAATTATTTGGAAAGTAAGAATTGTCGTAAATGTTTGTTCCAAAATAGAAAAGAGAAATTAAGATAAACTCCGGAAGGTTCTAGTAGGTGGCAGATGGTATGAGCATGTCGTAAATTCTTAAAAGATAAAACTTATTAAAATTGGTATGTAATTAAGTTAGCTGTGATTTAAATACTGATGTAAAACCAGCATGTCATTCTTTATTTCCATCTAAAGTCAAGTGTCTTTAACCTGTCTGTGTGTAAATTTGTAAGCAACTGAGCAGGAGATTTGACAATTGGACACAGTCTCGCCCAGATCCTGCCTGGACCATCCTGACTACCTCCACCATGGTAGACTGGACTCCCACCTGACTCCATTACATGCAGCTGATTCTTGGTGAAAGAACTGCTTTAGATTTACAAAAACTAAGACTCTTGTGGGACACTCTGCAAACCATACCCATCCTGACGTGAAAAAGCTGTGCTATTGAAACAGGTGTAGGCCAGGAGAGCCTCTTGTGAACTTTGGTTGTCAGATTTTCCACGCAGCCAAGCTTTACTATATCTATGCTAAAAGTCTCATCCCATCTGTGAGTTTTGTCATTGAAGAGTTCTGGCAAGTATTTGTTGGTCAATTCTGGAGAGAGTACAGGTAAGCTCTACTTGTTCCCATTGATCTCCTTTTTGCTTTAATTAGAACTAACAAAGTGTTTTTGTGGCAAAGATGGCAGTTCAAAGCCAGTCCAGGCAGAAAAATCCCTCTGAAACTCTATCTCCCAACTAACCACCAAAGACCCAGGCTGGAAGCATGGCTCAAGAATTAACCATCCAAATGCTAAAAGTGGCACTGTGACTCAAAGTGGTAGGGTACTATCCTCAAGCAGAAGTGCTTAGGGACAGTGCCCAGGCCTTGAGTTCAAAGCCTGTGACTGCCAACTGGGATGAGTTATCTCAGCAATGAGCAAATCCAAGGATGAGGCCAGTCCTGACAATAAGGAACTGTGGACAGGAGTAAGAGGAGATGATGTCACATCAGCCACTTTGTGCCTGCCCTTTCAAAATTAACCAGAGCTGGGAAGTCAATGGAAAAAAGTTAAGAAGCTTTTCCATCTTTTTTTTTTTCAGATAAGGGGTAGGTTTATTCAGTAGGCCTGCTGGAATCAGGCAAGGTTGGCACACCATGTGGCTGGGAAAGGCATGAGAAAGAGAGAGAGCTGGGAAAGAGAGAGAAAAGAGCTAGAAAAGAGCAGAAAGAGCAGAGAGAGAGAGAGAGCAGAGAGAGAGCAGAGAGAGCTAGAAAAGAGCAGAGAGCAGAACGAGAGCAGAGAGAGAAGGGAGCTGGGAAAGAAAAGAGCTGAGAAAGGGTTAGAAAAACAGAGAGAGCAAGAAGCTTTTCCATCTACTGTCCATACCTGTCTACCTTCTAACTGAACAGGAATTGACATTTTTTGCCTTTGTTACCTGCTATTTATATCTATAATGAGTCTTGGACTCAGGGCTGGTAGCCTTGGCAACTCCCTGGGTCTCCCATACATACCCTGTAATCCAGACATCTACGAAGGCCTCCAATCAAGCCCCTTAACCACCCCAACCCAGCCCAAGCTTCAGTCTAGCCTGCTCTTCCCTACCTAGTTGTCAGATGTCCAAAGTAGCTAGGGACATTTTCCACCAACTCCAGGACTGCCAGGAATGCAGGAGAAAAAACTAGCGCATCTATCCAGGTCATCCAATTTTTAATTTTCTGCCCCCAATCCTTCCTTTTGCTGTTTGTGTGCTCTCTAATATTTTTATTACTGCCCAGCTCCTGCCTCATGAGATTTCTTCCAGACTTCATTCAAAAACTCATGTCTATCACCAAGGGACAGGCTGTTGCTTACTGCCTTCTCCCAGAGGGGACCACATGTCTGCACCTCTGCCTTTTACCCCTAATGTCAATGCCCCTTCCCAGCAGAAAGCTGTGTCCTCTTCCATATCAAAGGGCTGGAGATGTTAGATCCACCCAGGAAGGGCCCTGTGCAAGTCCCTGTCTGTAAAGGTCCAAGGCTGCCCCTCTACTGGATTCATCTTGGCGCATTGAGAGCCACTGGCCTAACCAGCTTTCTCACTCCTGCATCTACCAGACCAGACAAACCAACTTGGATTCATCTAGTTGCCCTCATGTCACAGAAATACCAGATGCTAAAGATATCAAGGGCAGAAACAACATCATCAGCCACCCTATGCACCACAAACAAGTAATATCTAACCCGTTTCCTCTTGGGATGGGTTTAGGAACAGCAGCCCTGCCAGACTGGCCCCTGTCTCATCAGATATTGATAACATAAATATCAATATGGAGAATCCTTCTCCTCCGAGTCCTTGCAGGACCACATGCATTATTACATCTGATTTCACCTGTCCCAAACTTTTGTCTGACGCAGGAACTGGAGATGGGACATGTGCTCAGGCCTTGCCTGGTTCTGGTGTGCAAACCTGTGGCAGATATAAATACCATCTATGCTGTCTCCTATAGTTGGGGAAAGCCTTCACATGAAAGATCAGCAGATGCTCTGATGTTATGCACCGTCACCCCCCCCCCGCCCCCGGTTCTGTCAGAAAATAACATTTGTGCCCAGGTTCAAAATTGCACCCTTGACTGTATAGAAGTAAAGAGGGACAACTGTGCTTGTGCCAACTATGAACACATCTCATATGCTAAGGGCCATGTTTCTAAACCCAATGGCTTTTTTTATTATTGTGAAAATACCATACAAAAGGGTTACAATTACATGGGCAAGATAGTGATTACATTTCTTATCAAGCATTGTAGCCTCCTCCTTCGTTTCCCCATACCATTCCTTCCCCTCTCCACCTCCCACCCCCACATCCCCCACAAACATCCCCCCACCCCCCACCCCACCAAAGCTGTAAAGTTTGTTTTTCAACATAAAGTCTTGTACATCTCATTGTTGTAATGGGTCCACCTGTAACCCTATTTAAACAGTTTATTTTTTCCTTTCCCCTCCACAAATTATATCAACATCAAATACAGTGAAAGCAGGGCTTATACCCTGGAGGAGGTATGCACAAAGCAACAAAGAAATCATCTTATAAATATGTTGGAAACAATCACAAGAAAGAAAAAAAATTTGAATCCTTATCTTGGGGTTCATTTCGCCTAACATCAACTTGTCTGACAGTTTGTTTGTCTCAGACATATACTAGTTATTGCAAATAAGGGAAACCATGGGACCTATGTTTCTTTGGGCTTGGCTTACTTCACTTAATATAATTTTTTCCAAGCCTTTCCATTTCCTAACAAATGGGGCAATGCCATTCTTTCTGATGGAGGCATAGAATTCCATTGTGTATATATAGCACATTTTCTTGATCCATTCATCTACTGAGGGGCATCTGGGTTGGTTCCATATCTTAGCTATTATAAATAATGCTGCAATACACATAGTCGTGCTGGTAGCTTTGGTATGGTCTTGTTTGTGATCATTTGGCTAAATGCCCAAAGTGAGATTGCTGGGTCATAGGGGAGCTCTATGTGGAGTCTTTTGAGGAACCTCCATACTGCTTTCCAAAGTGGTTGAACAAGTTTACACTCCCACCAACAATGCAGTAAGGTTCCCCTCTGTCCACATCCCCTCCAGCATCTGTTGTTATTAGAGTTCTTGATCTTAGCCATTCTAACTGGAGTGAGGTGGTATCTCAATGTTGTTTTGATTTGCATTTCTTTTATGGCTAGGGAGGTTGAGCATTTCTTCATGTGTCTATTGGCCATCCTTCTTTCCTCTTCAGAGAAGTCTCTCTTCAGGTCTTTAGCTCACTTATCAATCAGGTGGTTGTTTCTTTGAGGATTTGTTGTTGGGGGATTTCATTTTTTGAGATCTAAGTATATTTTAGATATGAGACCCTTGTTTGTTGTATGGCTGGTGAAGATCTCCCAATCCATGGGCTTTCTATTGATCTATGTTCTTTCTATTGAGATATGTTCTTTGCCATGAAGAAGCTCTGCAATTTCATGCAATCCCATTTGTCCAACCTTTGTTTGATTTGTTGTGTTTTCGTGTCTCTATTAAGAAAATGTGGGCCTGTGCCAAGGAGACCTAGGGTTTCTCCTATTCCATCCTGTAATGTTTTCAGAGTGTCTGCTTTGACTCCGAGGTCTTTGATCCATTTTAGTTGATTCTGGTGCAGGGTGATATAAAAGGATCTAGCTTTAGTTTTCTACAAGTAGTTAACCAATTTTGCCAGCACCATTTACTGAAGAGGCTGTCTTTCTTCCATTCTATTTCTTTTTAGCTCCCTTATCGCAGATTAGATGGCTATAGGTCTGTAGGTTCATTTCTGGGTCTTCAGTTCTATTCCATTGGTCCTGAGGTCTGTTCTTGTGCCAGTACCAAGCTGTTTTGATTACTATGGCTTTGTAGTAG
>NW_012267263.1:11744284-11746457 GCF_000151885.1 Dipodomys ordii
TTAACCAATTGTGTCAGCACCATTTACTGAAGAGGCTGTCTTTCTTCCATTCTATTGTTTTAGCTCCCTTATCAAAGATTAGGTGGCTCTAGGTCTATAGGTTCATTTCTGGGTTTTCAATTCTATTCCATTGGTCCTGAGGTCTGTTCTTGTGCCAGTACCAAGCTGTTTTGATTACTATGGCTTTGTAGTAGAATTTGATATTTGGTATTGATATTCCTCCAGCACTGTTCTTTCTGTTAAGGAACATTTTTGCTATTCGGGGTCTTTTATTATTCCATATGAAATTTTGGATTGCCTCTTCTATTTCCTTGAAGAATGACGTTGGGATATTCATAGGTATTGCATTAAATTTGTAGATAGAAACAATGGCTTTTTTTAACCTATGAGAGTTATACTCTTAATTATATTCCTGCCAATCTGCTTCATAGCTCCCAATGCTGCCTAAGCAATCTACATGTTTTACCACCCTACAAGGAGCTCTTCCAGCCTCAACAAGTGAATAGCTGAATAAGAGTTATATATTGCCCTCACTTTTCCTTGCTTCGGATACCAGGGCTGGTGATAGGAGCCTATATATTTGGTATGCATAATGGAAAAAAAGCATTATCTATACCTCCTCTGCCATTGCACTGCTATCCTCGAAAATCATCTTGCCTTGATTACTGTTACTCCACCACCAAGGGTGCGAGGAGATTAAAATATGTCCTGCTGTGACCTAACTGATAGCAGCTATGCCATCTAGGAACAAGCCAAACATCTCAGAAAACTTGAGGAAAGTATCCAGCAAAATGAAGGGGGATGGGACCTATTCTGGTGGCTTACTCCCTGGCTCATGCCTATCTTGGGTCCCTTAATTGCAATTTTCGCCTCATACTAATTGTGCCTTGTTTATTCAGGTGCATGAAGAACATCCTTATGGGAAAGATGGGACTTTTCACCAATCAGTCAGTCAATCAGATGCTTCTAGGTGAGGACCCAATGGAATGTCCCCCATTGAACACTTTGCCCCTTTCTCAGCAGGAAGCAGCTCCAGAAGAAATGACCGGGTGCCATCCTCATTCAATTATTAAACCAAAGAGTGGAGGATGTTAGCCTAGAGGCCACCTCCCTCGAGGCTTAACATGCTCTTTTTCTAGGCAACACTAGGCCCAAGTAAAGGCAACAAATAATCAGTCCCTACCCCCTTTCCCTGAGAGAGCACCCTGATGGGATAGCTATGACCTTATAAGGCAGCGAGATGCTCCAAATCCCAGAGGTTATAAAAAGTCACCTGAGATAATAGCCAACACTTCTCACTTCCTCTCACCTGGTCTCCTTACTAGCAATAAACCTTTCCTTTGATCTTCCTACCTGGAGTCTGCATGGTTTTCTGGCTGAGTCTAATTTATTCTAACGGTGTGCATACTTAATTCAGATATCGATTACTGAATTTACAAACTCTCAGCCCTTTATGATGAAAGCTCTGGAAAATCTAAGAATCCATGGAACATTCTTCAATATAATAAAGGCTGTGTATGACAATCCTACAGCCAGCATTACACTTAATGGCGTAAGCTAAAGCCATTTCCTCTAAATTCTGGGATGAGACAAGGATGTCCACTCTCTCCACTTCTCTTCAATTTAGTATTAGAATGTCTAGCTAGAGCAATAAGACAAGATGCAAACAAAAGGGATCCAAAACTTTAAAAACCTGAAAAAGGATATTAAGGGAGAACTAAGGAAGGAAGTGTAAAAACCTCCCATGCTCCTGGATTAGAAAGATCAACATCATGAAAATGGCAATACTTCCCAAGGCTATCTACAAATTCAACTTCAAACTTCATTCTTCAAGGAAATAGAAGAGGCAATCCAAAAATTCATATGGAACAATAAAAGACCCCGAATAGCAAAAATGTTCCTTAACAGAAAGAACAATACTGGAGGAATATCAATACCAAATTTCAAACTCTACTACAAAGCCATAGTTACCAAAACAGCTTGGTACTGGCACAAGAACAGACCTCAGGACCAATGGAATAGAACTGAAGACCCAGCAATGAACCCACACACCTATAGCCATCTAATCTTCGATAAGGGAGCTAACAAAATAGAATGGAAGAAAGACAGCCTCTTCAGTAAATGGTGCTGGCACAATTGGTTAATCACTTGTAGAAAACTAAAGCTAGATCCT
>NW_012267263.1:11748618-11750009 GCF_000151885.1 Dipodomys ordii
AGAGTGTCTGCTTTGACTCTGAGGTCTTTGATCCATTTAGAGTTGATTCTGGTGCAGGGTGATATATAAGGATCTAGCTTTAGTTTTCTACAAGTGATTAACCAATTGTGCCAGCACCATTTACTGAAGAGGCTGTCTTTCTTCCATTCTTTTTTTCAGGTAAGGGGTAGGTTATTTATCATTCTGGCCATGTTGGCCCTCCACGCACCCGGGAAAGGCCTGGGAAAGAGAGCTGGGAGAGAGAGAGAGCTGGGAAAGAGAGCTGGGAAAGAGTGAGAAAAGAGCTAGAAAAGAGAAGAGAGAGCTGGGAAAGAGAGGTGGGAAAGAGATCTGGGAAAGAGATCTGGGAAAGAGAGAGAGCTGGGAAAGAGATAGCTGGGAAAGAGAAGAGAGTTGAGAAGGAAAGAGCTGAGAAAAAAAGAGCATCTGGGCCTGGGCTAGGCCTTATCTAGGGTATGGGCAGAGAAAGGTGTGGCCACATCAAATTCAGATGTGACCTCAGCGGATGCAGATGTGACCTCTTCTAGGTGTGCCAGTTGCCTAGGTAATGCAGGTACTGGGTGGAGACGTTGCTGCGAGGAGGGTGGAGTCTGCTCGCCATCCAGGAGTGGACCTAACATTCCAGCCTTTTAATAATCATGAAATAGGGTGCAGATTCTCTCTGGCTACTTCCTGCTGACAAGGGGCATTGACATTAGTGGTAAAAGGCTGGAATTTGGTCCCCTCCCAGAAAAGGCAGCAAGCAGCAGCTGTCCCTTGGTGGTGTGAGTCCTTAGATGAAGTCTGGAGAAGTCTCAAGAGGCATTGAGGGGCTGGAAAAAAAATACTAGAGAACAAATAAATGGCAAGAGGAAGGACTTGGGGCTGAAAATGTTGGTAGAAATGTCCCTAGCTACTTCTGACATCTGGCGACTAGGTAGAGAAGTCAGGTGACAAAGGCAAGAATATAAATTCCTGTTCAGTTAATAGGTAGACAGGTATAGACATTGGATGGGCAGGCTTCTTACTTCTACTGACCTCCCGGCTCTGGTTAATTTTGAAAGGGCAGGCACAAAGTAGCTGATATGACATCTCCTCTTACTCCTCTCCATGTTCCCTTGTTCCCCAGACTGGCTGAGTCTAGGTGCTCGTTGCTGGGATAGCTTGTCCCAGTTGGTATTCAAGGTTTGAACTCAAGGCCTGGGTACTATCCCTGAGCACTTCTGCTCTGATGCAACAATGAGAAGTACAAGTTGTCATGTCCAAAACGAGCTTTACAACGTCGGTGCGGGGGTGAGGGGGAAGGGGTGGGGGGGAAGGGGGAAGGAGAAGGATTGGGATGGGGGGGAGGGGGGAGGCTGGGAAGGGATGGGAAGGGTAAACAAAGGAGGAGGCTGCAATGCTTGGTAAGA
>NW_012267263.1:11750059-11760887 GCF_000151885.1 Dipodomys ordii
TAATCACTTGTAGAAAACTAAAGCTAGATCCTTATATATCACCCTGCACCAGAATCAACTCCAAATGGATCAAAGACCTCAGAGTCAAAGCAGACACTCTGAAAACATGACAGGATGGAATAGGAGAAACCCTAGGTCTCCTTGGCACAGGCCCACATTTTCTTAATAGAGACTCAGAAATACAACAAATCAAAGAAAGGTCGGACCAATGGGATTGCATGAAACTGCAGAGTTTCTGCGTGGCAAAGAACATAGCAAGCAAGATCAATAGAAAGCCCATGGATTGGGAGAAAATCTTCACTAGCCATACAGTGAACAAGGGTCTCATATCTAAAATATACTTAGATCTTAAAATATTAAATCCCCCAACAACAAATCACAAAGGAACAACCACCTGTTTGATAAGTGGGCTACAGACCTAAAGAGAGACTTTTGGGAAGGGATGGGAAAGGGAAACAAAGAGGAGGCAACAATGCTTGATAAGAAATGTACTTGTTATCTTGCCCATGTAATTGTAACTCCTCTGTATGGTATTCTCACAATAAAAAAAAAAGAATGGCCAATAGACACATGAAGAAATGCTCAACTTCTCTAGCCATAAAAGAAATGCAAATCAAAACAACATTGAGATTCCACCTCACCCCAGTTAGTATGGCTATGTTCAAGAAATTGAATAACAACAGATGCTGGAGGGGATGTGGCCAGAAGGGACCCCTACTGCATTGTTGGTAGGAGTGTAAACTTGTTCAACCACTTTGGAAAGTAGTATGGAGGTTCCTCAAAAGACTCCACATAGAGCTCCCCTGTGACCAAGCAATCCCACTTTGGGGCATTTACCCAAACGATAACAAACAAGGCCATACTAAAGCTACCAGTACAACTATGTTTATCGCAGTATTATTCACCATAGCTAACATATGAAGCCAACCTATATGCCACTCAGTAGAGGAATCAAGAAAATGTGATATATAAAAATATATTTACACACACACACACACAATGGAATTCTATGCTTCCATCAGAAAGAATGATACTGCCCCATTTGTTAGGAAATGGAAAGACTTGGAAAAGATTATATTAAGTGAAGTAAGCCAGACCCAAAGAAACATAGGTCCCTTGGTTTCTCTTACAGCAATAACTAGTGTATGTCTAGTACAAGCAGAAAAGGTCAAAAGCTATGTACATATGACCATATAAGATGATGTTAAATGAAATGAACCCCAAGATAGGGACACAGGAGGTTTTATCTTTCTTGCTGTTCTTTTAAAATGTACTTATAATGTATTATGTGATTTTTGTGTTTGTTTTGTATGTTCTTCCCCCATGGTATAACCCCTATTTTCACTGTATTTGATTCTGGTGCCCTGCATCTTGTATACAAATTTTTCTAATTTTTGGAGGGGAAGGGAAATAACAAAACACTGAAATAAGGATACAGATTGACCCATTGTAGCAATGAAATGTACAAGACAGTCTGTTGAAGATGAACTTTACAACTTGATGGGAGAGGAAGGAGTTGGGGAGGTGGGGAAGGAAGGGATAGTAGGGGAACAACAAAGGAGGGTAACAATGCTTGATAGGAAATGTACTCATTACCTTACTCTTGCGACTTTAACTCTTCTGTACAGTATGTTTACAATAAAAATATATATTAAAAAAGAATAAAATGTTGCAGACAAGAAAAAGAAAAAAAGTGGGCAGCTAGGCATGGGTGGCTATTGCCTGTATTCCTAACTACTCAGGAGGTTGAGATCTGAGGATCGTAGCTCAAAGCCAGCCCGGGCTTATCTCCCTTTAACCACCAGAAAACCAGAAGTGGCACTCTGGCTCAAGTGGTAGAGTGCTTGCCTTGAGGTGAAGAGCTGAGGGACAGTGTCCAGGCCAGATTTCAAGCCCCATGTCCAGCAAAAAAAAAAGAAAGAAAAGAAAAGAGGATAGAGGGGGGATTATTATGTTTCCTGAGTTTATTTTTAGACATCTTTAGGGTAGCTTCTCACTACTGCTGGTCGTCTCCTGCTCCTCATTGCAATAGCTTAGTGTTACTGGAGGAGATTTTCAGCAGGTCTCTTTTCAGGATCTCGATTTTAGGTCCCCTGCATCCCAAACAAAGAGAGGGGCAGTACAGTAAAGGGAAAACACATCCAGTGGAGTTTAGGCAGTTCTTCATTGGACACAAAATGTGATAGACTGTTGATTGACAGGTGAGCTTATGCAACAAATGTGTAGCTGCTTATGCCCAGGTTCTCCAGGGTGGCTGAGTGCTTGTTCCTCATTGAGACTGGGTAGTATCAAAGTTAGGTCCTGAGCATCCTGGGGCCAAAAAAGTCATTGTAAAGTCATTGTCCTTGTCCCCTCCCAACCCTAAGTTTGCATAGTAGGTGAAGGCTCTGCTTTGACAAATAGTTCTAGCCATCAGGACCTAGCTCCATTTGTTTATTGGCTCCAGGAATTTATCAGTATGTTTTTATTTGCACATTTATTTCACTGTTTAGGGGACTTTACACAGGACAGAATCTATGGACAATTCCATGGGCGAGCTTTGCAAGTGGCCCTGGTAACCATAGACAATAGTTCCGCCTGTTGTCATGGCAACCAGGGAACCTGTAATATCTGCCTGCCTCAGTAGGAGATGTAAGATACAAGCAGGGAGATAGGAGGGTCCTGCAGTCTTCCAGGCTTGAGACAACACTGGTGAGTTTGTAGGCTTGTCAATGGGAAAGTGAAAGATTTGGAGATGTCCTTTTTGCATCCAGTGATAGGATTTGATGGGAGATTTGGGATGGGCAAGTAGAAAAAAGGACACCACAGGCTGTGAACATTGATGTCTTAAGCCTGAGGAAACCACTGTGATGTGTCCACTGTTGTCTACCTGATCTTACAGTTGGGAAGCTGAGAATCAGACACATCATTCAGGATCCTAGGATACAAGAAGCTCAGGTTTAGACCTATGTTCCCACTGGCTACCTCCTCCTTCTCCTGGTCCTTTCCTGATCCTTGCAGTACACTGCTCTTCCTGTTTCCCTTTTATCTTCTTATTCTTTTATTTTACCCTTCTGTTCTGTATCTTGTTGAGGATTAGATTCCATGGGTCTTAAGGACTCTGTCTTTAATTACACAGTCCCAAAGTTAAAAATGATCAAGTAATCCATGGTTAAACATAAATTCAGGAAAAGTGAACATAACACTAATGAAGAAACACAAAAGATTCCTGGGTTTTCCACCTCCAAAATGGGCCTTCATACCCTTTCACCCAAACTGTCCAGTGTGCTTTCATTTTGATGAAATTTATTGGGATCATGGAAGGGGAGGCTATTTGTAAATCTCTGAGGTGGACATGTGTTCCTATGTCCAGTAAGTTGCATTTCCACAGATAATCTAAGAATTGGAAGTGAGATTTTTACCAGGGATGACCTTAACAAGGATTCACCCTTTATCATCCCCCTAATTTTGCTAACACTGAGGACAATCCTGGCCTTGTATCCTGTTTGCTTTTCTAGTTATACAGGTCTTTCTTGCTTATCAAAGAAATTCACTCTAGAGCATCAGAAAATGTCTGATGTTTACTTGAATCCCAAATTCTTATTTAAAGGCTGCTTGTACTTAATCAAGAATCCAACTGCAAAAAAGGCCTGACTTACTCAAGAGTTAGGACTGTGGATTTCAGACAAATCCTTGAATTTTCAAACAGTGAATTTCACATTTAAACAGTCACTTGTACAAGGATATTATTCTCAGGACAAATCCAGGCAGGCCTACAATTGCAAGGCAAAATAGGCTATGTTCGAAATGTGTTCCTTGGTTACAGGAATCTGCCCCACTGGAATAATAATGCACTTTGAGTCTAAGAAAATATTAACTACCACAGTTTCCCTCCTCATCTCACTTAAAACCTTCTGCCTGTTTGTTTGTTGCAATTTTTGGGTTTGAAACCAGTATTTCACATATGCTAGGCAAGGACTATTTACCACTGTGATATAAACCAGCCACAGAGTGGTAGCCTTGTAAATAAGTGAGTGCAAAATTATCTTTCACATTTTTTTCTTTAACCATATGTGTGGTGCTTTCTGTGGCTAAAATATTGTTCTTAATAGTTTCTTCAGGCTCGACATGTTGTTTTGTGTTAGAATGCCTGTGTAGCATGGACAAGGTACTGGGTTCAAACCCTAGTACCACAAACACAATTGCTGGATACTAACTAGTCTTCCTCCACAACACCATGAGGAGAGAAGGACATCACATAGTGTCAGCATTCAGAGATTTCATAAGCTCTGGGAAGAAATTTATTCTTGAATGGTGGCTTGGTTTCATTATGAAAAATTGGGTTTTCAAAGGTAACATTGGGTTCATTACATAATGGGCATGTCTAGCCATAACACTGTACAAAAAGACCCAGTCCTTGGAGGACAATGCCCAGAATTGGAGGTGTGGCTCGTGTGGTAGAGTACCAGCCTTGAGAAGAACAAGCTAAGTGATAGTGTAAGGCTTGAGTTCAAAGCCCTAGTACTGCTATAAAAAAGATATTCAAAAAATAAAGAAGGCAATGCCCATTATGGTTCCAGTATGCGTTCCAATTTCAGAAGCAATCGATGTCCCAGCTGATCACATCAACCTAATTTCCAGCCCAGGATTTGTGTAGATGGCAAAGTATGGAGAGTGGGGCCTGAGAAGTTCTTTGCTTATTGTCATAAGAGATCTCGACTTTCTCATGTAAGCTCACCCCTTCCCATACTCTCAGCCACCAAGACATCCTGTACTCCCTCAAAAGACCAGCATAATCCCTTCCTTAGTGTTCTCACTAAGCAACAGGTGTAGTAGTAGTAGTAGTAGTAGTAGTAAGCTCAACTTTTCTAAGTTAGGCACCATTTTGTGATCACCCCCTAGAAGGGACATTCTATTCCACCTGTACCTAGCAGTCTTCACCCAATTTGGCAACTTTGTTTCCTTCTCGACCCTTTCCACTTTGCCCACTTCTGTGCGTAAATAAACCTCCTCCTCTCCCCTACTACCAAGTGTCTGTTTACAAAGGTAATACCGGTCACCAGAAAGGGAGCCTGGATAGCAGGACGTGCACAACTAGGAGAACCTCCTCATCCCCTGTGCAGTGTGCAACGTTGGAGAGCTACTGTGTCCCCTGGCCAACCCTGGTGTGGCTTTGGCGCATCCATGGACACCTGACAGCTTTGGCAGACTTTCAGCAATGGCATTGTGATATGCCTACTATGCCTTCAATTAGGCCCACTAGGGGAGCCTACACCATGAAGATGATGGCTAGGCCTGAGCTAGGCCCGGCCATGACTTCAGCCATTACCATACGGGAGCTCTATGAGACGGAAATTTTGGCTGAGCCCGAGCCAGGTGGAGCAGAGGGCCGCCACTTTCGAGAAGGAGCTCTGGCCTTCAAGGATTACATGAGGCTCATAGCTGACCTGGATGATGAAGGTGACCAGAACAGCGTAGATGTGGTGAACAAAGACGGCGGCAGTGGCAGCTCCCGTGCCTGTGAGGTCCCTTGCGGGTGCCAGGCTCTTCCACAGCCGCAGGCCTCAGAGCCCATGCAAATGGCCACAACTCCGCAGCCCCGGCGCAAGCGAATACGCAAGTTCTTGTCTTGGCAGCTGGAGGAAATGGAAAACCTTTTCCAAGAGATTCAGTATCCTGATGCTCCCAGGAGGTCAGTGGTTGCTCTGGGTGGTATCCGACCTCCGTTGCTTGGCTCATTCCAGTGTCATTTTCCATCCCTTCACCTCTTTACTCCCAACCCCCTGGAGGTTTTGCCTTCCATGGCACTGGGCCTGGGAGGAATGCCTTGGGATGCTAAATCAGTATGTGCATGCAGGAATAGACTGGAAACACGTCTAAGAAATGACTGGCAGCCATTGCTTTTGGTTTCTTTTGCTTGTCAGAGCTGGCAAATCAAACTGAACAGTATTTACTTTCGAAACAACCTTTCTAATACAGAAATGATCAGTACAAAGTTGTTTCACATTGTGGTGAGTCAGGTTTCCAGAAGTCTCTTCATCTTGCCAATCTTAAACTTTATATGCATTAAAAATCCCTCCCCTACATACATACTTTTAACTCTCTACCCAATCCCTGACAACCACCTATTAATTCTTCATTCTCTAAATCCCCTTTTGCGGGATCTCATGATAAGAAAATCACATAAGATCTCTCCCATGTACATCATGACCATTCATGGATTTTTCTGGAGAAACATGTTACCTTTGCCTGTTTTAAAATGTGGCTCTATGGTTACTGATTCCCCAACATCATATCATATTTTGAATTTTATTCATTTAGTTATTTAACCTGAACCAAGGCTTTAATTCAATGCCTTACTCTCTTACTCAAATTTTTCATTCATAGTTGGTGCTCTACCATTTGAGCTATATCTCCAGCCTAGTTTTTACTGGTTAATTGGACATAGAGTCTCTCAGACTTTACTGTTGGAGCTGGTTTGGAACGGTGATCCTCTAGATCTCAGCTTCTTGAGTAGCTAGAATTACAAGCATGAGCTAAGAAGGCCTGGGTGATTTGCAAGTATTTTCATCCATTGTATGTTTACTTTTGAGATCTTTAGTACACAGAAGTCACTTTTGATGTAGTTGAACTTGCCCATTTATTCTCATTAACTTCATCGCTGGCCTATTCTGCACATAAACTTTTATTAGAATAATGTTTAAGGAAATGACATACTATCATATAATTTCAGTCCTGTACCATTCACATGTGCACATTTGTCTTAGAAGTTTGCATTTGTTATTATGTTGAAGTTACATCCTATGCATAGGGCGGACAAATTAGATATCATTTCATCAGTAACAGAGACCAAGAACATTTGTGGTGTTCTCTCCACAGGAAGCAACTTGCAAGAGATATAGATGTGGCCGATGCCAGAGTGAAGGTCAGTAAACCAGAAACAAGCATTTTGAAGTCATTTGATGAAATACCTGGTTCAGGATGAGGACAAATATACCCTCAGCAATTTTATGTTGGTGTGCTTTTATTGTATTTTCTATTGGCAAACAGAAATTGAATTTTGGAATGTCTCAGATGGAAAAAAAGTGTAACCAAACTTCAGTTTATCATTATTTTCCAACCAGAGGCCATGTGATTGCTTAGTGAAAAATATAAAAGAGAAAAAATCCAAAAATGTAGAAGAGAAGAGGAAAATACTAGCAGGGACAGGTGGGGTGATTGTACTGGAGGTACAGGAAGAAGGGGAGGGCATACAAAGTAGCAAGAGCCACCAGATATGATGGGGTTATGGAAATTGGTGTGGGTGGCCAGGAACTGCTCTTTGGCCTCCCTTGGCATCTGGCTCACTTTGGCCCCTGGAAGAGGACATGGCAGTGGTGGGTTCTACACGTGGATGTGAATCTGGCCACATTGTGGCTATACCACCTCCACCAGGTCCTTGTACTTCTTGGCTTCTTTCTGCTCCTCAAACCAGGGGCAGGAGAACCAATAGGAACCACTGTCAATACTGGCATTCATGGATTGTCAGGACTCTCTCAGATGAAATAATAGCATAAAATAACATGAATAAATAATAAAAAGTAAATCATTTATATATTTCTATATAAATATAAGTAATAATAAAGATGGTTTATTTCTACATGTTAGCATTTGTGACAGAAAATAGTACCAGTCTTCTTAATTTAAACACGAGTAAGTAATTGTTTTTGATAGTTATTTTCGCTCACAGGTAATTCTTGCCAAGAATTTATTCTTGCTGTTTCATGGACAATACTGAGAAATTCTTATCAACCATTATACAACAGTTTTGGATTGTTTTAGTGTATTGCATTTGGAAAGCATGGATTTACATTCATTGCTTTTCAGGTTCTAAAGTGATGAAAAGTAATGGGTGAACTTTAGATTATAAAAATTCATTTATGATTTATTTATTCATTTATTTTAAATGTTATTTTCTTGTAAAGATGCTGTACAGAGAAGCTACAGTTACATTAGTAAGGTAATGAGTACATTTCTTGTCAAGCATTGTTACAAAAGTTCATTTATGATTTTTAAAATAATTTTTAAACTAAATTTTGGTCCAATGACATTAGTTTGTACTTCATAGCTGATTTTACAGCTTCATTCTGAAATATCAATATATTGCAGAACTTTTGTGTAAAGTTCCAGCTCAACTAAATTTATTAGAGATTTTGTTCACTTCCACTACTCAACGTAAGTCTGTTCAAGAGCTTGGCACATAGTAGGTGCTCACTATGTGTCACCTGAAGGAGGAAGGTGTTAATTCTTACAGGAGTTTTTGTTGTTGTTTGTGGTGTTCAGGATAGACACTGAGACTTCACATATTCCAGCCATGTGTCCCAACACTGTACCCTAACAAAGGATTGAAGCAATGACAAAATAGTTGCCTCCTACAAGTTTAAATTGCAGGGACTTAGGAAGTTGTACAATATGTTTTCTACACTATTATATTCACTGTCCATTATACTAAATCAATGATTTTTCACTTTGATTTCAGGTTTGGTTTCAGAATAGGAGAGCCAAACATAGAAAAATTGTGAAGAGAATAATGAGAGGTCATGAGAGTGATGACTGAGACATCATCTTCTCTGTGTGGTCGGAAGAGCCCTAAAATAACTTCCTCCTCCAGGAACCAGAAGCAGATAATTTCTTTTAGTGCCTCTATACTTGGGCCACCCACACTGCCACTGTAACCATTATGTCATCTTTACTCATATTAGCAATAAAGTGGTGCACCCTCAACATTTGTGTGTGTATCTCTCTTCTTGGGTTAGTGTAAGTTGCTATGGAAGGGCCATTTAAATTCAGTGTTAAAGAAGTCTCCGGAGTCACCATCAGCAGGTCCTGCACAACACAGAAATTTCCCAAGTGCCATGGTGTTTTACACTGTCCTACACACTCTTCTCTGCCCAGCATGGCTTTATCCTCACCTCTGCACTGCCCTCTTTGGACCACAAATGTGTTTCCACACAGAGCTGAGTTGTGTCCATGCTGTCGAATTCCCTCCCAGATTGAACTCTGAAATTTCCTGAGGCTGCCAACAGGGTTCATGGAATGAGGTAGCTGACCTTTACCTAGATGCTCTAAATTCTGTTCCCTTCTGAAATTCCATTCCTTTCTGTCTCTTTCAGGAGTACAAAGGGCACTAAAATAGTCCAGTATGGTGACATCAGAATGCCTGTGTTAGGGGTGAATTTTTTATATCAAGAGGATAGAGGGGAACACATTCATGGAGACACAGAAGCTACAGGAACTCCTGATAGGAGCAATAGAGGGTGTCTTGTTTTCAACATAGGTTGGGATGCCCTTTTTCCTCTTTTACATATGCCAGATGCAGGTGAGCTTCAGGAAAAGAAAGGGCTGCTAAGTACTGAGAGACTTCTTTTGGGATAATGGTGGCTGTACTTGGAAAATAATCTGTAAAGCAATGGAATCCAAAGGGCAGTCAAGCCAGGCCACAGGCCCTACCAGTGAAGGTCAGCTATCATCAGCCATGCTGTGGGGTCTTGCTGAAGGACAGGAGTTGGCACCTGTTGCCCTGAGACCTTAGTGTGGATATCAGGCTCTCAAAGTGAGAGGAAGGAAATAAAGGCAGCACAGTTGAATAGAAACTGAGGGGTAGGGGACCTAGTGTTTTTTTAAAACATAGAAAATATAATATCAGGTATTTTTTCCTTTTCTGATTTTTTACAAAATAAGTTTTTTTATTGTGAAAATACTGTACAGAGGAGGGGTTACAGTTACATGAGCAAGGTAATAAGTACATTTCTTATCAAGCGTTGTTGCCTCATACTTTGTTTTTCCCCTACCATCCCTTCCCTCCCATCTCCACAACTACACTCCCTCCCCTGCCCCCGCCGTGCCCCTACGCCCCTCCCCCGCCAAAGTTGTAAAGTTCATTTTTTGACATAGTGTCTTGTACATTTTATTGTTGCAATGGGTCAACCTATATCCTTATTTAAACAATTTGTTTTTTCCCTTCCCTTCCCCAAATTATACCAACATCAAATACAGTGAAAACAGAGGTTATACCATGGGGGAGGGGCATACAAAGCAACAAAAAAATCACCTTATAAATATGTTAGAAACAATCGCAAGATGGCTTCATAGAATGTGTTCGGTAGTGAACTTTCTCTTTGAATTTCATTGGAGAGTTGGAGGAGTATTGGTGTGATTGTTTCTAACATATTTATAAGATGATTTCTTTGTTGCTTTGTACGTCCCTCCACAACGGTATAACCCCTGCTTTCACTATATTTGATGTTGGTATAATTTGTGGAGGGGAAGAGAAAAAACAAATCTTTTAAATAGGGAGACAGGAGGACCCATTACAACAATGGGATGCACAAGACGTTATGTCGAAAAATGAACTTTACAACTTTGGCCGGGGGTGGTAGAGGGGAAGGGGAGGAAAAGGGGGATATGGGAAGGGATGAGAAGGGGAAACAAAGGAGGAGGCAACAATGCTTGACAAGAAATGTAGTCATTACCTTGCCCATGTAATTGTAATCCCTCTGTATGGTATTTTCACAATTAAAAAAAAGAAAAGAAAAAGAAACAATCGCAAGAAAGAAAAAAAACACTTGTGTCCTTAACCTTGGGGTGCATTTTGCCTAACATCATCATATCTGACCTTTTCTACTTGTCTCAGACATATACTAGCTTTTGCAAATAAGGGAAACCATGGGACTTCTGTTTCTTTGGGCCTGGCTTACTTCACTTAATAAAAATTTTTCCAAGTCTTTCCATTTCCTAACAAATGGGGCAATGTCATTCTTTCTGATGGAGGCATAGAATTCCATTGTGTATATATACCACATTTTCTTGA
>NW_012267263.1:11763027-11776277 GCF_000151885.1 Dipodomys ordii
TAGAGATAAGAGTCTTGAGCCATGCTTCCAGCCTGGCTCTTTGCAGGTTAGTTGGGAGATGGAGTCTTAGGGATTTTTTTGGCCTGGGCTGGCTTTGAACTGCAATCTTTGCCACAAAAGCCCTTTATTATTTCCAATTAAAGTAACAAGGAAATCAAGTAGAATAAGTAGAGCTTACCTGCTCCTTATAAAGAACCGACCAACAAATATTCTGCAATGACAAAACTCATTAGATGTGATGAGAATTTTAGCACAGATAGGCCCAGTATTTTAGAACCACATAGTCAGTAGTAGAATACACAACACAAAACAAAAAAAGGCAAAACTCAAAACTTAAAATTTTTGACAACAATGTGTAGACATCTTTGCCAACAAAGCACATCAGATGGTTGGGCCTCAGTTACCAGGGCCTGTGAAAAGAGCAACTTGTTAGCAAGGCACCTTAGAATAGATGAATGGAGTAGTAAGCTTGGTGGAAGGTTAAGGGTCAGATGCGGCCAAACCCTTAACCCACCATGTGGCCAAGATGGCAAACTCAAGATGGAGAATTTCTGAAAAAATGCAAAGAAACCCTGAACAAATGGATCAAGCCTACATTGGCTAACCTTTGAGAGGGAACCTAGAGGGGGGTTCCTGGGACCCAGCCTGCGTCGCACTCTTCAGGGCACAAGCCAAAATGTAGAAAAGAGAAAGGGAGAGATAGGGAAAGTTGGACATGACTGGCAGAGATAGAGAGCAAAGAGAGCCTGAAAGTAAACAGACTTCTGACCATTTACCATTGCAGTGGCAAAAACTATCTACATCTGAGAATGGCATAAAAATTAGGTGCTCTGGCTTTCCAGGGAGCGCAGGAGGCATTTCAAAGAGGTTTCACCACTCAGGCATGATTTGTAGCACCCCATTAAATGTGTAGGAGAGTCAGTCTGGTGAGTGAAAGAGAGCTGACCAGGCAGAAGTGGTGTCCCGACTTCTCCCAGAGCCCTCTAGAGAGAAATGGCCAAGTCCCCAAAATCAAGCATCCTCGGCTCCAGAGGTGACTGGCCTTTCAGCTAAAGGCCATAGGAGCTCTCTGGCATGGCGCCATGTCTGGACAGAGACTGAGCGACAGAGAACCATAGAGAGTAGTTTCACTCACCAGAGTAGAGAAGTGGTATGGATGTGGATGTGAAGGCCAGCAATGGTATCGATGAGCTGTGTCCACAGCAGACAGACCGGTTAGCAAAAGGCCGTCAAAACTGTGGGTATTCCTCAGAGCAAAAAGGAAAGAACAAACAAAAAAAGAAAAAAGAAGAAAAAAACCATAGAGGAATCCCACCTATCCTGACCATTTTCACGATGTTGATCCTTCCAATCCAGGAGCATGGGAGTTTTTGACACATTCTAAGTTCTGTTTTGATTTCCTTTTTCAGGTTTTTAAAGTTTTCATCATAGAGGTCCTTCACTTCTTTGGTTAAGTTAATTCCTAGGTATTTAATTTTTTGTGGGGCTATTACGAATAGAGTTGCTTTCCTGATTTCAGTCATACTCTTCTCATTGTTGGCATACAGAAAAGCCATTGGTTTTTTTCTTTTCTTTCTTTCTTTCTTTTTTTATTGTGAAAATACTGTACAGAGGGGTTACAATTACATGGGCAAGATAAGGAGTACATTTCTTATCAAGCATTGTAGCCTACTCCTTTGTTTTCCCTTCCCATCCCTTCCCAGCTTCCCTCCACCCCCCAACCAACCCTCCCCTCCCCCACCAAAGTTGTAAAGTTCGTTTTTGATATGAGAACTTGTACTTCTCATTGATGCAAGGGTCAGCCTGTATCCTTATTTAAAGGACTTGTTTTTCCCCTTCCCCTCCACAAATTATACCATTATTAAATACAATGAAAGCAGGGGTTGTACTGTGGGGGGAGGACATACAAAGCAACAAAGCAATAATCTTATAAATGCATTAGAAACAAATGCATGAAAGAAAAAACATTTAAATATATACCTTAGGGTTCATTTTCCAAACATCACCTTATCTAACCTTTTCTGCTTGACTCATATATATACTAAATATTGCAAATAAGGGAAACCATGGGACCTAAGTATCTTTGGGCTTGGCTTACTTCATTTAATATAATTTTTTGCAAGTCTTTCCATTTCCTAACAAATGGGGCAATGTCATTCTTTCTGATGGAAAGCCATTGATTTTTGAAGGTTAATTTTATACCCTGCTACTTTGCCAACGTTTCCAATCAGCCTTAGTAGTTTGGGAGTGGAGTCCATGGAGTTTTTTAAATACAAGATCATGTCATCTGCAAGGAGGGAGAGTTTAACTTCACCTTTCCCTTTTCGGATCCCTTTTATGTTTGCATCTTGTCTTATTGCTCTAGCTAGACATTCTAATGGTAAATTGAAGAGAAGTGGAGAGAGTGGACATCCTTGTCTCATTCCTGAGTTAAGAGGAAATGGCTTTAGTTTTTCACCATTAAGTATAATGCTGGCTGTAGGTTTGTCATATACAGCTTTTATTGTATTGAGGAAAGTTCCATGGATTCCTAATTTTTCCAGAGCCTTCATCATAAAGGGGTGTTGGATCTTGTCAAATGCTTTTTCTGCATCTATTGAGATGATCATGTGATTCTTATCCTTTCTCTTGTTGATGTGATGAATTATAGTAATTGATTTGCATATATTGAACCAGCTTTGCATCCCTGAAATGAATCCTGTTTGATCGTGGTGTATGATTTTTTTGGATGAATTGTTGAAGTCGATTGGCCAGAATTTTGTTGAGAAGTTTTGCATCAATGTTCATCCAAGAAATGGGTCTATAGTTCTCTTTCTTGGATGACTCCCTGCCTGGTTTAGGGATGAGGGTTATGATGGCTTCATAGAATGAGTTTGGTAGTGAACTTTCTTTTTCAATTTCATTGAAGAGTTGGAGGAATATTGGTGTGAGTTCTGCTTTGAAGCCTTGTAGAATTCTGCTGTAAATCCATCCGGTCCTGGGCTTTTCTTAGATGGGAGGTCTCTTGTTGCTATTTGTATTTCAATGCTTGATATGGTCCTGTTAAGTTGGTTTGCCTCATCTTGTTTTAATTTCGGCATGTTGATATTTGCTAGGAGATCATTTATAATATCAGGTATTTTGAAGTTGCTGGCACTTAGTATGTAAAGGAAAGAGCGATGGAGAGCAAGGCTAGGTCACCTCTCCAGACACTGTCCTGTTTATGGGTTAGAGGTGTGGCAGCAGCAGCTATAAAGCTCTGGGTAGCTGGATTCTTGCCATAGTTTGAGGCATTTGTAGGGTCACCATGGAAACTATAAGCTAGGTTTCTACTCCAGTGAGAATGGGATATTCTCCCAGGGATAAGAGTGAATTATTCACTCAAGTATAGTCCACTCAAGTCCACTCAATTATTTCCACCTCATTCAGGATAGTCTATCAGATTAAAACCAAAGGTAAGATAGACAAGTGAGACCTCCTCAATCAGTGTGTCTCCTATTCCTTTGCAAATTTCCCAAGATCATTAAAAAAAACAAAGTGTGGCATAGAGCCCAGGGCTTTGTCACTGCGAGGTAAACCAGGTGATAGCGGTAGGTTACAACTAGAAGTAAGTTCTGGGAGGTAAACAAGTCAATCAATATCCTTTGCAAGGAGATGGGAGCTATCTGGGCATGTTTCTATCTCTTACAGACAAGTCTTTAAGGACGCCTTCATGCTCTCTGGGGCACTGCAACTTCTGAATTGTGAATTACCTGTTTGCTCTAACTCTAAAGACGTCAGTTTATTTCTGTTTCCTAAAGTGGGTGCCTCATACTTTGGAGAATGAGATTTTAATGGCCCAAGTTATTGAACGGCCTTGAAATCCTAAACAAACACCATCATCAAAAATGAACACTTTCCAATCATATGAGAATGCTTCCTTCTTCAACACAGTGACACTTATTTAGGAGTAGTTTATCAGTCAAGAGTTTCCTTTGAAACACACTGTTCTTCCTTGTTTCATTTCTTGTGATGCTTAGAAATTGAATACCTGAGGGAATTAGGACAGGTATACAACAATGTTAACAAGTTATTAGCTTGCGAACAAACAGGGAAACAAGATGTTTTGCATGCCTAAATCATTCATAGTCTAACTTCTAAAGGTGTTTGTTTGTATGATGAGAGCAGAATAGCAGTGTAGGCAATTTTCCACTCCCCAGAAATCACCACTCAGGTCAAGTGACCTTTGATGGCAGTCTGAAATCTCAAAACGTGAAAACCCACTCCCCCATCCTACCACAATTTTTGGATCCATTCATCTGTAGTGGGGCATCTGGATTGTTTCCATATCTTGGTTATTGTTAACAGTGCAGCAATGAACTTGGAGGTGCATGTGTCCTTCTATCCTGGCTCCTGTTGTTCACGGTAGATGCCGAGGAGTGGTATGGCTGGGTTATAGGGGAGGTCTATATTTAGCTTTCTGAGGAACCTCCAGACTGCTTTCCAAAGTAGTTGTATTAGTGTACATTCCCACCAGCAGTGCAATAGGATTCCTCTTTCTCTGCATCCTCTCCAGCATTTGTCATGGGCTGAATTTAGGAGATGGGCCATTCTGACTGGTTTAAGGCGGTATCTCAGTGTTGTTTTTATTTGCATTTCCTTTACAACCAGGGATGGTGAACATTTCCTCATGTGTTTCTTTGCCATTTTTATCGCTTCTTCTGAGGAGTCTCTCTTTAGTTCCCTTGCCCATTTAGTAATTGGTTTGTTAGGTTTGAGAGGGTTTAGTTTCTTGAGTTCCCTATATATAGTGGATATTAGGCCCTTGTCTGATATATTGCTGGTAAATATTTTTTCCCCATTAGTTGTCTGTCTTTCTAGTTTGGTTGTTATGTCTTTAGCTGTGCAGAAACTTTTTATTTGTCCAGTCCCTCTCCAATTTGTTGTGATCCTGGGACTCTGTTCAGGAAGTTCCTGCCTGTGCCTATAAGTTCAAGTGTCTCTCCTCTGTCCTGCAGTAGTTTGAGTTTCAGATTTTATGTTAAGGTGTTTAATCCATTTTGAGTTGAAGTTAGGGGTCCACTTTTAGTTTTCTGCATGTGGCTGCCCAGTTTTCCCAGCACCAGTAATTGAAGAGGCTGTGCTTCTTCCACTGTATGTCTTTGTCTCCTTTATCAAATGTCATTTGACTGTAAGTGTGTGGTTTTATTTCTGGATATTCTAATCTATTCCATTGGTCTTCAGGTCTGTTTTTGTGCCAGTTCCAAGCTGTCTTTTTTTTATGGCTCTATAATAGTTTGAAGTCCAGCATCAAGATTCCCTACTGTGTTGTCTTTTTTGCCTAGAATTTCTTTGGCTATTTTAGGTCTTTTGTTGTTCCATATGAATTTTTGGACTATTTTCTGTATTTCAGTAATGAACACCATTGGGATTTTAATGGGAATTACATTGAATTTGTATATCAATTTTGGCAGTATGGCCATTTTCACTATATGGTCTACCTATCCAAGAACATGGAAAGTCTTTCCATTTCCTGGTGCCCTCTATAATTTATTTCTTTAAGTTTTTATAGTTTTCATCAAAAAGTTCTTTTACATCTTTGGTTAGGTTAATTCCTAAATATTTTATTTTTTGAGGTTATTGTGAATGGGATTGTTTCCTTGATTTCCCTTTCTGCTTGTACATTGTTGGTGTACAGAAAGGCAACTGATTTTTGTGGGTTGATTTTGTACCCTGCTACTTTGCCAAAATGGTTTGTAAGTTCTAAGAGTTTGGGGGTGGAGTTTTGGGGATCATGGAGGTATAATGTCATGTCATCTGCAAAAAGGGATAGATTAACTTCTTTCTTCCCTATGTGGGTCCTTTTAATGTCTTTTTCTTGCCTTATTGCTCTGGCTAAGAATTCCAAAACTATATTGAAGAGGAGTGATGAGAGTGGACATCCTTGCTTTGTTCCTGATTTTAGGAGAATTGGTTGTAGTTTTCCCTATAAAGTATAATATTGGCTATTTGCTGTTGTATATGGCTTTTATTGTTTTAAGGAATGACCCTTCTATTCCTATTTTCTCCAGAGCTTTTAACATGATTGAATGTTGTAACTTATCAAAAGCCTTTCCACATCAATGGAGATAGTCATGTGGTTCTTGACCTTGGATCTGTTGATGTGATGGATTACATTTATTGACTTATGTATGTTAAACCATCCCTGCATTTGTGGGATGAAGCCTACTTGGTCATAATGTATGGTGTTTTTTAAAAAATATGTTTCTGGATTCTGTTGGCCAGAATTTTATTGATGACCTTTGCTTCTGTGCTCATCATAGAGATTGGTCTGTAGTTCTCTGTTTTTGTTGGGTCTTTGCCTTGTTTGGGGAGTATGGGTATTAGTTCCTCTTTAAAGTTCTTATAAATTCCATAGCAAATCCATCTGTTCCTGGGCTTTTCCATGTTGGAAGACTTCTGGTTGCTTCCTGTATCTCATTGTAAGATATTGGCTTATTTAATTGATTTATTTCTTCTTGGTTTAGCTTGAGCAAGTTGTATTTCTCTAGAAATTCATCCATTTCTGCTAAGTTTTCTTTCCTTAGTGAGTATAGATTCTGGAAATAATTCTTTATAATTGTTTGGATGTCTTGGGTATTTGTTGTATTTTTTCCCGTGGCATACCTGATCTTATTGATTTCAGTTTCCTCTCTTCTTTTTTTTAGTTAATCTTGCCAATGGTCCATCAATTTGATTGATTCCCCCCCCAAATACAGCTTTTTGTTTTATTAATTTTATTTATAGTTTTCTTAGTCTTTATTTCATTATTTTCAGCTCTTATTTTGGTTATTTCACTCCATCTAACTACTTTCGGTTCAATTTTTTTTCATGCTGTTCTAGCAGTTTTAGTTGCAACATGAGATTATTTATTTGGTCTGTCTTTATTTTCTTGATGTGTGCTCTGAGAGCGATAAATTTGCCCCTCAGGACTGCTTTTACCATGTCCCATAGTTTTCTTTGTGATGTATCTTCATTTTCAATGAATTGCAAGAACTTTAAATTTCTTTTCTAATTTCTTCTGTTACCCAGATGCTGCTCAGAAGTGTGCTGTTCAATTTCCATGTACTTGCGTAATTTCTAAAGTATGCTTTGTTATTGAGAACTAGCTTAAATCCACTGTGGTCAGAAAGAATACTGGGGATTATGTCAATCCCTTTGTATTTGATTAAATTCCTTGTATGATCTGTTTTGGAGAAAGTTCCATGGGCTGCTGAGAAGAATGTGTACGGGGTTGTTGTAAGGTGGAAAACTCTGTAGGTGTCAATTAATTCTGCTTGAGATGGCATCATTTAATTCGGTAGTTTCTTTGCCAATCCTCTGCTTGGTAGACCTGTCCTTTGGTGAGAGTGGGGTATTAAAGTCTAGTATTATTGTATTTGGATCTATTTTATTCTGTCAGTTTGAGAGTATTTGTTTAACATATTGGGTGTGCCAATGTTTGGGGAATATAAGTTGATAATGGTAATATCTTCTTGGATTGTTCCCTGTATTATTATGTAGTGTCCTTCTTTGTATTTTTGTATTGATTTTAATGAAAAGTTTATTTTGTTAGATATCAGGATGGCAACTCCTGCCTTCTTTCTGGGAGCATTTGCATAATAGATCTTTCTCCATCCCTTCACTTGGAGTTTGAATATTCGTTGAAGTTCTAGCTTATTGTTAACAAATCCATTTATTTTTTCTTCACTATTAAAAATTTTAGTTTCTCCATCAAATGTGAATGCTAGCTTCACTGTGTATACTAGTTTGGGTTGACAGTTATTGGTTCTCAGGGCTTGGATTGTACTTTCCCTGAATTCAGTTTGTGTGTGGAGAGATCTGCAGTGATTCTGATTTTTTCCCTTTTTGCTGCATGTAAGATTGTTTCTTTATTATTCAGATCTATCATTTTTTACTATAATGTGCCTAGAAATATTCCTCTGGGATCTATTTGTTAGGTGTTCTGTACACTTCTGTTATGTAGGTAAGATGTTCTTTTTTAGGATTGGGGGAATTTTCAGTGATATGAATAGGTGTTGCATTCCTTTGTTCCTCATCTTTGTCCACTCCAATTATATGAAGGTTAAATGTCTTGGCCCTGTCTGCTTGTTCTTGGACTTCCCTTTGGCATAATGTTAGTGATTTTTCCATATCTGTGACTTTTTGTCCAGTTGCTGCATTTTGTCTTCCGTTTCTGATATTTTAATTTCCATTTCACTCATTTTGTTTACCATGGCTTCCATTGTGGTCTGCATGGAGGAAATTGAGCCATTTATGACTTCTATGTTGGGTCTCAGAGTTATTAATCTCCTCTCTTAGCAAGATATGTGCTTTAACTAATTATGCATGCATCTCCTGTTTGAAATCCTGCATCTCTTTTGGTATTTCTTTTCTTTGTTCTTTAAATTTCTGATCTATTTCTCACTTTCTTTTTTTTTGTCGTGGGGCTTGAACTCTGGGCTTGGGCGCTGTCCTTGTGCTCTTCGGCTCAAGGTGAGTGCTCTACCGCTTGAGCCACAGCACCACTTCTGGTTTTCTAGAGGTTTATTGGAGATAAGAGTCTCATGAACTTTCCTGCCAGGGCTGGTTTTGAACCTCTGTCCTCAGATCTCAGCCTCCTGAGTAGCTAGGATTACAGGCATGAGCCAATGGCGCCCGGCTTCACTTTAATTCTTGAGTCATTGTATCCAACATCTCTTGGACGTAGCATTTGTCTTCCATGCCTGCTTTGCTTTCACTAGGGTTCTCCCCTGGGTGGCTGCTAGCTTTTGGGATTTGCTTGCTTTCTTGCCTATTGATAAATCTTGTAATTTTTCTCTGAGATTTTTCACGTAAGGATTCAGGGATTATTGGAGACTAATCTCAAACTCTGTTTTGGTCAATAGGTGGCTGTCTTTGCTTGGTTCTGGGTTGGTTCCTGGATCAATTGATGAAGCTTGCTCTTAACCCTGAGTTGGCTGAGAGTGTCTGGACCTGCTCTTGGTTCTGTTGGGGGAGAGGCCAACCTCCAGATGCCAGTCTGACACACGTTGTACTCTCAGCTGTCTGCTAGAGATCACAGGCAGTTCCTACCTTTAGCTAAGGACTAAGCAGCCTAGACTGCTCATGCTTCCTCCTAGTGGGGCAAGACCAGATAGGTTGTGTGTATTCTCCCAGTTCCTGGACCACTATGAGTTCTGACTATAATCAGGTGCTGGAGGCCTGAGCTATCCAATCCCCAGCCCAAGATATACAGGTCAGGCTCTGGTGGGATTTGGGCTTCTGGTTCTCCCACCCTGGATGCATAGGTCTTTTGCCATCATGGGCACACCCTGGGGGTGTGGTTCCCTGCTTTCTACCCACTGCTGAGTTGTGTTCTCAGTTTCTGACTTCAATCGGGGTGGGTGGGTTGTGCAGCTCAGGCACCCGATCTCCAGGCCTAGCCCTGGCTCTCAGGCTCCCAGTCCCCAGCCTGGGGCACACTGGCTGGGCTCAGGAGGGACCTGTGCTGCTGGGTATCCCACCCAGGGTATGCAGCCCCGGAGTATGCAGTTTAGATTTCTTCCACTGCTGGGTGAGGGATCTTCACGTAGGTTCTGAGCTCTGAGGTTTCTGTCTCTGTTCTTGTTCTCCAGGTCAGCACTGGCACCTTGGGAATCTTTTGTACTGGTGTTCTGTGGACAGACCCCTGCAGTTCTGGGGTTCCCCCCTTGGCCATGAGCCCGAGTGGCTTTAGTGGGATGGTGTGGGGCTGCTTTGCTGGTGAAAGTAATTCTTGTTTGAACAACATCAACCATGTGGTTTTTGACCAAATGGGCTCCAGTGAATAAGCCTCCCATTGCTACTGCCTGTCTGAGGCCTGTGGCATGAAGTGAGCCAGGAACATGTAGGTTTTCCTCAGCAGACACATTTTCTTTCTTGTCATAATGTGCTCTTTTCTTAGTGTGAAATAAATGATTATATCCTACTGGGTGTCCAATGATTCAGTACCTGCTCTGGTCCCAACACAAGAAAAAAGTATTGCACAATTCACATTTCTATCCTTGCAAGTAATACTGAGGTGCAAGCAGGGAGACAGTAGTAGGCTCTTGCAGTCTTCCAGTCTTGAAACTATCTTGTTAGGAAAGTGAAAGCATCAGAGATTTTTTCAAATCCGGTGAAACTCATTGGATGAGCGATTGGGAATGGGCAGCAGAATTTTAAAAAAAAGATGCCACAGTCTGTGTGCCATTAACTTTTTCATGAAACCCCTATATGTGCATACTATTATACACTTGATCTTACAGTTTGGAAATTGACAGTCAGATACATTCATCTAGGGTACCAACATAGGGGAGCTCAGGTTTGGATCAATTTCCACTGGTGCCTCTTACTACTGCTGGTTCTCTCCTGTTCCTCACAACACACACTTTTTTTTCCTCTCCCTTCTTCTTTTTCTACTTCTACATTCTTTCTTGGAAAAGGTTAGATTTTTTATATATGTTACCAAAAAGTGTATCAAGGCAAGCATCCGTGGCTCATGCTTATACTCCTAACTATTCAAGAAGCTGAGACCTCAGAATTGCAGTCCATTATCAAACTGGGCAGGAAAGTCAGTGAGATTCTTACTTCTAATGAACACATCACCACTACTGCTCTGATGTTTTTTAGATGAATATAGGATCCAAGGTGCATCTTTGTGCTCTAGGAAGACTTTCCTAAACCAGAGTGGTATTAGAAGGACACAGAGGGATAGTCCTCTTGATATTTGGTTATATATAGTCAAAAAGCAATGATGGTGAAGTGAGGAGAGAGGAGCAAATAAAAAACATAATAATAATCAAGAAGGAAGAGGGGAAATGGAGTTAAAAAACAAAATCAAAACTAGAAAACAAAGGACAAAAAACAAATGACATTCAGGGATAAAGAGAGTATGATTAAGAGGATAGTTACCCTTGTAGATAAAAGCAGAGCACAAATGGAAAGGAGCTATGCAAAGAGGATGATACTATAATTCAAAAGAGAATATTAAAAGGCAGGTAGATGGATACATGAATAATGACTTCAGAGAAAATGAAGAGAGGGAGAAGCAAGATGAAATAAGGAGTAATAAGTTTGTCCTAAAATGCATAAGCTAAAAGGTATATGTCTTAGTTCCTGTTTTGTTTTGAGTGCTACTTTTACTGTATGGTTTTTCTGGAAAGTGTTAAAGTATTTTCTCCAGTTCATACATAACTAATTATTGCTGGGCACTGGTGGCTCACGCCTGTAATCCTAGCTACTCAGTAAGCCGAGATCTAAGGATCACAGTTCAAAGTCAACCTGAGTGGGGAAAGTCCATGACACTCATCTCCAATTAACTATCAGAAAACCAGAAGTGGTGCTAACCTTGAGTGGAAAACAACAACAACAAAACTCAGGGACAGCACCCAGGCCCTGAGTTCAAACCCCACAACTGAAAAAAAAAACTAACTCAATTATTCCCTATAATGCACAAAAGAAGACAGGATTTTTTGTTAACTTTTTTTTTGTGGAACTAGAAACTGAACCTAGCCAAGAGCCGTAATTATTTGAAAGATGTCCCTCACTGGACGTTAGTATTTAAATGTTTTTGAAATGTTACTAGTTAGTCTTAAAGTAAACATTACTGGTTTGTCTCAAAAATGTGTTATTGTCATCACTGCTGGATTTATCTGCATGTGTATAAAAGTATGGGGAGAAAAATATGAAGGAAAAAATGTTTGAATAATTACTACGGAGAGCAAGATGCAGAATGTTGTGAGTTGAGAAAGTCATCAAGGTAAAGGATTATTCCATTTATGTACTAACCAAGCAAGTGGTCTTTCCTGTGATTCATATTGAGTATCCTCACCCCTTCTCCATTTGCTTTGTGCCACTTGCATACTTAGATTCATTTTTACACAGCTCAAATCCAACACTGTAACAAACTATTTAGAACACATGGGCATCTAAATCCTATAGTGAACTATTTTCCTTTCCAACACTAACTGAACTGGAAGTGGTGCTGTAGTTCAAGTGGTAGAACACTTGCCTTGAGCTGAAGAGCTTAGGGATGGTAACCAGGCCTAGAGTTCAAGCCCCACAGCTGACCAAAAAAAAAAAAGCCTGACTTACCAGCACTAACTGAACTGTGGAGCTTTGAAAAAATATTAACAAATAACCCTAAGAGAAACTTCAATCACTTGTATATTTTTTCTTTGAAAAACTGAGGCTAACTTAATTGAATGTAATATTAATTTACAAGGCACTACAGTTCTAATTCTACCATTGTGTCAATCATTATTCTTGTTTGATCTTGAACAAGTTGGTAACCTCATGGAATTTTAGGTGTTTTTTATTTTTGTTTTTATTTTTTATTGTCAAGGTGATGTAGAAGGGTTACAGTAAGGTAATAAGTACATTTCTTGTCAAACTTGTTACCCCTTCCCTCACTTTTCTCCCACTTTCCCTCCACCCCATCTCCCCCTGCCCCCGAGTTGTACAGATTATTTCCAACATATTTTCTTGTGAATATCACTATTGATTGGTTCCCTCCTTGTCCTCTGTCTCACCATTCTGTTGTTCCCCTTCCCTTCTCTAATTCAGATAAAAGTATATACAATACCAGGGTACTAAAATCAAATACAGTGACAAACGGGATTTACCATAGGGGGAAGAACATATAAAAGACACAAAAGAATCATATAGTACATTAAAAACAACAACAAAAGACTTCTTGTGTCCATGTCTTGGAGTTCATTTCACTTAGCATAATCTTGTATGGTCATATGTATGTAGTTATTGAGCTATTCTGCTCATCTGCTAAGATTATCCTTGATGTATACTAATTATTGCAAATAAGGGAAACCATGGGACCTATGCTTCTTTGGGCCTGGCTTACTTCACTTAATATTATTTTTTCTAAGTCTTTCCATTTCCTTACAAATGGGGTTGTGTCATTCTTTCTGATGGGAACATAGAATTTTAACACACACATACACAAACACACACACACATATATAAAATATATATCACATTTTCTTGATCCATTCATCTACTGAGGGGCATATGGGTTGGTTCCATATCTTAGCTATGGTGAATCATGCTGTGATAAACATAGTTGTACTAGTAGCTTTACTATGGCCTTGTTTGTGATCGTTTGGGTAAATGCCCAAAAGTGGGATTGCTGGGTCACAGGGGAGCTCTATGTGGACTCTTTTGAGGAACCTCCATACTGCTTTCCAAAGTGGTTGAACAAGTTTACACTCCCACCAACAATGCAGTAAGGTTCCTTTCTGTCCACATCCCCTCCA
>NW_012267263.1:11776327-11782062 GCF_000151885.1 Dipodomys ordii
GCACACGCACACACGCACATGCACATGCACACATACATAATGTTTGTATATGTATATAATATATAGCGTATTATATACTTATTATATATAATAATAATGTTTATGGCTAAGTTTGTAAGCCCTATTTAATATAACTTTCCATGTCAATGTCATATGGGCCTCAGCAGATTTGCCTTTGTCAGAACATTCCATACTCCCTGTTGCATTAAACCGGGAGCTGTTCAAGGAGTAGCCAATTCTAGGGTGACTCATCAGACTAACTGCAAAACCCTGACTACTTTGAACACTTTCAAGGATGCATTGGTGAAGATGTGCTGTAGCTGCAAGCATCACTGAAGCTTTGGCTGCTGGCCAGAACTTCAGCTTCAGGGGCCTTGCACCAGTCACAATCACTGCAGATAAATTGCTCCACTTTGAAGACTTCACTGTGGATAAGTGTTGAAAAGCTCTTGATGAGTCTTGCTCACCTTGATGCTTTTATTCCTCAGGTGAGGTGGGAATACCTCACTTCTCCTGCTGTCAGCACAAAGTTTGTGGTAGGTGCAATAGGAGGCTGTCATTAAACCCAATATGAACATCGTGATTGGTCTTTGTAAAAGTACACATTGTCCAGGCAACAGTGGGTCACATCTGTAATCCTAATACTCAGGAGATTGAGACCTCAGGATTGTGGTTCAAAAGCAGCCCAGGTAAGAAAAATGAGTGAGGCTCTCATCTACAATTAACCACCAAAAAGGCTAGAAGTCCAGCTATAGCTCACATGATAGAGGGCTAGCCTTTACCAAAGGCTCAGGGACAACACCCACACCCCAAGTTCAAGGCCCGGGACTTCATTAAAAAAGAAAAGTACAAATTGGTAGACTCAAGTAAAATGGTGATATCCAAATAATGTAGTTGAGTTAGAAATCTGCTACAACTGTTTGAATTAGGGAGACTGGATGACCATTCTCTTCCATACTATATTCATATTTATAGTTTCAATAAGAAGTCTACAACAGCATTGGGTGCCAGTTGCTCATGCCTGCAATCCTAGCTACTCAGGGGACTGAGACCTGAGGATCACGGTTCAAAGACAGCCTAGGCAGGAAAGTCCATGAGACTCTCATGTTCAATAAACTAATCAGAAGAGGCTGGAAGTGGCACTGTGGAACTAGTGGTAGAGCAATAGCCTTGAGCAGAGAAGTAGCACAGGGACAGAGCCCAAGCCCTGATTTTAAGCCCCAGAATTGGCAAAGGAAAGAAAGGAAGGAAGGAAGAAAGAAAGAAAGAGAGAGAGAGAGAAAGAAAGATAGGGAAAAGGAAAAGAAAACTCTACAACACCCTTTCTTTTTAACCTATCTCTCTGCTTCTATCCTGACCCCCAAAACAGTGCTCCTTTCACAATCATCCAGGTTGTCTTCACCATGAGAATTTGTAAAGCAACTTCATGGACTCATCACATAACTGTTCAGCACTGAGCTGAAAAATAATTGTTGACATTTGTAGTGTTTAAGAGAAACCACCAGTTTGAATTTTCTTACTTTTCCCACTTACAAATGTGTACCCAATTAAACGGAATTTTCTGACTAGAAGGCAATCATTTTATCATGCGCTATGGGAAACCATGGCAGTGGAACTATAGCAGGAATAAGAAATCGTCCTTGACAAGCCCATGTGAAAAGTTAAGGTCTACCCTTAAAAAACCTAATATTGTTTCAGCAAATTAACTGAGGAAATGTTTTATGTGCTATGTCATAATGCCCACTGAACTGCAGGTGTCCTCTTTACAACTAAAGTCTAATCAAAATAAATCAGATAGTCACTATTTTACAGAGGAAAATGTCATAAAAGATTGAGATTGTTCCCTTCATTTTGTTTAGCATGGTAGAATAAAACGAGGAAAATAGAAGAGTACATTTCTCACAAATCCCATCTAGGAAATTTTTAAGGAATTCCCTCTAGAAATATTCCCAAAACAAAGAGAGCTCCCTGACCCCTTTTATTCCCATCTGGAATGGTGTGAGAAATAGGTGATTCCAGAGAAAATCGGAGGTTAGTTAGGATGTCAGTTGCAACCCATAGGAATTACAAGCACAAGATAAAATTCCAAGGAAATATGTAATTTTGTTTTGTTTTGCACTAAGTGGGGAATGATTAAATCTCTCGTAGTTCTCAAACCAATTTTCATTCCAATGCTAAGGAAGAACACATCTCCCACTATGCTCCACAGCAACAACTAAGTAAACTGCCCAAAGCCGCTGCTTGCGGGTTCTGAAGAGCAAATATTAGCTGACAATTTCAGAAGAATGCCAGATTTTGACGACAAACTGGAGAAGCAGTGAATCTACCGTTTGGGCTTTCTCTACTATCTCCGGGCCTGATGTCATGACAGAATGTGGACTCTGAAATTGTGAATTACCACAGTGAGAGTTTACAAAAGCCTCCCTAGGTATTACATAATAAAGAGGAAAGGGAATTTCTGATGCTTAGAGTGAGTGGGGTGAAATAAGTTTTCCTGTTTGCAAATAATTTCTCCATTTACTCACAGCTAAGTCCTGAGTAACTCTGAGGAAGAACCCAGCTCTCCACTAAGAGTAACCGTGGCACTGGAGAAGGTGAGCACCTGATGATTTTGTCTCTTTTGGTCCTCCCACGGTGTGGCTCAATTAGACAGATGTGATGATGGGAACGAAAAATCAAATAGCAGAGCAAATAAAGGTTGAAATCTTATCTTTCTGGTAAATTGTGAAAAGGATAGTCCAGATAATAGTATCAACAACAACGACATCAACAATGCTAAAAAGAAAAAAATTTCATGGAAAACCAAGAAAATAATCTTGGAAAGCTAAGAAGAATAATACACTTATTCCATAAGAAGAATGGTGTGACTACTTGTAAATTTCTCATCAGAAACTTAGAGACCAGAAGAGAATAGAACTAACACCTCATAAATTCCCCCAAAGAAAGAGCTGTCAACAGGATTCCATAACTAGGAAAAATATCTCATAGCAATGATAGTAAAATGAAGATTTTCAACTAAACTAAAGAAAATTTAAAGAATTCATTAGTAACAGAATGGCTTTGAAAGTTCTTCAGAGAAAAGGGACATTTTGCCAAAGAACACTTAAAATACCAGCAAGAAATGAAGAATAACAAAACTGATGAGCATTTAAGTGAATCTCATACATTACTGACTAGTCTCTTCAATTCCTTAAAACGCATTTTGACATTCTTCATGCTAATCAAAGGTAAAGTAGGAATAGATACGTTAGTCTTTTAAAAGTAGACTTCAGAGCAAAACAAAATAATAAAATAAAAACCAGAGAATTACTTTGCTATGGTAAAAGATCTCTTCTTCAAGAAAATATAATCATTGTCTTATAAAATAACATCAAAAATGCATTTCAAACAAAACCTAAAAACATTGAAAGGCAAAGTGAACATACAGCAGACGGAAAATCAAGCATTTCTTTCTCAGTAATCAATAGAACAAGTACAAAATAAGAAAAGTTTCAAAGAGCCCGACAACACTAAACAGCTAGGTCCAATTATCACTTAAACTTCCCTAGCAAATAAAATTATACTCTTTAAGTCCCTGTGGGCATTGTCCAAGACAGATACTGTATTAGCTCATAACTAAGTAAGCCATAACTAAATTAAGAGAATCTAAACCATTTAAAAGATATTCTCTGAGTAAAAAGGGTTGCAACAAGAAATATGTTACTGAAAAATAGCTAGAAAATCGCCCTTGGGAAATAAACAACATTCTTCTAAGAAATTAAGTTCATAGGCTGTCATTTTCCATACTCCATTATACCCAACTACAAACAACAGCAGGATACCAGCCACTTGTACTTAAAGTTGTATTCTCCTATCAGTCTTGCTATAACTAAGCATGCATCAATTACTTATACACCAGGTTCTCTCTGTGTATATTTATTTCCTCACGTCATGCTCAAACATTTATAAATTCACTCATGAATTTAGCTGAAGGCCTATACCTGAGTTTCATGGGTTTTAGTGAAGTATCAGTTGAACTCTCTTATAGCTAATTTCTTGTTGCATTAATTTGCATACCTGTCAAGTCAGATTGATGCCCAACATGACTGCACAGAGACACGTTTCCCCAAATCCCATTGTTCAAGTGAGTTCCACTGGGTTCTATCTAATTTATACAGGAAATGAGAGTGAAAATTTAGTTTTTTTCTCCTACTGGTAACAAGAATTTCTATATCCTGTGATTTATTTATCAGTACCACTTCTCATAATACAAATACACCCAACATTCAAAATTTGTCCCACAAACATAGAAAAGACAACAATAACCACAAAATCTTCAGCATATCTAGGAGAAGGGTTGAATTCTTGAAGCAACATTTAGGATGGCTGCCCAGGAAGATCATTGGTTTTCAGGTTCACTGCCCTGCACTCAGTCTCAGTAGCACTCCAGTTTATTGAAAGATCCTCTCTGAGGATAAAACACAAAACATGGTCCATATTTGGAGCTGTTGATGAAACAAAGTATACAAATACAGGGTTTATGCTCATATAAAATGTTCTGTGCTCCCAATAACCACAGATCATTCATGCTCACTTCCAGGTTTCCTTCAGGAACAGTTTTTCCTGTGTTCAAAATTTAAGGTAGCACTAAGAAACTAAGATGGATAATGTTTCCATGCAGCACTGAAAACTCTAGACTAACAGAAATGTGTAAGATGACCAAATTGTGAAAGTCTTATTTTATTGTTGGTTTTGCATTGCTTTTGTTTCCCTGTGGTGCTGGGGATGGAACCAGGGCCTTACTCAAGCTGGGCAAGCTCTCTCCACATAGTTATGCGCCCAGCTCTAATTTTAAATATAGAAAGAGCTTTCCCTAATTTCCACCCTATGTCAACCCTGAGTTTCCTAATTTGAGTAGTTTCTATGCCACATGTATTTTCCTTGATGTCCAGTTGCGATCACCATCACTCTGGTGCAACCACTCCGTGGCCGTAGGCCCCCAGGGTAGTTTTTCACTACGGGGAGGAGGAGGGGAAAGAGACTGGAAACAAGGCAGACATGACCAGTAACAAAATGAAGCATGCAGGGTCGGGGGGAAAAAGCACCAACAGAGGAAGCCACTTACCCAGCGAACATTCCAGGGAATTTAATGCGCAGGAAAACGTGCTCCAACTGGTGCACTTCCAACTCTTTGAAAGGGCGGTAGGCTCTGCAATCCACATCCACAGGCTGAGACCCGGTCTCCTCACTGCCACTTCCACAGCCCATCGGGTTGCCGTCTTCTTTCATGGTGTCCCGATCTCCCGTGACCAGGCAGCTCTCTTCTCCCGCCACTCCCTGCTCATCTTCGCGCTTTATTTTCTCCCGGGCCTCGTCTCCTTCCCCTCCAGTCACCGAAGTCACTGTGGGCTTCACGCCTGAAAAAGAGGAAGGGGACAGAAGTCCCTGGAGATAAGAAGGTGGGACGGATGTAGAGGAGAGAAGACAAGAGCTAGAGGAGCGAGCAGGTGGTGGTGGAGGACTTCACCGCGAGCTGAAGGACTGCTGAGTGAGGGACAGCACGCAACAATGGCGGCGAAGGAGCCTCCTGTCCACTCAATCGGCCTCAGGTTTGCTTCTGGGAATTCAGCTCAAGTCATCTGTGCACCTACCCTGCGCCTCTTCCTGTAGCCCTTGGGCTTCCAGGCTCTGGAAGCTGCTTCTCTGTGGAAGCTCCATAAGGCGATGTGTTCTGAGCTGGGCAACAACACTCCAAC
>NW_012267263.1:11782112-11789929 GCF_000151885.1 Dipodomys ordii
CCTCCATACTGCTTTCCAAAGTGGTTGAACAAGTTTACACTCCCACCAACAATGCAGTAAGGTTCCTTTCTGTCCACATCCCCTCCAGCATCTGTTGTAGATTTCTTGATTATAGCCATTCTAACTGGGGTGAGGTGGAATCTCAATGTTGTTTTGATTTCCATTTCTTTTATGGCCAGAGATAGTGAGCATTTATTCATGTGTGTATTGGCCATTCTTATATCCTCTTGCAAGAAGTCTCTCTTTAGGTCTTAAGTCCACTTATTAATGGGGTGATTGTTTCTTTGAGGATTTGTTTTTGGGGGATTTAATTTTTTGAGTTCTAAGTATATTTTAGATATGAGGTCCTTGTCTGTTGTATGGCTAGTTAAAATCTTTTCCCAATCTGTGAGCTTTCTATTGATATTGCTAGCTATGTCCTTTACAAGAAGGAATAGGAGAAACTCTAGGGCTTCTTGGCACAGGCAAAAATTTTCTTAATAAAGACCCAGAAACACAACAAATCAAAGAAAAGTTGGACAAATGGGATTGCATGAAACAGCAGAGCTCATTGTAAAGATAACTTCTTTTAAAACAAATTTATATCGTACATTAGTGGGTGCTTTGATATTATCAAGAAACTTTTACTAATGTTCTTGATTATCTTTTAAGGACTTCAGTACTCTGAGCTAAGGACTAGAGGAACAAAGCATTAACCAACACCTAGGGAGCCAGGTGTATCACAGTTTATTGTGCACCTTCAACTTTTTGGATCTGTAAAACAGAATGGCAAAAATGAAGCAATATCTTCAAAGTATATTTCCCTAACTTTTTTGAACAAAGGTCAAGATGCCCTGTCATAAATAAAAGTATGTAGCATCTATGAATTGATATGTTTGATCTGTCTTTTTTCAACTTTTTGAAATTAGTATGTAGTAATTGTACACTGGTTTATCATTGAACTACTTCATATGTGCACATAAGGCATTTTGGTTATATTTGCTCTCATATTAATTCCATTGATCCTTCTTCTTCTCATTGTCCCTCTCCGCAAATAGTCTCTTTTATGGTCATGTGACTTATTTTTATGTCAACACTCTACAAGCAGGGGTGTTTTTTTTTGTTTGTTTGTTTTTTGTCGGTCGTGGGCCTGAACTCTGGGCCTGGGCCCTGCTCCTCAGACAGACTAGCGTTGGAACCCAGAGCCTCCCCACTTGCTTTCAAACCATAATCCTCTGATTAACCCCCTGAGTATGTAGGATTACAGAGTTAAAACACTGATGCCTGGCTTGCAAGCAGGATTTAAACACAGCATGTATTAAGCACATCTAAGGAGCCTTTCTCCTCTGAAGGTTCTTTAGGTAAAAAGATGGTCCCAAAAGGGAAGGTAAATCATGGCTGAACCAGAGCCTCTAATGTGTCCAGATTTAACAGGACACTTGCTGACCACATGGATTAGGCATTCATATTTCAGTCTGTGGAATATGAGATTTACCTAAATGGTCCAAACCCATCAACACTTCCCACAACTAGGACTACAGGTCCTTCCTAGCACCCATGTGCCTTGGTGATGCAAAGCTCCTATATTCACTGTATACCTTGTTTTGGGTTCTGAACAGCCATTCTCTTAAAACAAATGATGCCTCTCCATGGTTTCAAATAGCGACATTTGATTGCATGACCTAGGGATTGACTTTCCATGCCTAAGGCAAAGGAAAGATATTCAAAATTCATATAGGTAAGTTATTGGTCTGAACTGAGAGCCTCTACTCTCTTCTCAATGAACAGATTATACAAAACCTACTTTCTAAAAACAGCACAGTAATACATGAAAAATTCTGAGATGTTAGAAGTTTCTCAAGCAAATGTGCACTCAAGTCCACTGTGTGACATACTCTCAAGGTATATATTCAAGTGTAAGGAATTTGCATCTTTTTTTGACATTTTTAGGTTAGTGCCATGTTATTTTAGATTGTTCCTTGTGTAGCAATTAGAAAAATATACCAATTTGTAAGTATTTCCCAAATAAACCATGATAATCCAAGTATTTTAGTAACCTTTTTAGGCTGACACAATGATCCATTGCAAGAAATTAAAATGTTGGGGTTGGGAAGGGGGCTCAGTGGTAGAGTGCTTGCCTTGCATGCCTGAGGCCCTGGGTTAGATTCCCCAGCACCACATAAGCAGCAAAAGCTGGAAGTGGCACTGTGACTCAAGTGGCAGAGCACTAACCTTGAGCTAAGAGCTAAGGGACAGTGCCAAGGCCCAGAGTTCAGGCCCCACAACCGACCAAAAAAAAAAAAAGAAAAAGAAATTGAAATGTTAGGTTGTCATTTTCCATACTCCTTATAGCCAACTAAAAATAACAGCTGGATAACCAGACACTTGTACTTTCAAGTTATATCTTCCCATCAGTTCTGCCATAACTAAGCACACATAAATTTCTCATATGCCAAGTTCTCTCTGCAAGTATATTTTTCCTTAGCCTAATGTTGAAAGAGTTATAAATTCACTCATGAATTTGACTAATGGTCTGTGCCTGGGCTTCCTTTTTTTTTTTCAGTTGTGGGATCTGAACTCTAGACCTGGGCGCTATCCCTCAGCTCTTCAGCTTGAGCCATAGCACCACTTCCAGCTTTTTCTGCTTATGTCGTGCTGAGGAATAGAACCCAGGGCCTCATGGATGTGAGGCAAGCACTCTACCACAGAGCCACCTTCCTGGCCCCTGGCTTCATATTTTTAATGAAGTTTCAGTAGTCAAATTCTCTCTTAAGCTAGTTTCTTGTTGTATTAATTTACATACCTCCCAAATCAGATTGATGCCCAACATGTCTGCACATAGACAAATTTCCCCAAAATACTATTGTTCAAGTGAGTTCAACTGTGTCCTATGTAATTTAGTACTGGAAACAGGAGTCAAAATGCAATTGAATTTAGTACATGAAATAAAAGTCCTAATGGCAACAGGCATTTCTACATGCTATGGTTTATTTATCCCATTTCTAACAACACAAAAATCCCCAACATTCAAACTTTGTCCAGCAAACATAGTTAGGGCAACAAAAACCACACAAACTCTATCATCTAGGAGAAAGGTTAAATTCTAGAAGCAGATTTTAGGATGGCTCTCCAGGCAGATCATACTTTTTCAGGTTCAATTTCCTGCACTCATTTTCAGTAGCAGTCAAATCTATTGCAAGTTGTTTTCTGAGGGGAGAAAAGAGCACATGGTTCATATTTGGAGTTGCTAATGAAATGAACTATACAAATACATATTTTAACTATTTTTAACTGATTTTAACTATTCGGCACTCCAAACAACCTCAGCTCATTGATACAGGTTTCCTGCAGGGGCAGTTTTCCCTCGGTTCAAAATTTAGGGTAGCAGTAAGAAATTAACTAAGACTATTGATGTTCCAATTCAGCATTTAAAATTCTAGGGACATTAGGGTTATCAAGATTTTATTTTGTTATTCTTCTTTTGTTTCTGTTTCCTTGAGGCACTGAAGATGGTCCCTGGGGCCTTGCTCATCCTGGGCAAGCACTCTCCATACAGCTACACTGCCAGCTTTGATTTTGAATATAGGAAAGTTTTGTTAATTTTCACCTGGCTCCAGTAAAATATTAGCAAAAGCAAGCATTCAGTGATCTAACTGGAGACATTTCCATGCTGTGTGTATTTACCTTGTTGTCCTGTAACTACCACACTAGCCCTCGGGCAACCACTGAGTGGCCTTAGGCTCCCAAGGTAGTTTTTCCCTAAGGGGAAGTGGGAAGGGAAGGAGGCTGGGAGCAAGACAAACATGATCAGGAATGAAACAGACCATGCAGGTGGAAAAAAAGCACAAACAGCGGAAGCCACTTACCCAAGGAATGTATCCAGGTAGTTAGTGAACAGGAAAATGTGCTCCAGCTCTTGCAGATCCAAATACTGTAAAGCTCGGTAAACTCTGAAATCCACATCCAGAGGCTGAGACTCCACTGCACCCTGCTGGTCAAGCTCCTCTCCTTCAGGCTCCTCCCAGGCTAGCTCTTCCTGCTCCCGCTGTGTGGGGTCCTCATCATCACCACCTCGGTTGCTCATTGGGCTGTCCTCCTCTTGCATGGCGTCTGGAGCTTCCCCGCCCAGGCCGCTGACTTCCCCCACCGCTCCCTGCTCCTCTGGGCGCCATAATGTCTGCCCAGCCTCAGCTCCTCCCCCACCACTCACTGTGGGCTGCACTTCTGAAAAAGAGGAAGGGGAGAGAAGTGCCCAGAGATCAGAAGGTGGGAGAGATGCAGAGATGCGAAGGCAAGAGTTGGAGAGAGCAGGTGGTGGTGGAGGCCTACACCGAGTGGTGAGGGTCTCCCAGCAAGGGGTCGACCGCACGTGGCAAGGGAGGAAAGGAGCCACTTCTCCACTCGACCATCCCCCCCCTTTGTTTCCCCTTCCCGGCCCTTCCCGTTTTCAGCCTCCCTACCCCCCCCCCCCCCCCCCCCCCCCCCCCCCCCCGGTTTGTTTCTGGGAATTCACCCCCAATCATCTGTGCACCTACCTAGCACCTCTTGCTGGAGATCATGGGTTTCCAGGTTCTGGAAACTGTTACCCTGCTGAGCGTCCATAATGTGAACCCTTCCAAGCTGTTCACCACCTCAGCTCCAAACCGCTGCTTCCTTCCCCGCGTCTGGCGTTCTCTACATTGGGTCCAGCAGTTCCTGTTTCAATCTCAAGGTTCTCGCGAGGTTTAATTGTAATGCGTCAAGGGGGCTAGGTCTTCTTGCTTCTTAGGCGCATGCGCCCCTTGTGCCTCTAAGTCTTGGACATGGAATTGGGACCTTGGTTCCCTGAGGTGTTTGGAGTGTGTGTGTCTAATTTGGATGCGAAAACTTGTATCTTAGTTGAATACTATCACTCCTTTCCCCACCTTAGCCCCAACTGATAAAGTAGAGGTCAGAATTTCCAAAGTTAACTTTAAAAATGGGAAAGGGACTAGGCCTCACACTACCCCCAGAGAATATTTCCCAATCTACACCTCTGTGTAGACTAGCTGGCTTATGACACCTTGGCCTTAACTCCTCAAGAACTACTGCGATCTAGACAACCCGGACCCCCTAACACCTCCAGCATGCTCAGCAAAATGTAGTGAGCCTTGTGGTGAGTCTCTGAGCACATTATTTCCCAAACGACCTAAACAGGGCTAGTGATGAAAATAAAATAATCAGGTAGCTCACTACCTGATGTGTTTTTTCACTGACATAGGAAAGCTGTTCTGCCGAGGGTCAGGGGAACAGAAGTGTGGGACTGGGTTTCCAGAGAACTTTGGGTGCTTAATAAAAGGTCCAGAAAACCAATTTCTCTTGGAAGAAACCCCAAATACTACTTGTCGGGGCCTCCTTGTAGACCCTTCTTATATGTCCACATGGCATGTGTCCCATTCTGCCCTTCTTGATGCAACTAGGGAATATTCAACAAATGCTGATTTATGTTGCCCTGATGAGCCTCTACCTACATGTTTTCTATAGATGTTCAAATGCTATTTGTACTGACTGAGCACATGTGTAAACTTGTGGTACTACTAGCCTGTTCCCTTCTTTCTACTTTTTCTTTTTTTAATATATTTTTATTGTAAAGATACTGTACATAGGGGTTACAGTTACATGAGGAAGGTAACGAGTACATTTCCTATCGAGTATAGTTACCCCATCCTTTGTTTTCCCCCTACCATCCCTCTTCCCTTCCCCACCTCCCCAACTCCCCCCATGCCTGAAGTTGTAAAGTTCATTTTCAACAGGGTCTTGTACATCTCATTATTAAAATGGGTCAACCTGTACCCCTATTTAAGCATTTTGTTACTTCCCTTTCCCTCCCTAAATCAGAAAAATGTATATATAAGATGCAGAGCACTGGAATCAAATACAGTGAAAACAGGGCTCATGAATTCTTAATGAGTCTTGCTCACCTTCAAGTGAGGTGGGAACATGTCACTTCTGCTGTCAACACAGAGTGTGGGATTGGTGCAATATGAAGCTGTCCCAATGTGAAGGTTTTGATTGTTCTTTGTAAAAGAGTGTATTGTTCAGGAATGAAAGAAAAAATGAGGTTTTTCAGTAATTCTCTAGAAATTCTGCAGCAGAAACAGACAGCAGGAAGCCACAGTGAAGAGGGAGAAATTTCTCTGAGAGCAACTCTGGTACTGAAGGAAGTGAGAACCTGTTGACTTTGTCTTTTGGTCCTCCCTCAACGTGACTCCACATACAAATGCAATTGTGGCAACTGGAAATCAAAGCTGAGCAGACAAATAAAGAGGTATGTTCCTGCATTCTGGTGAATTCTATACATGATGGTCTAAATAATAATAATAATGCTGAAAACAAAGATTTCAGTTGCCATTAAAAACCAAGAAAAAATATATTTTGTCGGTTGTGGGGCTTGAACTCTGGGACTGAGCACTGTCCCTCAGCTCTTCAGCTCAAGGTTAGCAGTCTACCACTAGAGCCACAGCATCACTTCTGGTTTTCTGAGAGGTTTTGTGGAGATAAGGGTCTCAAGGACTTTCTGGCCTGGGCTGGCTTCCAACCGCGATCCTCAGATCTCAACCTCCTGAGTAGCTAGGATTACAGCCGTGAGCCACCACTTGGGGCTAAGGAAATAATCTTTAAAGAAAAACAATACATTTATTTCATAAGAATGATAATTCATGTAATTTTGAATTTCTCATCAGAAACTTTACAGAGGTGAAGGAAATAGAATGCACAATAAATTCCCCAAAGAAAGAGCTGTCAGTGGGATTCTATACCTAGCATAGATCCCATTCAGGAATGAAATTAAAATGAGGATTTTAAGATAAAGGAAAACTTAGAGAATTCACCGCTACCAGAACTGCTTTAAAAGAACTGTCCTAAAGGTTCTTCAGAGAAAAGAGACATTTGCCAAAACAAAACCTGAATTACCACCAAGGAAAGAATAACAAAATTGATAAACATTTAAGTAAGTTTCATGGATTACTGACTGTTCTCTTGAATTTTTAAAATACATTTTGACGGTATAGATTCTTCACACTAATTAAAGATAGAGTAGAAATAGTTATATTAATATTTTAAAGCAGATGTCAGAGCAAAAAACTCTATTAGAGAATTTTTAAGCTTTGTAAAATTTTTCTTTATAAAGAACATACAATGATTTTCTAATATAACAACATCAAAATACATTTCAAAGAAAACCTGAACACATTGAAAGGAGAAATAAACATACAGTAGATGGAAATACAAGCATTTCTTTCTCAGTAAACAGTAGAAGAAATACAAAATAGGGAAACTTTCAAAGATATGGTCAACACCAAATAGCTAGGTCCAATTAGCATTTAACACTGCTCTAGTAAATAAAATATTTTTTTATTGTGAAAATACTGTACAGAGGGGTTACAATTACATGGGCAAGATAATGAATACATTTCTTATCAAGCATTGTAGCCTCCTCCTTTGTTTCCCCTTCCAATCCCTTCTCATCCTCCCCCTGACCCCCATCCAATCTTCCCCGCTCCCCCATCCCCCCAACCAAAGTTGTAAAGTTCATTTTCAACACAACGACCTGTACATCTCATTGAGCAAATAAAATATTATTTTTACATGCCTATGGACCATTCACCAAGACAGATACTGTACTGGCTCATAATGCAAGCCATAAAAGAAATTAAAAGAAGTTAAATCATTTAAAATATGTTCTCTAAATAAAAAAGAATGAGAAAAAATATATTATTGAAAAATGGTGGGGCTGGGAAGGTGGCTCAGTGGTAGAGTGCTTGCCTTGCATGCCTGAGGCCCTGGGTTCGATTCCTCAGCACCACATAAGCAAAAAGGAA
>NW_012267263.1:11792044-11800924 GCF_000151885.1 Dipodomys ordii
CTCTTCAGTAAATGGTGCTGGCAAAATTGGTTAACTACTTGTAGAAAACTAAAGCTAGAGCCTTATATATCACCCTGCACCAGAATCAATTCCAAATGGATCAAAGACCTCGGAGTCAAAGCAGACACTCTGAAAACATTACAGGATGGAATAGGAGAAACCTTAGGTCTCCTTGGTGCAGGCCGAAATTTTCTTAATAGGTTATTTTCTATATACCATTACTACCAACTAAAACATCAGCAGGACAATGAGGCGCTTGTAAATAAATTTGTATCTTTTCATCACTCTTGCTATGATTAAGCACAGATTAGTTACTCATTTACCAGGTTCTTTCTTTGTGTATTTGTTCTCTTACTTATATTGAAACACTTATAAATTCACTGGTAAACTTAGCTTAAGCCCTGGGTTTCATAGTTTTTAATGAAGTGTTAGGTGAACCCTCTTGTAAGCTAGTATCTTGCTGCATTAATTTGCATACCTCTCAAGTCAGATTGATGCCCAACATGTCTGTACACAGAGGAGTTTCCCAAAATAACATTGTTCAAGAGAGTTCAACTTTGTTTTATCTAGTTACCTATAGGAAATGAGACGAAATTAAGCTTGTTTCCAATTTATAATCGGAATTTATATAGTCTGTGATTCATTTATCCAATTTCTTACAATACAAAGACCTCTCAACATTCTAACTTTGTCCCACAAACATAGAAAAGGCAACAAAAAGCACACAAATTTCAGCATATCTAGGAGAAGGGTTGAATTCTTGAAGCAGCATTTAGGATGGCTGCCCAGGAAGATCATTGGTTTTCAGGTTCACTGCCCTGCACTCAGTCTCAGTAGCACTCCAGTTTATTGAAAAATCCTCTCTGAGGGAAGAACATAAAACATGGTCCATATTTGGAGCTGTTAATGAAACAAAGTATACAAATATAGGGTTTGTGCTCATATAAAATGTTCTGTGCTCCCAATAACCACAGCTCATTCATGCTCACTTCCAGGTTTCCTTCAGGAACAGTTTTTCCTGTGTTCAAAATTTAAGGTAGCACTAAGAAACTAAGATGGATAATGTTTCCATGCAGCACTGAAAACTCTAGACTAACAGAAATGTGTAAGATGACCAAATTGTGAAAATCTTATTTTATTGTTGGTTTTGCATTGCTTTTGTTTCCCTGTGGTGCTGGGGATGGAACCAGGGCCTTACTCAAGCTGGGCAAGCTCTCTCCACATAGTTATGCACCCAGCTCTAATTTTCAATATAGAAAGAGCTTTCCCTAATTTCCACCCTATGTCAACCCTGAGTTTCCTAAGTTGACTAGTTTCTATGCCACATGTATTTTCCTTGATGTCCAGTTGCGATCACCATCACTCTGGTGCAACCACTCCGTGGCCGTAGGCCCCCAAGGTAGTTTTTCACTAAGGGGAGGAGGAGGGGAAAGAGACTGGAAACAAGGCAGACATGACCAGTAACAAAATGAAGCATGCAGGGTCGGGGGGAAAAAGCACCAACAGAGGAAGCCACTTACCCAGCGAACATTCCAGGGAATTTAATGCGCAGGAAAACGTGCTCCAACTGGTGCACTTCCAACTCTTTGAAAGGGCGGTAGGCTCTGCAATCCACATCCACAGGCTGAGACCCGGTCTCCTCACTGCCACTTCCACAGCCCATCGGGTTGCCGTCTTCTTTCATGGTGTCCCGATCTCCCGTGACCAGGCAGCTCTCTTCTCCCGCCACTCCCTGCTCATCTTCGCACTTTATTTTCTCCCGGGCCTCGTCTCCTTCCCCTCCAGTCACCGAAGTCACTGTGGGCTTCACGCCTGAAAAAGAGGAAGGGGACAGAAGTCCCTGGAGATAAGAAGGTGGGACGGATGTAGAGGAGAGAAGACAAGAGCTAGAGGAGCGAGCAGGTGGTGGTGGAGGACTTCACTGCGAGCTGAAGGACTGCTGAGTGAGGGACAGCACGCAACAATGGCGGCGAAGGAGCCTCCTGTCCACTCAATCGGCCTCAGGTTTGCTTCTGGGAATTCAGCTCAGGTCATCTGTGCACCTACCCTGCGCCTCTTCCTGTAGCCCTTGGGCTTCCAGGCTCTGGAAGCTGCTTCTCTGTGGAAGCTCCATAAGGCGATGTGTTCTGAGCTGGGCAACAACACTCCAACTCCAAGCTGCCGCTTCCCTTCCCGCTGCTGGTCTGGGCAATAGTGGTTCTTACAGCTCCGCTCCGCCTTCTATTTTGAGGTTCTCACGAGATTTCATTGTGCTATGACGTGATGTGGGCTGCAGCTTCTGGGGCGCATGTGCAACTTCATTGTAAACCACTTGTGATTCTGGGGAGCGGCCGTGGAGGTGGTTGCGAAATTGCAAGAGGGTTATTGAGTGTGTGTGTGTGTTTGTGTGTGTGCGCGCGCATGCATGTGTATGGGCTCAACTTGGAAGCTTAGTGAATATTCCCACTTCTCCCTTTCACTTTAGCCCTGCCAAGAAAGGAGCTGGGGAAGAGGAACATGAGCAAAGCTGCAAGCCTGTGCTTTGCATAGTCCCATTGCTCATCCTCTCCATTCCACCTGGTGCCTCTCTGTTTGTACAAGTTGAATGGGGGAAGCAAGAGGGCAGAGGAACAAGACCACTCACTATGACCATATTTGGAAACATATTTGGAGAAAATCTATCAGTCTAGCCCTCCATACAGATTAGCTTGTTTGTGGCAATTTCCCCTACCTTCTCAAGAGTTAGAGGGGAAAAAAGAATTAGACTCAAAGGAGTAGAATGAAGTGCGCAGACATCCTAATGTCCAAGCTTGAGAAGCAGGAGAGCCTTAGAAACAAGTTGCGCCTGCACACTATCAGGTATAGCTACATCACGTGGTACCACAATGAAAGCTCGCGAGAACTTCGAATGAACGGAGGAGGTGCAAGAACCGGTATTGCCCAGATCAGGAGAAGGAAAGGGAGCAGCGGCGGGGAGGTGACGTGCTACAACATTTCATCATGGATGTTCCGAAAGAGAGCAGCTGCCAGAGCCTGGAAGCCCCTGGGCGCCAGGAAGAGGTGCAGGGTAGGTACACAGATGATTTGGGGTGAATTCGCAGATACAAAGCTGGTGTGGGTCGAGTGGGGGGAGCGGCTCCTTCGCCGCCATTGCTGCGTGCGGCCCTCACCTCGCGGCAAAGCCTCCATCACTGCTGCTCTCTCTAGCTCTCGCCCTCTCACTCGGCGTCTCTCCTTCGCAGGCGTGAAGCCCACAGTGACTTCAGTGACTGGAGGGGAAGGAGACGAGGCCGGGGAGAAAATAAAGCGCGAAGATGAGCAGGGAGCGGCCGGAGAAGGCCCTTGCCCGGGCGCAGGCACGGGTGAGGGCGCAGGCGCAAGCTCGGGCTCGGGCTCTCTGGCGGCCATGAAAGACGATGGCGGCACTGAGGAGCAACCTGGGCAGCCGAAGTGGGAGGAGCCTGAAGTGGAGCTGTCCCAGGGTGAGGCCGAGGGCTCTCAGCCTCCAGATATGGATCACATCACCCTATGCCGCACTGTCAGTGAGTTGCGACTGCACGATGTGGAGCGCATTTTCCAACGCACTCAATATCCTGAAATGTTAGCTAGGTAAGTGGCTTCCTCTACAGACCCTCAGTTCCCCTGTCTCATTCCCTCACCCTTTTTACTAAAAGCTATGTTGGGGGCATATTCCAGGGTGACAACGATAGTGGGCATTAAGGTAAATATTTTTCATATAGGAATGAAAACGTTAGCAAATTTTTAACTTTTGTAAACATACTATAGGACTTAGAAATCATAATGAGAAAAAGAGGCAATCTTTAAAAGTATGGGGGGGGTGTAAGTGGCAGATACCTTGGATAGAGGGCTTGTATGGCAATACCCTGGGATTAATCCCCAACACCACAGGATGGCAACAAAACCAAAAAAACCCCATAAATATAGTAAAGTTCAAATGATTTGGTCATTGTACAGTTCTTCCATTAGTCTTGGTTTTTACAATATCGCATTTAACTTAGTTAAGACTAAAGTTTATATATATATATATATATATATATATATATATATATATATGCCAGTCTAGGGTTGAACTCAGTGCCTAGGCACTGCTGTTGAGCATGTTTATGTTCTTGACTAGTGCTCTACCACTTGAGCCACTTGCAGCTTTTTCTGAGTAGTTTATTGGCAAGAGTCTCATGGCCTTTTCTGCCTAGGTTGACTTTGAACCAAGATCCTCAAATTTCAGCCTCCTGAGTAGCTAGCATTATAGGAGTGCACCTGGGGTGTCTAGCTAAATTCCAAATTTTAATAATATTCACCTCATGTCTCCATACAATAAAAACTATGTGTAAAGTAAGACTGTCCTATGGATATTACACAAAATCATCTAGAGGGGAAGGTAGGATTTTTCCATTGTTCATGAAAGATGTCTCCTTGGATTTAATATCATCCACAGCTATAAATATGGACATTTGCTATTTTCTTCCTTCAGAGAGGATCCGCCAGTGCCCCGGAGTGCTACGGAGTCTGAGTGTCAGGAATCTGAAAAACAATGATTTTCCTGTGCAACCATCCCAAAACCTTCAAGACTTCAACCCTCTCTTCCTATATAGGGTTATTTGTTTGTTTGTTTTGTCTTTTCCATAGTTGAGGAATATGTTTTGAGTGTTGAGGTCTTTTTGCTGTGAGAAATGGTAAACCCCCAGCTTGTGGAAGTTTCTGTTACCAAGAGCATGATTTAATAATGGAAAACAATAAAAATAAATAACCAAATAGCCTCCATTTTCCTGTATAAAATTAATGCTCAACTCTCTTTAACAGTGGTATTTTTAAACAATTTTGACTGTGTATGATCAAGTTGAGCATCAATCTAACTTGAAAAGGACACAAATTAATGAACCAAGGGAATAGGGGATGAGAGGGTTTGACTGATATTTTATTAAACATACATATGCTGGGCATAGGACCTTAGCTTACTGTGTGAATTTATGAGTGTCTGAACATTGGGGTATAATAACACACACACATTGAAAACTTGCTTTGTGAGTGATTGATGGGTACTTGATGATGCCATTATGGGCAGTGAGGAACACTGTAAATGGCTGATTCTCCTGTTGCTTTTAGTCAGGAGTAAAGGAGTGTGGAAAGGAGCACCCTAATATTTTCATTTCTTGCAAGTGGTTCAATGTGTCAGCCTAAAAACAGTGCTAGAATATTATTATTATTTTGTTGGCCTTGGAGTTGAACTCTGGGCCTGGGTGCTGTCTCTCAGCTCTTCAGCTCATAGCTAGTGCTCCACCACTTCAGCCAAAGTGTTACTTCTGGTTTCCTGGAGATAAGAGTCCCATGGATTTTCCTGCCCAGGCTGGCTTTGAACTGCTATCCTCAGATCTCAGCCTCCTGAGTAGCTAGGATTATAGGCATGAGCCACCGACGACAGGCTTAGAACATTCTGATTATCATGGAGGGTGAGAAAAATGCTTGCCAACTAGAAAATGGTTTAAATTTGGAAGAATGCAAAACACCTTCCTTCTAAATTTCTTAGGTTAAGGACAAACAGGTTGACGAGAACTTGTATACATGTAAAAATGCACCTTGAGCATATGTCATCAATTGGACTTCTTAAGTGGATGATATAGAATACAGTGCATGAAGACATGAAATGTAACTGCAGGCCTGGAAGAAATGGTAGTGAATTTGGAACCAGTGTTGTCCAATCTTTCCAACTCCATAGTTTGAAATAAGAAAGCAGTATACATGGTGTCAGAAAATTCCCATTTACAGCTGGACAAACTACCATCTGTGTGTGTGTGTGTGTGTGTGTGTGTGAGTGTGTGACTGAGCTTTTCTTAAAGAACTATCTAACTCCCAAGATTTTTCACAGGAAGAATGCCCCTTAGACACCTTTGAGAAAATCTTTTTAATACTCCTAGCTAGGCACTGCTAGCATATGCCTGTAATCCTATCCACTCAAGAGGATGATAACTGAGGATCGATTTTCTAAGTCAGCCACAACAGGAAAATCCATGAGACCCTTACCTCCAGTTGACCACAAGAAAATCAGAAGGGCAGCTGTGGCTCAATTTATGGAGCATTAGCCTTGAACAAAAGAACACAGTGACACTGTTCAAACCTTAAGTTCAAGTCCCAGGACCAACAAACATACACGTGTAATAAAAGTAATAATCGTGTTTGCAGACTTGAGCTAAAAATTCAAAACCAAAAAATGTACATGAACATATAAGGATGATTGTCTGCATAGAGGAATGGTGGGAGAAGGAAAGGAGTAGATGGTGTTAAGGTGAAGATAATAAAAGGAAATTATATGTATGACTGAAAATGCCATAACAAAATTCATTAAAATTGTAAAAAACAAACCAGGGGAGAGTGGAGACCAAGATAAACCATAGTAAAGGAGGTCAATATAAACAAAATACACATTAGGCATGAAGGAGAATAGCTCAACTAAATACTTTTATGCCATTAGTATATGCTAGTTTTTAAAAGTGGATGGGTTAAATCTGACAAAACTCTAATATATACATGTAATATGTATTTTACCTTATGAGTTGGAGATCTTAAAGATCCTGTGGAAAAGGCAGGTCAAATACTCAGAATCATGTTTTAAAATTTCATAATTTTGCCAATCTGTTTTACAGTTAAAAAAACCCCTGAGATTGTGAGAGGTTAGTAATTTGCTCAAGGGTACACAACCAAATTAGTGCCTGAACCAGCACTACAAATAAGCCTCTAGTATTTATGAACTCACTCTCAAATGAAATTAATTTAATTCACCATTTGAAAGCAAAAATAATGTTACAGTCTCCTTAGGCCTACTAGAAGAGGAGGTTTTGTTAAACTTTTGACAGTTCAAGTATAGTTTGGAAAGCTTAATAGTTGACTACAGAATTTAGTTAACTGCTTTGAAATTGTTACATGGTTTAATTTGAACCAAGTAAACTTGGTCATCAGTACATATCTGCTGATTTATCAGGGGCTGTAATGAAGTGGCACAGGGCAACTGATGGATGGATGAAGATATTTAAGATGAGTCACAGGAAGGATAAACAGCATATAAAGGTGTCATATTCCTAAGGCAGCACATGAAGGGAAATAAGTGACATTGTGCTTACACTAGGAAAAGAGAAAGATCACAAGTCAGTGATCTAAGCATGCATTCCTGTTAGTAAAACCAGAGAGTTACAAGCATGATCACTCAAAGCAAGCCAAAGGAAATTAATATAGGATCAGAAATTGATGAAACTGGAAGTAGGAAAACACACAAGAAATCCAGTAATGCCAGTATGGTTTTTTGAATGCAGCAATAAAATTTCTAGCTCCTAGAAAAACTGAAGAAGAAAGACACAATTTTATTATAATGGAAATGAAATACGGGTGTTTTTCTGGATTTTACCAATGTCAAGTCGCACTAAGCAAACACTGAAACAACTCTGCACACATAAACTCAAGAAAAAACAGATTCCCTGACTTGAGAAACAACCAAACTTGCCCAATATACAATGGACTATTACTGATTGTCTTACAACTATTTTTAAAATTTGTTTCATAGTGAAAAAATTTATTTCACACTGTAAATCCTTCCAAATTTTGTCTCCAATGAGAGGGTTGTATATGAACTTAAACTAATTTCACAGGAACACAGACAGACTTCTCTAGAGAACTAGAATGGGAAATATTTCCCAAGCTCCTTTATGAGGCTAGCATCAACTCTAATTCAAAAGCTAAAATATACTGGGCTGGGAAGTTGGCTCAGTGGTAGAGTGCTTGCCTTGCATGCCTGAGGCCCTGGGTTCGATTCCTCAGCACCACATAAGAAAAAAACGGAAGTGGCGCTGTGGCTCAAGTGGTAGAGCGCTAGCCTTGAGCTGAAGAGCTGAGGGACAGCGCCCTGGCCCAGAGTTCAGGCCCCACGACCGGACCCAAAAGCTAAAATATACTAAGAGAAAGCTAGAAAATTACCAAGTACAAGGAAACCAAGGACTAATATTTCTTGTTAAACAGGGCCTTTACCAAACCACTATTAAATCCAAATGAACACATACTCATTTCCTTATCAGGAGGGCAATGCCAAAGAGAAACTTGAGATAACACTTCATTCTCACTAGGATGGCACTAGTTTCAAAAAATAAAAGGAGTGACCAGCAGGGTACTGGTGGCTTACACCAATAATCATAGCAACTCAGATCTAAGGATTGTGGTTTGGAGCCAGTCCAAGCAGGAATTCAGTGAAACCCTTATCTCCAATTAACCACCAGGAAACTGAAAGTGGAGCTATGGCTCAAGTGGTAGAGCACTAGCCTTGAGCAAAAATGCTCAGGGACAGCACTTAAGCCATGAATTCAAGCCCAGACCTGGCACCACCCTCAAAAAAAAAAGTACAATAGGAATCACTGGCAAGATTATGTGAAGTTGGAACTCTGACGCACTGTTGGTGGAGCTGTAAAATGATGTAGCTCTACATAAAAGAGCTGGCAGCGCATCAGCAGATTAAACATAGGCTCGTGGTGTGACTCTTCAATTCGACCTATACATAAATAGTCAACGAAAAGAGTAACAATATGCCAACAAAAACTTTTTAAATGCACTCAGAATTTTAATGTAAAATTGTCTTTAAAAACACACCCATATCAGAAATATATCCTAAACAAACCACAAATAAAGAAAATGGTAGGTGAAATACATTCAAAATAGCTAAGTTAAGAAACAATGACTTAGCTGTAATTATGTATTTCTACTATACAGATACAAGCTTCCAAATCTAGTTCTAATTATTCTACATTTAGAAAGAAGGAATAGGAAATCAGCCTGACTATGAAATGGCTCAGACCTTCAGCTGCTTCCACATGGCTTTGTTAGCACACTAAACAACCTCTACAGAAA
>NW_012267263.1:11800974-11806339 GCF_000151885.1 Dipodomys ordii
GTCCAACCTTTCTTTGATTTGTTGTGTTTCCTCGTCTCTATTAAGAAAATGTGGGCCTGTGCCATGGAGACCTAGGGTTTCTCCTATTCTATCCCATAATGTTTACAGAGTGTCTGCTTTGACTCTGAGGTCTTTGATCCATTTGGAGTTTATTCTGGTGCAGGGTGATATATACGTATCTAGCTTTAGTTTTCTACAAGTAGTTAACCAATTTTGCCAGCACCATCTACTGAAGAGGATGCCTTTCTTCCATTGTATTATTTTAGCTCCCTAATCAAAGATTAGTTGGCTATAGATCTGTAGGTTCATTTCTGGGATTTCAATTTTATTCCATTGGTCCTGAGTATACCACATTTTCTTGATCCATTCATCTACTAAGGGGTATATGTGTTGGTTCCATATCTTAGCTATAGTAAATAATGCTGCAATAAACATAGTCATGCTGGTAGCTTTAGTGTGGTCTTATTTGTAAACATTTGGGTAAATTCCCAAAAGTGGGATTGCTGGGTCATAGGGGAGCTCTATGTGGAGTCTTTTGAGGAACCTCCATACTGCTTTCCAAAGTGGCTGAATAAGTTCACACCCCCTCCAACAATGCAGTAAGGTTGCCTTCTATCCACACCCCCTCCAACATTTGTTGTTATTAGAATTCTTGATTTTAGCCATTCTAACTGGAGTGAGGTGGTAACTCAATGTTGTTTTGATTTTCATTTCTTTTATAGCATTTCTTCATGTGTCTATTGGTCATCCTTCTTTCTTCTTCAGAGAAGTTTCTCTTTAAGTCTTTATTCCACTTATTTATTGGGCAGTTGTTTCTTTGAAGATTTGTTGTTTGGAGATTTAATTTTTTGAGTTCATGGTATATTTTAGATAAGAGACACTTTTCTGTTGTAAGGTCAGTGAAGATCTTCTCCCAATCCATGGGCTTTCTATTGATCTTGTTAGCTATGTCCTTTGCCATGTAGCAGCTCTGCAATTTTATGCAATCCCATTTGTCCAACCTTTCTTTGATTGGTTGTGTTTCTGGGTCTCTATTAAGAAAATTGAACAACTTCTTTCTAAGCCACTTGTGATCCTGGGGAGCAGCTGTGTATGTGGTCGTGAAATTGCAAGAGGGTGATTGTGTATGTGTGTGTGTGTGTGTGTGTGTGTTTGTATGCTAGTTGAATATTCCCACTCCACTTCCCACCTGAGCCCCAACTGAGAAAGTGGAGGTTAGAATTCACCAAGTTAACTTCAGACACGGGGAGAGAAAAAGATCTAGGCCTCAAACTACCCATTACCACTGCACTCCCTGAGAATATACCAGAATTTACACCTCTGTGTAGACTAGCTGGTTTAAGACACCTTCTCCTTAATTCCACAAGAACTACTGAGGTCCAGACAACCCAGAACCCCTAAGAGCTCCAGCATGTGCAACTGAATGCAGGAAGCTTTGTGGTGAGGGCTCTGAGCAACACTCATCCTTCTTATCCCTTATCTCCCAAACTACCTAAACAGGGCTAGTGATGAAGGTAAAAAGACCAGGTAGCTCACTACCTGACATGTCTTTTCACTGATGTAAGGAAAGCAAAGGATGAACTGTTCTTCAGAGGGTCAGAGGAACCAAAGTGTAGGATAAAGTCCAGTGCACTTTGGGTGCTTATGTGAGAGGCCCGGGAAACCGATTTCTCCTAAGGAATCCCCAAATACTCCTTGTTGGGGCCCACCTGTAGAACCCTTCTCATATGACCACATGGCAGTTGTCTTATTCACTCCTTCTTGATGCAACTGAGGAATATTCAACACATGCTGATTTTTTGTTGCCCTAGTGAGCCTCTACATACAGGTCTTCTTCTGAAGTTCAAATGATACCTGTACTAACTGAGCACATGTGTAGACTTGAGGTACTACTGGCCTTCCCCCCTTTCCCTTTCTTCTTTTCCTTATTCCTCCTGAGAGAGGTGAGATGACCTAGAGAGAGCCCACCTTGTCTATGAGCATTTTTTAAAGTTAAGCAGCAGTGTTTAATAATATGAAAATGGCAGTGTTGCTGGCCACTGGTAGCTCATGCTTGTAATCCTGGTTACTCAGGAGACTGGTATCTCAGGATCATGGTTCAAAGCCATCCCTAGTTGGTAAAGTCTGTGGCAATAGTGGTAGAGCAACACCCTTGAGAACAAAAGTTCAGGGACAGTACCCGGACCTTGAGTTCACCATAAGTTCATAAGACAGATTTGCTATAACTTTAAATAAGTTAATTTCATAAGGGCCTCGGCAGATTTGACTTTGTGCTTACAGCTTTGAGACACTTTCCTTATGCCTGGAGCTGTCCAAGGAAGAGCCATTCTTTGGATTACTCATAAGGCTACTTGTGAAAACTGACTACTCTGAACACTTTCAAGGATGCCTATCTTCTATACTCTATCTGGAAGTATCACTGCAGCTTTGGCTGCTGGCCAGAACTTCAGCTTCAGGGACTTTGCACTAGACACAATCATGCCAGATAAACTGCCCCAATTTGAAGAATTCACTGTGGATAAGTCTTGAAACCATCTGAATGAGTCTTGCTCACTATGATGCTTTAATCCCTCAGGTGAAGTGGGAACATGTCATTTCTGCTGTCCACACAAAGTGCGTAATTGTTGTAAAACAAGGCTGTCATCAGTCCCAATGTGAATGCTGTGATCGATCTTTCTCAAAGAACAAATTGCTCAGGAATGAAAGTAAAATGAGGTTTTTCATAGAAAGATCAATTTATAGAACTTGTAGCTACCAGAACTGCTGTGAAAGAACTGCTCTGAAAGTCCTTCAGAGAAGGGGATATTGGCTAAAATGAAATCTGGAATGCCATCAAGAAAAGAATAACAAAACTTATAGACATTTAAGTAATTTTCATAGATCACTGACTGTTCTCTTGAATTCTTTGAAATATGGTTTGACAATTAGTTAAGTAGAAATGGATATGTTAATTTTTTGGGGGGGTCGGTCTTGGGGCTTGAACTCTGGGCTTGGGCACTGTCCCTGTGCTCTTCATCTCAAGGCGAGTGCTCTACCGCTTGAGCCACAGCACCACTTCCAGTTTTCTAGTGGTTTATTGGAGATAAGAGTCTCACGGACTTTCCTGTCCCGGCTGGCTTTGAACCAAGATCCTCAGATCTCAGCCTCCTGAGTAGCTAGGATTACAGGTGTGAGGATATGTTAATATTTTTATTTTTATTTATTTATTTATTTGGGGTCTGGTCGTGGGGCCTGAACTCTGGGCCTGGGCACTGTCCCTCAGCTCTTCACCTCAAGGCTAGCACTCTACCACTTGAGCCACAGCGCCACTTCCGGCTTTTTTCTTTTTGCTTATGTGGTGCTGAGGAATCGAACCCAGGGCCTCAGGCATGCAAGGCAAGCACTCTACCACTGAGCCACCTTCCCAGCCCCTGTTAATATTTTTAAAGTAGACTTCAGAGTAAAAAAATTCCATAAGGAGGATTTTTATTCTGCATTAATGGCTTTCTTTATCAAGAACATATAATAATTGTGTAATATGAGAACATCAAAATGCATTCCAAAGAAAACCTGAAAGCATTAAAAGGAGAAATAAATATACATTAGTTGGAAATCAAGCATTTCTTTCTCAGTATTCAGTAAAACAAATACAAAATAAGGAAAGTTTCAAAGATCTTGCCAACACTAAACAACTAGATCCAGTTGACACAGTTCCCTAGCAAATGAAGTGATACTCTTTTTACATGCTTATGGACCATTCAAAGACAGATCTTGTACTAGCTAAAAAAGCAAGCCATAAAACAAATTAAGAGAATCCAAATAATTTATTATATGTTCTCTGATAAAAATGATTAGGACATGAAATATATTACCAAAAAATAGCTAGAAAATCGCCCTTGGAAAATAAACAACATGCTTCTAAGAAATTAAATTGGTAGGCTGTCATTTTCCATATCCCATCACTCCCAACTGAAAAATACAGCAGGACAACCAGCCAATTTTACATTGAGTTGAATCCTGCTATCTGCCTTGCTATAATTAAGTACATACTAATCACTCATATTCCAGGTTATCTATGTGTGTGTGTTAGTTTATTTCGTGACCCTAATGTTGAAACACTTACACAACTTCACGCATGATTTTAGTCAAAGGCCTATAACTGACTTTCATAGTTCCAAATGAAGTATCAGTTGCACCCTCTCATAAACTAGTTGCTTTTTGCATTAATTTGCATACTTCTCAAGTCAGAGTGTTGCTCAATATGTCTGCACACAGATGAGTTTCTCCAAAATCCCACTATTGAAGTGAATTTGACTGTATTTTATCTAATTTAGTAAAGGAAATGAATAGAAGTTCAGTTATTTTTCATATTGGTAACAGGCATTTCCTTTTTTGTATTTATTTTTCAAATATTTTTATTGTAAAATAGTGTACAGAGGGGTTACAGTTACATGAGTAAGGTAATGAGTACATTTCCTATCAAGCATTGTTACCTTCTCCTTTGTTTTTCCCCTACCATCCCTTCCCTCCCCACCTCCCCAACTCTTCCCTCCCTACCCCCCTACAAGTGATAAAGTTCATTTTCAACATAGTTAGTGTCTTGTATATCTCATTGTTAAAATGGGTAAACCTGTATCCCTATTCTAAGCATTTGGTAACAGACATTTCTTAACACCTCTTCAGTAAATGGTGCTGGCAAAATTGGTTAATCACTTGTAGAAAACTAAAGCTAGATCCTTATATATCACCCTGCACCAGAATCAACTCTAAATGGATCAAAGATCTCAGAGTCAAAGCAGATACTCTGAAAACATTACAGGATGGAATAGGAGAAACCTTGGTCTCCATGGCATAGGCCCACATTTTCTTAAAAGAGACTCAGAAATACAACAAATCAAAGAAAGGATGGACCCATGGGATTGCATGAAACTGAACAGTTTCTACGTGGCAAAGGACATAGCAAGCAAGATCAATAGAAAGCCCATGGATTGGGAGAAAATTTTCACTAGCCATAAAACGAACAAGGGTCTCATATCTAAAATATAATTAGATCTCAAAATATTAAATCCCCCAACAACAAATCTCAAAGGAACAACCGCCTGTTTGATAAGTGGGCTAAAGACTTAAAGAGAGACTTCTGGGAAGGGATGGGAAAGGGAAACAAACAAGAGGCAACAATGCTTTATAAGAAATGTACTCGTTATCTTGCCCATGTAATTGTAACTCCTCTGTATGGTATTCTCACACACAAAAAAAAAGAATGGCCAATAGACACATGAAGAAATGCGCTCAACTTCTCTAGCCATAAAAGAAATGCAAATCAAGACAATATTGAGATACCATCTCACCCCAGTTAGAATGGCAAAAATCAAGAACTCTAATAACA
>NW_012267264.1:0-1838 GCF_000151885.1 Dipodomys ordii
CACCCCCGCGCTGGGCTGGGCCCAGCATTCAGAGAAGGAGCCAGTGGGAGGACATGTTTCTTTCAAGCTTGATCATTTATTATGCAGCAACAAATATTTAAGCCTCCTCACCGTACACATATTTTGAATGAGAGAGATATCATTTCTATCATATTTGAGCTACTACTTGAACTTTTGTGTTTGTTTTTGTCGTTTGTGGGGCTTGAACTGGGCCTGGAAGCTGTCCCTGAACTCTGTCACTCAACAAGACTACTGCTCTAGCGCTATCGCAGTCACTTCCTTTTCTGTGATTAACCGAAGAGTCAAGGACTTTCCTTCCGGGAGCTGGCTTTGAACTGCGATCCTTCAGACCTCAGCCTCCGAAGTAGCTAGGATTACAGATGTGAGCCACAGGCGCCCAGAGAAAATTTGTTTAGTGTTTCATATATATAACTGAATCTAACCTTGAATAATGGCATAATAACTGGACAGTCTGGGGGTGTACCTCAGCGGTAGATCCTTGCCTCACACACCCAGGGCCCAGGGTTGGGCCTACAGAACTGGAGGGGGGAAGAAGTATGGAAATAGCAGCAGACTGGGTGGTGGGTGAGTGGTTGCTTCTTTTCTTTCTGCCTGCCATCCTACCATCCAAGCTTTAGCTTCCATTTGCAAGGTCATTGTGGGGTTCAAGATACTTGCTAGAGCCCCCAGAAATCATCTTTAGTTCTGGGTAGCAGGAAGAAGAGATTAAAGGTGTTCCTCTCCTAGCTGACAGCTCCTAACTAGGAGTCTTCCTAGATGCCTCTCCATGCTTCCCTGACCTTGACCAGACTTCAAGGGCATGGCTACTCCTTGCTGCAGTGCAGTATGGGAAGTCACTTTCTTTGGCAGGGCCCATTGTTCACTTGCAGAAAACTGGGGTTGGACCAGTACAACATGTGGACCTTTTGGTTTTGGAACATTGAAACAAGTCAGCTCATAAACAACAACAAAAAAAGACCAATAAGGGGCTGGGAAGGTGGCTCAGTGGCAGAGCACTTGCCTTGCATGCATGAGGCCCTGGGTTCGATTCCTCAGCACCACATAAGCAGAAAAGGCTGGAAGTGGTGCTGTGGCTCAAGTGGTAGAGCGCTAGCCTTGAGCTGAAGAGCTGAGGGACAACGCCCAGGCCCAGAGTTCAGGCCCCACGACCAGATCAAAACAAAAAAAAAGAAAGAGAGGCTGGAGGGCATTGCTCAATGTCGAAATCTAGCAAGAGAAACCCTGAGTTTAACCCCAATCGTGCCAAAAAATTAAACATCTGATATATAGGCACGATGCGCACGCGCGCGCACACACACACACATAATGTTCAAAACCCACATTTTATGAATGAAATGATGGGATGTCTGGATTTGTTTCAAAATAATCCAATGGTGGGTGAAGGGTATAAAAAGATGAGCTATATGGAACAGTAGTTGGAGTGAGTTATATTTACCTGGGAGATCCTTACACCATTCTCTCTGCTTTTGAAGGGGCTATACAATTTTCATAAAGTTTCTTTAAAGTTTTGCTTTTTAATAAAAGTGCTAAGTACTATATTTGAAATGTTTGAGTTCTAAAAAAAATTGAGCCAGGAGCAGGTGGCTCACGCCTGTAATCCTAGCTACTCAGAAGGCTGAGATCTGAAGATCATGGTTCAAAGTCAGCCTGGGCAGGAAAGTCTGTGAGACTCGAATTTCCAATAAACCACCAGAAAAGCAAAAGTGGCATTGTGGTTCAAGTTAGTACAGCGTTAGCCTTGAGCTGAAGAGCTGAGGGACAATGCCCAGGCCCAGAGTTCAGGCCCCATGACTGACTTAAAAAAAAAAAAAAGCCCA
>NW_012267264.1:5305-6441 GCF_000151885.1 Dipodomys ordii
GGAAGTGGTGCTGTGGCTCAGGTGGTAGAGTGCTAGCCTTGAGCTGAAGAGCTGAGGGACAGCGCCCAGGCCCAGAGTTCAGGCCCCATGACCGGACTCAAAAAAAAAAAAAAAGAGAGTCTCATGGACTTTCCTGCCCGGTGGCTTTGAACCGTGATCCTCAGATCTCAGCCTCCTGAGTAGCTAGGATTACAGGCTTGAGCCACCAGCGCCTGGCTGTTTTGATTTTTTGTGTGTGTACCAATACTGAGACTTGAACTCAGGACCTTACTGTCTCTTAGCACTCTACCACTGGAGCCACAACTCCACTTCTATTTTTTGTGTTGTTTTTTTTTTTAATTTGGGAGTGGTTATGTAGTTGTAGATAAGAATCTCATGAACTTTCTTGCCTTGAACTGAACCCCAGACCTCAGCCTCCTGAGCAGCTAGGATTACGAGCCTGGGCTACTGACATTTTTACAAGGTTTAAAGATCTCCAGCACCTCCTCCAAGAGTGTGGAGGCAAATGTAGTCACTTGGCCTATGTGGAGACCGGCCCCATCCAGAGAGGTTAAGGAGGGGTCCCACCTGGTCACCATTAGCATAAATACAGGAGCTCTGGGAAAGGCTCATTATGAATAACAAAAGTCACCCCTTACAGCTTAGGAAATTCAGAAGGTTTTAGGAGCTCCCTACAAGCAAGAGGACAAAGACCAAAAAGACCAAAGACCGCCCTGGACCCGGAGCCACTTAGCTCTGGGAGTAGAGCTAAGCCTCACTGTGGAGCTCTGTTTGGAAAGAGAGATTTGGCCTGCAACTGTGGAGGGAGGGAGTGGAATTGGGGGTAGGGATGGAGCCTCAAAACATCAACTGATGTCACTGTGACAGGTGACCATGACTGAGGATTGAAAACAATAGGGACTTATTCCCCTCACTTCTGGGGGCCAGTTGTCCCTAATCAAGTGGTGGACCAGGGTCACAGCTGAGACTCTGCCAGAGAATCCCTCCCTCCCCTTATCATCACTCCGGGCAATCCTGAGTGTTCTTGGCTTCTGATGGTCACTCCCTCCTCTTGCTTTTTTTTTTTTTTGGTCCGGTTGTGGGGCCTGAACTCTGGGCCTGGGTGCTGTCCCTCAGCTCTTCAGCTCAAGGCTAGC
>NW_012267264.1:6491-13517 GCF_000151885.1 Dipodomys ordii
ACACACACACACACACACACACACACACAAACAACAACAACAAAAAACTTCTTTATTTCCATTTATTTTATTTTATTTGTACTGATTTTGTCAGGTCTCTGAGCTTCTTTTGCTCAAGGCTAGTACTCTACCACCTGAGCCACAGCTCCATTTTCCAGAATTTTTTGTAGTTTATGGGAAATAAGAAACTTAAGGGCCAGGTGCCAGTGGCTCACGCCTGTAATCTTAGCTACTCAGGAGGCTGAGATCTGAGGATCACGGTTCACAGCCAGCCCGGGCAGGAAAGTCCGTGAGACTCTTTATCTCCAATAAAAACCACTAGAAAACCGGAAGTGGCGCTGTCGTTCAAGCAGTCCAGCACTTGTCTTGAGCTGAAGAGTACAGGGACAGTGCCCAAGCCCAGAGTTCAAGCCCCATGACCAACACACACACACACACACACACACACATACACACACACACACACACAAGAACCTTAAGGACTTTTCTGTCTGGACTGGCTTTGAACCATGACCTTCAGAGCTCAGCCTCCTGAGTAGCTAGGATTACAGGCGTGAGCCACTGATGACCAGCTCCTACAACTATTCTATCTACTAGGGCTGGGAAGGTGGCTCAATGGTAAAGTGCTTGCCTCACATGCATGAGGCCCTCAGTTCAATTCCTCAGTACCACATGAGCAGAAAAAGCTGGAAGTGGCGCTGTGGCTCAAGTGGTAGAGCGCTAGCCTTGAGCTGAAGAGCTGAGGGACAGCACCCAGACCTAGAGTTCAGCCCCCACGACTGACAAAAAAAGAAAGAAAAAAGAAAAAAAAGAAAAGAATTCTATCTACTAAGTTTCAGAAGCTTGCCTTCAGAGTTATGGTAGGATACCCATGAACAGGAAATTAGGTCAGCTCAGCCCTGGCTCCTTGCTAAGACTGTTTTTGCTTTTTTCTTTGGGGATTGTTTGTTGCGGGTTTATTTGAATTTTTTATTTTGACTGAATTTGGGACCTTCAATCTTCCTGGCTCTTCCTAGCCGGGCTCACAGGGCTGGGCCTCGATGCCTGAATTTGGGACCTTCAATCTTCCTGGCTCTTCCTAGCCGGGCTCACAGGGCTGGGCCTCGATGACTGAATTTGGGACCTTCAGTCTTCCTGGCTCTTCCTAGCCGGGCTCACAGGGCTGGGCCTCGATGCCTGGCTCTCAGACTCTTCTTATGGAAAAGATCTCAGGACATTTGGAACACAGCCAGGTATTTGTGACCTTCCTCTATGCAAGAGGCAGGAATTATATGTCCTAAACCTGAGGCTCTGATTGCCTCTGTTATCACTTCCCCATATGGAGAGGCCCAATTGGCCTCTGAGTCTTTTGGCCTGCCTGTCGTCCAGTCTGTGGTGCACTGTTTTTGGTGTATTTGGTCAGATTCAGGCTGTGGGAGGATTTCTCTAAAGGTCTAAGGCAAGTTCTTAAAGAAGTACCCATGTGGCACACACGGGGTGTGTGTCCTCTATACACCAGAATCCATGGCTTCTAGTTTCTTCAGAAAGAGACCTGAAAGCCCAAATATCCACTAAAAGCAAGCGGATGCATGAGCAGCAATGAGCACTCCGACGCCCAGGGACCTTTTGTCCAACAAACTGAACCACAGCTCCTTGGAGAAATAGCTGTTTCCAGACCAAGGACAAGAAAAGTATGAATAAGGCTAGGGCATCGCCTGCCAAAAATAAGGAAATAAAGAAATGTAGGGACAGTGGACTCCCAGTAGCCAAATCTAAGGTAAGGTAACATCAAAAAAAGACAATGGGGGGCTGGGAAGGTGGCTCAGTGGTAGAGCGCTTGCCTTGCATGCCTGAGGCCCTGGGTTCGATTCCCCAGTACCACATAAGCAAAAAGAAAAAAGCCAGAAGTGGCGCTGTGGCTCAAGTGGTAGAGCACTAGCCTTGAGCTGAAGAGCTGAGGGACAGCGCCCAGGCCCAGAGTTCAGGCCCCACGACCGGACCCCCCCCCCAAAAAAAAAAACAAGTTTAAAAATTCCCTCCTTAGCCGGGTGCTGGTGGCTCACGCCTGTAATCCTAGCTACTCAGGAGGCTGAGATCTGAGGATCTCGGTTTAAAGCCAGCCCGGGCAGGAGAGACTGTGAGACTCCTATCTCCAATAAACCACCAGAAAACCGGAAGTGGCGCTGTAGCTCAAGTGATAGAGCGCTCGCCTTGAGCTGAAGAGCTGAGGGACAGCGCCCAGGCCCAGAGTTCAAGCCCCATGACGGACAAAAAACAAAACAAAACAAAAACAAACAAAAAAAATTCCCTCCTTTCTGCTTCCCTCCTTCCTTCCCTCCCTTCCTCCTTCAGTGTTAGGTTTTGAACTCAGGGCCCTGAACTTGGTACACAAGTGCTCTACCACTTAAGCCATATCCTCAACCCTTTAAGTGTTTGTCAAATAGAGTTTCCCATTTGGCTCAAGTGGCCTGGATGGTGACCCTCCCTAAGTAGCTGGAGCTGGATGCTAGTGGCTCAGTCCTGTCATCTTAGCTACTCAGGAAACTGAGCTCTGAGGATCACAGTTCAATGACAGCCCTGGCAGGAAAGTCTGTGAGACTCTTATTTCCAATTAACTACCAGAAAACTGGAGGTGGAACTGTGGCTTAAAGTGGTAGAGTGCTAGCCTTGAATAAAAAAGCTCAGAGAAAATGCCCAGGCCCTGGGTTCAAGCCCCAGGACTGGCACAAAAAACAAAAGAACAAAATCAAAGTAGCTCGAATGACAGGCATACATACCATTGCAGGCAGCTTTTCTTGGTTAAAATGGGGTCTCATGAGCTGGGCTGAAGTCAGGCTGGGCTCAAGTCAGGATCCTTCCCATCTCGGTCTCCTAAGTAGCTAGGATTAAAGATGTAAGACTACCAAGCTTGTGAGGTTTTCTTTTTCTTTTCTTTTCTTTTTTTTCCCCTTCCTTCCTTCCTTGCTTCCTTCCTTCTTTTTGGTCAGTTGTGGAGCTTGAACTCAGGGCCTGGGCATTGTCCCAGAGCTCTTTTGCTCAAGGATAGTGCTCTACCACTGAGCCACAGCACCACTTCTAGTTTCCTGGTGGTTAATTGGAGATAAGAGCCTTGTGGACTTTTCTGCCCAGGCTGGCTTCAAACCACAATCCTTAGATCTCAGCCTCCTGAGTACAGACATGAGCCACCAGTGCCTGGCTGTTTTTTTTCCTTTTGTTTTGTTATTTGTGCCAGTCCTGGGTCTTGAACTCAGGGACAAGGCTAGTGCCTTAGGCTGGCTTCAAACTACAATCCTCAGATCTCTGCCTTCTGAGTTGCTAGGATTACAGACTAGATGTGAGTCACCAAGCACCCTGCTCAGCTTGTTGTTCTAAGACCTCCAAGTAAACTGGGTGTGGTAACATGTGTCTGTAATCCCAGCACTTAGGAGGCAGGAATGTACAGGCCCAACTGGGTGCAAACTGGGTCCTCACATGAGAGGTTCCAGTGGTTGGAGTGGGTATGCTGATCCTGGAGATTGGCAGGCAGATCTCTCCCTGGGATCCCTCTCCTCCATGAATTGCCTTGTAATAAGATCTGGACTAGGGCTGGGAAGTTGGTTCAGTGGTAGACTGTTTGCCTTGCATGCATGAGGCCCTGGGTTTGATTCCTCAGCACCACATAAGCAGAAAAAACTTGGAAGTGGTGCTGTGGTTCTAGTGGTATATCGCTAGCCTTGAGCTGAAGAACTGAGGGATGGTGCCCAGGCCCAGAGTTCAGCTCCCAAGACTGACATGTACCGTAAGGGGGCTCCTATTTCTGTGCCTGTCTAAAAGCCTAACATTCCCATGAGAGAGAGATGTTTAACCCCATCCTGCAGATGCAGAAACTGAGGCTAAGGGAGGTAAGGTAACTTGTTTAACACTCACCAGAAAGCCTGCAGAGATCCAGTTTCCTGGGTCCATTCCAACGGTACGAGGCCTTCACCCCTTTCTAGGTGCAAAGGAACTGAGAGGCCATCTGCTGCCCAGCTGGGGCCCCTGGGTGGCACAGGTGTGGGAGGCCTTCCTGTGCCCCAGCCAGCCTTGCTACAGATGGGCGGGAACTGGTATCCCAGCCATAGACACGCTGATCCTGGACAGCCCTGGTCTCTTTAGGACAAGTGTCTCCCTTCCCCTACCTCTGTATGGCCCCCAGGTAGAGCAGAGCTCACAGTCTGGGTTGGAGGGCCTATGGGGTTGTTTTCTCTCTGGGAACAGACCAGGCCTACTCTTCCTCTCCTTATTTGGTATGTAGGGGCCGGAGAGCAGGGGGTGGGGGGGGTCCTTCCCAAGGCTGGTCCTTGAGATGAGTTTGAATCCTCACAGTAGTTATTTCTGTCACCAGGCAGCAGTGTGCATGAAGGAAGACTGAGCAAGGACTGTCCAGGACAGACAGCGAGGGCCTGCGCTGGTCATCTGGTGTGTTATACCTCAAAGAGACAATGGAGAAGGAACATTGCTATGTAGAAAATGCTTAGCCCACGAAGGGCAGAAATGTGTCCTGGCCAGTGACCACAGAAGTGGCCAGAATGGTCTCTCTGGGCCTTGAGACACTCATCTACTAAAGCAAATCAGAGGTGGAATGTAGCTCAGTGGCAGAGCACTTGCCTAGCGCATATGAGATCCTGGGTGCCACCTCCAACGCCACTGCGTGCAATCATGGTGCTCAATGTACACATGTGAAAATGGAGCCAATAGAATGCATTCTTTCTTTCTTTCTTTTTTTTTTTTTGTCTGTTGTGGGCCTGAACTCTGGGCCTGGGCGCTGTCCCTCAGCTCTTCAGCTCAAGGCGAGTGCTCTACCACTTGAGCCACAGCACCACTTCCGGCTGCTTTTTTGCTTATGTGGTGCTGAGGAATCGAACCCAGGGCCTCATGCATGCAAGGCAAGTGCTCTACCACTGAGCCACCTTCCCAGCCCTAAAATGGATCATTTCTATGCCTCCCTCTGTACCTCCGTTCCTCTACCTGGGAAGTGGGTGGAACCCTTGGTCATCTCTTGCTCTCAGGGGCCCCAGTGATGCTGTTTGATTACAAAATGGATTAAACGTCTCAGCACACCTGATACAAGTAACTCTATCTTGGACACAGATAGTTTCATTGAACAGCACCTCAAGTGGCCTTTCACTAGTCAGCCTGCCCCCCCTAAAAATGCCCCCCCCCGTCCCCCGCACCTGGACAGGCTATGAATGAAAGAGAGAAAGCGAATAGACTCCTGGAGTGCTCCAGTATCATCCTTACCCAGCCAGTGCTTCTGGGAAGACCCAGATGGGCAATGGCTCCTGGGCTGAGCCCTGGTTCCCACCCTTCCAGTCTGGACGGGTCATAATGGCCCAGGCTATGGGGCTGTGGACCAGAGGGAAGGGCCACACAGGACCTATGGCAACTTTCAGGTGCCAAACCAGCTGACGAATGTCCCACCCACTCCACTCACTGGGCATCTTTGGTGGGGCTAGTGTCTTTCAACACAAAAGATCTGCCGGTTGGGCTGGGAAAGTGGCTTAGTGGTAGAACGCTTGTTTTGCATGCATAAGGCGCTGGGTTCGATTCCTCACACATAAGCAGAAAAAGCCTGAAGTGGCACCATGGCTTGAGTGGTAGAGCGCTCATTTTGAGCTGAAGAGCTGAGGGACAGTGCTCAGGCCCAGAGTTCAAGCCCCATGACCGACCAAAAAAAAAAAAAATCATGTTTAGTCACCAGCACGCCAATGGCTCAGAACATTGGAGCTTGGGGGTTGGAGGGAAGGCATTGCTGATCCTTTTTGGGGAACAGCTCTTTTCCCATGGCTGTTGCTGTGAGCTCCTCAGAGCGCTTTGGGAGCAGCTAGTAAATGAAGTGAAACCCATCTGGTGATTGTCAGGAGTTTGGAAATGAATGTAGATCACCGTGCCCACCCCACCCCCACCCCCAGGAGTAGTGGAGCCCCAAAGCACTGACATCCAGATCTCTGTTCGCCTCTATCTGTCACATAGCAATGGCTGCTAAGTGAGGCCTGAGACCATGCGGCCTGGGTTTTGATGTCCAGAGAGATAAGAAGTCTACCTTGGCGGGGGCAGTGGCTCACACATGGAATCCTAGCTAGTCAGGAGGCTGAGACCCGAAGATTGTGCTTCAAAGCTGGCACAGGCAGGAAAGTCTGTAACGCTTATCTATAATGAACCAGCAAAAAGCCAGAAGTAGAGCTGTGGCTCAAGTGGTAGAGTGCCAGCCTGGAGTAGAAAAATCTCTGGGACAGCACCCAGGCCCTGAGCTCAAGCTCTAGTACCAGCACACACACAAAAGGAAACAGTTCTGTAAGTTTGGCTTAGCTCTACCCAGTTGGTATTAGCTCACAGCCTGCATGATCTGTTGTAGCCCCTGGTAGAAGACTGGGGCTGAAGAGACCTCTAATCCCCAGCAAGACAGTGGGTGGCAGCTGAATCGCCTAGGGACACACAGTAGAAGCAGTCAAGGAAGTAGGTTCTAGCCTTAACTTTGCCCTCACTAGCAATGTGGCCTGTACAAATTGTACATCTCCCCCCATTTGTGCACCTGAGCAGTGGGTTATCCTGATATGCAAACAAGATGGAGTATGGAAAGATTCTTTCTCAACAGCTAAGAGTCTCATCAGAATGAGGAAGCCCGGGTCCACCATCCAGTGTCCTCTGAGTGAACTTGGAAAAAGGTACCTTTCCACCAACTTTGAGCTTCCTGTGCCCCCAGAGGTCCCAGGGCAGAGAAGAGTGCAGAGGAAGGACTGTAGAATTTGTGATCCACCTGGCCTTGATCAGACACACTTGCTTCCTTGCCCAGCCTTGGCCCAAGTGCCTCGAGTTTCCATGATGGCTCCAAGGGCCCAGAGCTCTTCACTGTGGTCCCCTGACCTTTCATATATCTCCGTAACTCTCCAGAGGCAGGCCCTTCTCCCCTCCCCTCAAGTTCCCCCTGTCATAAGATGCCACCATGTCTAGTCCTCAGGGAAATGCAAATTAAAACCACAATGATATAGCACTACACATGCACTAGAATGCTAATATTCAAAAGAGTGG
>NW_012267264.1:15007-69951 GCF_000151885.1 Dipodomys ordii
GGGGGGGGGGGAGGGTGTGTGTGTGTGTGTAAGCTCAGAGGAGAGATGGTGGGGGAGGGAGGAGACTCTGAACAGGGAGGGGCCAAGACCATGCCATCATAGGACATGTGTTCTTGGAGGCTGACCATATGGCTGGTAACGACCAGCTGTTCTCTGTCTGTTCCAGATGGAGTCTGAGAAAAATGGACTTCATGGGCAGCAGGAAAGATTTAGATGAGACAAAACGATGAACTTCCTGTGAAGATTTTGGAAAGTAAATGGATGTGTGTGTGTGTATGCACACCCATGTTAGTGCAAGAGAGAGACAGAGACAGAGACAGAGAAGAGAGACAGAGACAGAGATACCAGAGCAAAGGAGAATATAATTCTTTTTCTTTCTATAGCAGTTAGGGAATTGGAAAGACAAATCAAATCCTGCCCTGAAATGAGCCTGGGTCCCTCTGGACTGGGGACAGAGAGATAGACTCAGGCCTCTTCTCTAGGTACCTCTGAGGGCAATTAGCTAGCTGGCCCATCAGTAAGACCCCAAACCAGAGCCAGTGGAGCCAGATGGTACTTACTTCCCCGCCAATCCCCTCCCAGGCGGTCGGCCCTGTGCACTCTCGTCCCCATTAGGGCAGAGAAGACCATCCATCACCATTGGTGGGGGAGGAGTGATGTCACAGCCACAGGCCTTCACTGCACAGGAAGCCAGCCCAACCCCTCCAAGGCACTAAATCATTCATGGGGAAGAGAGCCTGGGTGGCAGGAGATTTACTGCTGAGGAAACACTTCAGGGACTTGTGGAAATCAATTCTTTAAAGAGACCCCATCAGCCGACAAGTGGCCCAGGGCTGAGGCTTGGGTGTGTGACCAGGAAATGAGGAAATGGGGACTCAGGTGTTGTGGGAGGAGAAACACCCCAACTCCAAAACAGAGAATAGAAGAGATCCCGATGCCTGGCGCCTAAGGAAGGGCACATCTCCCACAACCAATGAGAGGAAATGGCAGGAGTCCTTCGTGTGACTCCAGCCCTGGCTAGCCTCCTTTCCAGTCACCTGTGTGGTTTCTGTGCCCAGATTCATGATGGATCTGTAGATATTTCAACCTAATGAAGTTGGAAGCTGAGATAGGAGGGTGCACGTACTTGGTGACCTCACGTCCCTGCAAATGGCAGGCCACAACGAGAGTGACTGCTCTCATGTAGCCCATCCTACTTCTTCTTCTGTTTTTTTCTTTTTTCCAGTCGTGGGGCTTGAACTCTGGGTGCTGTCTCTCAGCTCTTCAGCTCAAGGCTAGTGTGCTAGCGCTAGAGCCATAGCGCCACTTCCAGCTTTTTCTGCTTATGTGGTGCTGAGGAATCGAATCCAGGGCCTCATGCATGTAAGGCAAGTGCTCTACCACTGAGCCACCTTCCCAGCCCCCCCAGCCTATTTCTTTTCTTTTCTTTATTAATTGTTGCTAGTGCTGGGTCTTGAACTCAGGCCCTAGGTGCTATCCCTGGGCCTCTTTTTGCACAAGGCTGGCACTTTACCTCTTGAGCCACAGCACCACTTCTAGCTTATTTCGGAGTAGTTTATTGCAGGTAAAAGTCTCACAGACATTCCTGCCCCCACTGGCTTTGAACCATGATTCTTAGATCTCAGCCTCTTGAGTAGCTAGGATTACAGGCGCAAGAGCCAGTGGTACTGGATTGTTTATTTTTTTATGCTAGCACTGGGGCTAGGAATCAGGGTCTGGGTGCTGTCCCTTAGCCTTTTTGATCAAGGCTAGCACTGGACTACTTGAGCTCCAACTCCATTTCTGGATTTTTTTGGTGATTAATTGGAGATGTGTCTCATGGATACTGAGATCCTCACATCTCAGCCTCCTTAGTTGCTAGGATTACAGGCCTGAGCCACCAGCACTAGGCTCCCAGCCCAGTTCTTATAGTCCAAGTGCAGCCAGCTGGTCTGCCTCCCTTTCTATGGCTCTAACACTCTTCTTCGGTGTATCTCAGAAAGGAAAAAGAAAGTGAGGAAGACAGGAAAGGTCTCTCAGTGCTGAAATCCCAGAGCTTTCTTCCAGTCCTCACTTTGTAGATGAGGAGGAAGAGTGCAGTTAGTTGGCTTGCCCTTGGGAAAGGACAATGGGGAGAGGAAAGACTCCCAGAAGCCCTCTGAGAGCTTTCTACCTTCTCAGAGATGACAAAGCCCCATGGGTAGTATGAGATAAAGGGGTGGTACAGAGAGGAAGCCGTGGTGGAAGGAACAGAACATGGACAGGGCCTGGATTCCCCTCCCCCGGGGCCTCCCCCCCCCATCCTCTGCCTGTGGCCCCCATGTTTCTCTCGCTGTGCTACATAGAGGGAGAATCCCAGCATTCCATTTGTTTCTGTGTCACCCAGAGGATGCATGCACCCACCAAAAGCCAAACATAATCTTCAATACAGCAGTGCCAGAAGGTTGTGGCCCGTGTTCCTCTGGAGCCTGCGTCTTCTATTCCTGGGGACGCGTGCTAGCGCACGGAGCAGCACCGTGGAGGCTGAGGCCAGCCTCTGAACCTGGTCCACACTGAGCTCCTAAGCAGCTTGACATCATTGTCTCGGACCAAAGGCTGCTGTCCTCAGGGCAGTGCTGGCAGGGACCGAGGAAGTCCCCCACCTGCCACAGTCCATCAGCCTGTCGGGCTCCCGAGGGCCCCCAAGTTCCCATGGCCTGAAGGCTGGAGGCTCGTGCAGACCCGATCAAAGCGAGATCAAAGCACGTCGGAATTTCGTGGTCACAGTGGATCGTTCTGCTTCCCCAGCTTCTGGCATCACCCGCGGGGTCGCCAGGCTGCTCACCCAAGCCGCAGTCCCTGCGCTAACCCTCTTGGCAGGCACCCCGCCCTCAGGGGTGTCCCCAGGAAAATCTCCGCAGGTCCTGAAGTCTCGGAGCGTGGGAGTCTAAAGGCCCGAGGCCGCCGGGGACCCACCTCGGGGGGTGCCATTTGGGGAGTGGAAAAGGCGGGAGAGACACCGGGAACCAGAACCGCAAAGACTCGGGGCTGATGGCTACGGGAGGGAGGGCTTCCCAGAGGCCGGGCACACAGGAGCCGTCTAGGAGGGAAGGCGCGCCGCAGGCTCTGCGCGCAGAGGTGCGGTGCGGACGGACGGGGCCCCGCGGCGCTCAGTGGAACGCATCTCCCTCTCCACAGAACCTTCCAGAGATCTCATCTGCACGGTTTATCCAAAAGAAGGGGGACCAACTTCACTCGCTAGAATGCAGGCGTCGGACTGAATTCGAAATTCGGGACTGGAAAGAATGGTCCCTCGGAGTCCAGGCGTCGTCGTCTTCGACAGAACACTTGAAAACACCCCCCCCCTCTCCACCCCGTCCTCTGACCTGTGCCAGCGCCCCATTTACACCAGAAGAAATGGGAGGCTGGGAAAGATCAGACAAGCGCCCAAGACTAGCTAAGGGATGAATAAATATGCAGGTAATGAATTCTAAGTTGTGTTATTTAAACTAATTCTCCAAAGCAACCAAGACGGCCAAAAAAAAAAAAAAGTCTTCTAGCTCGGGGCAGAATGAATGTGTCAACGGAATTCTGCTATGGACACCGGGAGTAAAAGATGGCTCCGAGTCATCGACCTTTGGATAATCTGCAGGAGGCCGATCCCCCAACCACAGCGCACGCGATCGGGTTAGAAGCTCAAGGTCTCGGAACCCCGGAGCCATCCTAGCCCCGGGGCTGGGAGACTCCGGGGCGGCGTTCGGGTTCGCTGCGTTGGACGCGGGTCCCGGCCGGGAGGGGATACGGAAGGAAGCTGGGTTTTCCAGCCCCGCGTGCGCCCCGGCCCGCGCCCCGGCTCAGCCACACCCGGACGCGCGCCTGGCCCTGGGCAGGAGACCTTCTCTCCCGAACCCTCCGCGTCTCTAGAAAAACCAAACAACAACGAACGGACAGCCATCGTTTTCGGATTATTTTACAAGCAACGGAGGCTGAACTTGGTCTTTGGTCTCCGCCCAGACGCCTTTTCTGCCCACTTGGGTCGAGGAGTAGCGAAGGCGAGGAGTCTAGATCAAATTCCGCCAGGGTGAAGCCTGGAGGGTGCCCGGGCCTTCTCTCCTCTCCCCCCACCCCCGCCCATCCCCATCGTTCTGTTCTGGATGGGGGCTGTGGATTCGCCAGGAGCCCCGGGGTTAGGGGCTTTCTCCTGCCCCAGTCCCTTGCCTCTCCGATTCCACTAATTCAGGCTTCATCTCCAAACACTTTCCTCCCTTTAAACTCAATTCCTGCATTTACCTTTTTAAATGGAAATTTCAATACAAGCCTGTGTTTAGAAACATTTGCTTCAAACAGTTTGGAAGGACATAAAACAAACAAACAAAAAAGCCTGTAAAAATGTTTTCAGTCCATTTGATATATAAAAAGCCCGATATTCGCGGGTGGCTCACGCCTGTGATCCTAGCTACTCCGGAGGCTGAGACCTGAGGATCGCGGTTCAAAGCCAGCGCGGGCTGGCTCAGAAAACCAGGAGTGGCTCTGTGGCTCAGGTGGTAGAGTGCTCGCCTTAAGCTGAAGAGCTGAGGGACAGCGCCCAGGCCCAGAGTTCAGGCCCCACGACCGGACCCCCCCCCACAAAAAAAGCCCGACATTCCACCCGAGTTCTACTCATTTTACACAAAAAGGACCCGTTTATGTCACCCAAACTATTTTTTTTGAGATACAATGACGATTATAAATATTTTCCTCATTAAAAAATCGGGTCTCTCTATGTAGCTCAGGCTGGTATAGAACTCAATCTCCTTAGAGCTGAGATTACAAGTATGCACCAACACACGCTATTCCTCATTCTGTGTTGTGTGTGTGTGTAATTGGGCTTGCACAAAGGGTCCCGGGCATGCTATCTCTTAGCTTTTAGCTTTTTCCCTCAAGGCTGGTGCTCTACCACATGAGCCAATTTTTGGTGGGTAATTGGACAGAAAAGTCTGGCTGGCTTCCTACTAGATCCTTAGATCTCAGCCTGGTGGGTAGCTAAGATTACAGGCGTAATCCACCGGCGCCCGGCTTTTTCCTTATTCTTGTTGATAGCTGGGTGGATTCCTAAAAGAAGATCGTCTTTCGTTTGTGGGTCCAATTCCTCATTCTTTTCCATTTTCCACTACATGCTTGGGCTCCCACAGCTGGAACAGTATCTCCTGAACTCTGGCGCACAGAATCGTGCAAGATTCTCCGCGCCCATAGAAGAAAAATGCAGACGTATAATGTTCAGAAACGTCAGGAAGCTGTTGGAGTTCTAACACTTCTGCAAGAGACCCACGAGACTCTAGATTCTAGGGCAAAGCCAGAAGGGCTGGGATACATCCAAGATGGAAAGGCCATCATCTTACTTCACACACGTAGTAATCCGCGCAAGAGTGGCCAGGAAGGTCTGGCAGAGCAGCCCCAGGGGCCTAGGATTTCCCGGCGGGGGGGAGGCGATGCGGAGGGACTGGCGGGCTTCCTGGGGATGAGGGCACAGGCCCACATTCTGCCGGGGTCTCCGGGTCACCCAGGGCACACGCACGCGTGCGGGTGCATTCTTTTTTATTCCCCTGAGAGGGGGAAACGGGAGCCCAGAGAGGAGTGAGTCGCTCGAAATAGTGCCTGAGGCAAACTACTTGTTTTAAACAGAAGTGACACAGACTTAAAACTTTAGTGACACAGACTTAAAACTTTAGTTCCACGTTAGTTACCAGTGCAAGTCATTCGCCCCGGGACCTCGGCCCAAGGGCAAGAGCTACCTCCACCCAGCACCCTGGGACGGTCGAGGAGAGAAGAAGGGGCTTAGGTTAGGCCTAGGAGGTGGGAGGCCTGAGGAGCCAGCCGGAGGGACCGGCTGCTGCGCCAGGCACGAGAAGGGCTGGGTCTGGGTTCGAGGGCAAGGCGCAGAATCTTCCACGTGGGGCTAAACAAGACGGGGTGTTGCTTCTGAACCGGGACTGAGGGCAAGGAACCCAGAATTGGGGTCCCCCGGCTCACGCACGACGCCGGGCAGGGCTGGGGCTTGGCGGAGAGGAGGGAAGGGGATCTCTCCGGAGGCGCGGAATGCCGCAGCTGGCAGGCAGGCGTCGGAGCGCACAGGAGGGTGGGGTGCTTGCGGGTGTGCGGGGCGCTTGACAGGCCAGCAACGAAAGGACCCGAGGTCGGCCTGAGCCACGTCTTCTCCGGCTCGAGTCCTGAGCTGTAAGGGATCCGGGGTACCCGGCCCCTGGGGGCCACCCCCCTCATCGTCCCGGCCCGGCTCCAGTTACCCGCCGCGCCTGCTCCCTAAAATATGTATGAGACCCTTGCGGGTGCGGTTTCGCGGCCCCTCCCAGGGTGAGGCTGGGGGCCTCTGGGTGCGCAGGGAGCCGCGGGGGGAGTGAGCGGCGCTGGCTTCGGGGCCTGGGCCATCTCGATTTTCAGCAGAGCATTTAAGAAAGGTAGAAACCGGATCCACCTCGACCGCGCCCCCACCCTTCCCGTCCCGACCGCCGGACCCCGCAGCCCGGCGGCTAGCTTTCCGTGGCGGTGCGGTGTCTGGTTCTCGACAGCAGGTGAATGGGCCCGGGCGGGGCGTGGGGGCGGGGCCCACGCTATAAAGGGGCGCTGCAGGCCCTGGGGGTCACTCGCAACCGGCGTGGCCTGAGCCCCGGGGCACATTGCACCCAGGACCCTAATGGGCTTGGGGACCAGGTAGGGCGCGGATGGGGACGCGGATGGGGAGACTCTGGGCGACAGGTTTGGGGGGTTGCGAGTGGGCTGGGAAGGGGTTAACATGTAGTCACCCTCCCCCCCTTTGGCCCTGTTGGGCCCAGCCTTGCTCTTTATCTCCTCCGCCCGGGTACCGGCGCAGCGCGTCCCATCCCGAGCTAGGCGGGGAGAGGGACATCGAGGTCCAGAAACTCGCCTGGCCATCCCGCCTGAGGTGAGTCTTGCTTCTGGAATCATCGGTCTGCCACATCCACCGCAGGAGCAAGCTTCGCCCCGGAGTCGGGTGTGTCGAGGGTTCGTAAGTGCACCGTCACGATGGGCCCCTCGCGGCTCAGCGGAGCGGCGGGGCGGGGTGACTGCAGACCCCCTCCCCCACCCCTCCCCGCCCCCACCTCGGAGCCCCGGACAGGTGCTAACGGTTTTCGATCTCAGTGCAAGGGATCTTTTGGTTTGGTGAGGGGGGGCATCGGCTAAGCACCCCCCTCTTCCATGTTTTTATTTTTATTTTAGAGGTTTCTAGGCTGCCAGACCTGCTGGTCCATTGGAAGAACTAGGAGCTAAAAGGGAGGAAGGCGGATTAACGTTTTATTTTAATCTGGTTTTGAACGGTGGTTGCCGTCTGGGGCGGCCGGGCGCAGCGGGGACTGGGAAGGGCGCCCAAAGCTGCCGCGGGGGTGGGGCTCGCCGCAGTGCTCAGGATGCTGGGGAAGAAGGAAGAGGCCACCTCCACGCTGACAGCTGGGGAGTACCTCAACCCCGCCCCGCCCCCTCCGCTCCCCGAATGCTCCCGAGCTTGGCTGGAGCAAAGGATGATTGAGAGGGATCTAATCCGGGCCTGCGCCCCAGCTCCGGCCGGCCCCGCCCCTTCCCCGGGGAGCCACCAAGCTATGGGGGGCGGGAAGAAAGGGAGAAGGGAACTGGTCTGGGGGCGGCTCCTCTTCCCCTCCCCCCTTCCGGGACAGGCAGCCTTTGTTCCAGGCGACGGCGGTGGCCAGACACCTGTGGGGCTTCTGGGCTGGGCGCAGCCGGCGAGGACTGAGCGGGAGGTGAGATGCCTCTACTCCAGCCATGCGTCCCCGGCCCAGATGCGCCCACCGATAGGTCAGCGGCGCCCCTTTTCTGCGGGGACATTCAGATCCTTCCAGAGGCCCCGCAGTGCACCGGGGCTCCCAACGTGCACTTCCCCTCCTCCAGCCCAGGGTCGGATTTCCCAGCTTGCCAGGCTACACACACCTCGGCTGGCTCTGGGTTCGCAGGGTGGCGGGGTAAGCCAGACGTCGGGGGGGGGCGCATCTCGGCTTGCAGTACCCCAACCCGAAGGTAGGAAAGGAGAACGGAGAGTGGGTGGCGGGACCCTCTGGGGCCAAATCTGGCTGGATTGAGACGAGCAGGCGGGGCTCCCAGCGTCTCGGCAGCCAGGTCGGGCGTGTCCTGCGCCGCTCACCAACCCGAGCCACATTCAAGGTGAATCATCTCGGCCCGCCTCCGATCCCACCCCCGCCTCCCGGCACCTGAGCCAATGGCGCGGCGCGGGGGGCGGGAGGGGCACGGCGGCGGGGGGGGGCGTAAAACCCCGCCGGAGTCAACTCCGCACTCCGTCGAGCCCCTGCGTCTCCGCCGCTCTCGAGCCCTCCCGCTTCCCTCTTTCGGGGCGGCCGGGGGCCCCGGGTGCGCTCAGTTTATCAGGCTCTGGAGCCCGGGTGCCTCTCTAGGTGCGCCCCGCCCGCTGCGGGGAGGCCGCTCCTCCTCAGGTGGCTGGGCCGGGTCCTTCGGATCTGTCACCCGACACCCAGGAAGCGCGCGGCCCCATCCCGGCTCCTCTTTGTTCCCCCGCTGGGTTCCGCGCTTGGGCGCCGCCTCCCCCCACAACCCGGGCCGTAGAGGTTCGGGGGCGTGCCGCCCCCGGCCCACTCTGGGCACACCCTAAATTCCGTCCACTCGGCTCCCTTCAAACGGGGGCCCTTTTTGGCTATTCCTCGTGCGTGGATTCGGCGAGGAAGGAGCTGGGGGGCGGCCGAGCGCCCAGCACGGAGCCGGCGCAGGTGAGTGTTTGGGGCGGGGCCAGGCGGAGCCCCCGCCGGGCCAGGAAGAGGTGGGGGCGGGCGCCCTGGGCCAGCCGAGAAGGAACCCGGGTTCCCGGCTCAGCCGGTGCTCGGGGTGGAGGCGATGGGCCCTCGGAGATGACTCGGCATTGCGAGTTCCTGGCTCTCCGGAACTTTCCGGTTGGGGGTTCCGGGGACCCAAGCCCTGAGTGGCACGTGTCCTGCTTCTAAGTGCTGTTCCCGGGCGGAGGGCGGCAGCCAATTTGTGGATTGTTTGGCCGGGTGCGTTAGGGCGCAGGCCCGAGCGCCGCCTCCCTGAGGAATTCGGCTGGGGTCGCGCGCGCCTCTCGCCGCCCTGGTGGGCCTGGGGGGAAGTGCAAGGTCGGGGGTCGGCAGAGGTGTGAGCCGTGGGGGCGTCCGGACCCGGGACCCCGACTCTAGCGTCTGCCTGGAGGCTTCCCTGCTAGTTCGCTACGGCCTCCGTGGCCCGGGGCCGGCCCCGCCCAGTCCCTGGGGAAAGCTGGTCTCCCATCTCCCGTTGGCCTCCACTGCGCAGCCTCGGGTCCCCGAGCGCCCGGGGCACGCGGCCGGGACGCCCCTCTGGCGTCTCCGCCTATTCCGTGGCTAGCACTCGGGGGTCCGCCCAGAGCGATCGAGTGGACGTGTGGGCGGCGGGACGGCGCTGCACTGCTCAGCGCATCCTAAGGGTGTGGGGCGGTGAGGGCCGTCGGGGGTATGGGGGATCCTGCGATTTTGCGGAGCCCTCCAGGCTGAGCCATTTGCCTCCCCTTCTTCCAGCCCTGGCTGTCCCTACGCGGTGCGTAAAAATATTTGCCAGTGCAGGCGGTGAAGGGTGCTCAGAGAGGTCGGGGCAGAGGGCAGGCGGGCTCAATCGTTCCCCCTGACCGTCCCCCTCCCTGCGGGCTGGGTGAGGACAGAACCTCCCAGCTTTCCACTGGGTTTTGCTAAACTCCTGATGACTAAAATCCTGATTTCCCTCCTGCGGGGTCAGATGGGGGTGCTCGCGCTAGGGCCGTGATCACCCCCTCCCCCCTCCCCCCGCCGCCGGTACGGATCACTCAGTTCAGCCAAATGCGCGTCCCCCTCCGCCAGTCCCGTCGTAATCCTGTTAGACTTCGAGTCGGCAGGTCTCAGATCCGAGGGCGATCCTTCGAGGTAACCGGCTCCGATGCCCTCCCTGCGCACACAGCCCACCACCCTGCAGCCTCGACGTTCCCATCCGGCGCCTTGCCCGCGAGGCTCCTGGTTTGGTGAGAGCTGGAGCCGAGGAGCCGCAGCCTTCACTTGCCCGGCTCCTGGCCTCTCGTAAGCCGTCATGGGGATGAAGGAGAGGAGCCCTCCAGTGCGGCCTTGTTTAAAGAAGGACGCATTCCAGTGCGACAGTCTCACTGGTGAGAATTTCGTTTATTATTTTCTCCACCAGGCAGGTTAGTGCAGGGGCTCCTGGAGTCGCCGTGCTCCGCGCACATACCCTGGTTATTGGAGTGCGCGCTGTTGGCCTGAACTGTACTGAGAGCAGCTGGAGGAGGGGGGGACCTCTTGGGTTAGGAGAGCCTGGGATTGCTGGCCACACCCTACGCATGTCCGAGGGCCAGGCTAACTAACCCTCGTCCCTTGGCATTCGTTGGAGATCCGGGGTGGAGGGCACTCGGTCCTGGGGCTCCAGATTCGTTGTGTGTAGATGGGAGCAGGTGGCCGGGTGCAGGGCTATGTGCCCATGAGTGCCTCGAAGCCTTACGGGCCAGCTTCACTCTCTGGAGACCCACTAGCTGGGTTGGGGAAGTCTCCTTTCAGTGTGGGTTCAAGCGCCCAGAGAGAAAAAAAAACCCCACGGAGTAGGAGACTCCTCGAAATGTCCTAAGGTCCAAATAGAGGTCAAGAGGGCGGGGTTGATACCAAGGATAAATGGGGAGCAGTGCCAGCCAGGACCTTGTATTATAAAGGAAATGTAGGCTTCACACCCTGAGAAACCCCAGCCCTCAGCCATCCTGCAGGTCAGGTCTTCTTTGCACAAAAGCACACTGATCTCTTCTAACCACCATTAGAAGTGCATTTCTTTGCTTTTGATTTCAAGGTCAGGGAGGGCAGAAGAGGCCGTGCTGAGAAGCGGCACAAACGGTGTCTCTTTCTCCCCTTCCTGAAGTTTCCTATGCTGCTTCTGCAGCTTTGGTTTTCAACTCTCACTTTTTTGCCACCTATTTCAGAAGAAGTGGGAGACCGCTTTCTTTCTTGGGACTCAGGTCTTCCCTAGCCAGATGCTGCGGGGCCAGGTTAACCTGCGTTGTGCAGGGCAGTGTGGCAGCCAGGCCGCTGCGGCACTGCCTTCTGCTGCATTTGGGTTAGGAGGGGCCAGGCTTGGCTGGGGAGGGGCCTTGCCAGCTGATTAGAACTGAAGGCTGGAAGGGGATTTGGCTTTGTAAGCTGTTCTTGCTCTCTCTCCCCAGTCAGTTACAAAGAAGGAGGAAACCAGAGACCAAGGGTACCCACAGAGAAGCCATGTCAGAAGGAGCGGACATGATACTAGGCTCCTCTGCCTATGGGATTTGATTCTTTGATGCTAGTCCTCTGCTCTTAGACTAAACTCTGCTTCTTGATTGCAAGTGAATTCTTGTTCGCCTTCATCCACTACCTTAACTCCCTGTATCTCTCCAAAAGAATTTTGTGTTTTTTTAAGGGCCCCAGGGGCAGGGCGGATGGTGGGGGTAGGAGAGATGGGGGAGGGGAGGGGCTGAATATCTTCTGGGTAGAGTTCTCAAAGTGCTGGGGCTTTTATTTAAATGCAGATTTCAGGATGAGCCCTAATCAATCTACATTTCTAGGGGCTCCTGAGTGATTCAGGTTGCCTGTGTGTGTGTGTGTGTGTGTGTGTGTGTGTGTGTGTGATTCAGGTTGCCGTGTGTGTGTGTGTGTGTGTGTGTGATTCAGGTTGCCGTGTGTGTGTGTGTGTGTGTGTGTGTGTGTGTGTGTGTGTGTGTTTTCCACTTGCTCCTGTGCCCGCTGCTCAAGGCTAGTGCTCTATCACTTTGAGCCACAACTCCACTTCTGAATTTCTGGTGGTTAATTGGAGATAAGTCTTTCAGACTTGGGCTGGCTTGAACCAGCTCTCCCTGCAATGTTGACAACCTCCCCTGGTGTCCTATACCCTTTGCTACTTGCTTTCTTTCAGAGAATTGTATTGGGAGAAACAGGCTGAAGGCCAGGAAGTGACTTCCCCAGCCACCAACCTGTCCAGTTAGATTGGTGCCTGAGTAGATGGATGGGCTGGAGGGCCTGAGTGCAGCCTTGGGCACGTGTTACAAAGCCATTCTAGGAGGGTGTGTGGAGCATTGACTCCAGAGCAACTAAGGAGGCTTTGAGAGATCACTAGTATATATTATTCACCTGGGGATTTGGGTAGTTTGTGGGCTACCCCTGACCTTTGCCAGAGTGTTTTTCTAGACACTTTGCCCCCCTGGGTCCCAGGCTGGCTTAGGGCAGGCTGAGACCTATAGTGGCTGCTCTTCAGAGTCCCAAACCCTTCTGCCCTGTCCTCCCCCATCACATCCCCGGAGACCCACCCTCCCTCTTTCTTCTTTTTCCCCAGAGCTCTTGGCACCAGAGGCAGAAGCCTCCACAGTACCTTCTCTTGAGGCAGCCACTCTGGCAACCACTGATGCAACCTTCCCCGCCCTCCCTCTGATCCCTGCTCTCCCTCCATAGACCCTGGTCAGAAGCCACTTCCAGTCTCTTCCAGGGGCAGTGTGCCTCTCCAAGCTGCCTCCTTAGCCATAAAGGACCTTTGCCTTGATCTTGGCCCTGGGCTGACCACAAAGACGCCTGGCCTGTGCACAGATTTGGTCTGCTGGTGCACAGGGCAGGCTGGGGACAGGATTAATAAGAGAGCCAGTTGTCTTGGATCTGGGGTGTTGGTGCCTGGGCTCAGAGGCCTGGAGAGGCATCTTGGATAGTCTGGTGCTTGCCCCTTTGGGGCTGGGTGGGGCTTGGTTTGATAGGGGAGGAGAGGATCTGGCGGCTGGATCTGGGGATCTGGAGCTCAACTGACTGGCGAGAAGATGGATGGTCCTAATCCAGCCTAGGTGATGGTAGAGGGATCCTGGCCTTCTAGTTGAGCCAGGAAATACCTTGATACAGCCTCCGACTCCACCCAGGATCACAGCACTTCTCCATACTGTCCTTGGCTCCTTGAAGGTCATCTTGGGCTACAGAAGCAATGTAAGCTGGCAAAGAAGAGGGTGAGGAGAGCTGCTGAGCCATTGTTGGGGGAAGGTGGGTAGGTGGGGCAGTTGATAACCTGCTGGGGGCCCGAAGTGGGTAGCTAGACTCAGAGGCCTGAGGTTAGACCTTCTGCAAGCAAGGAGTTGCCTTGGGGGCAGTTGGTCTCCCCACATGTCAGCAGGCCGGAGAGTGTGACTCCTGTTCTGTGTATGGCACTGGTAGAATTCACTGTGAACAGTCTCGGTCAGTGAATTACCGAAGGGCCATAAACAGAGCAGAGACAGATCCGCGAGTGCCTTGGCAGACTTCTGCCTCCCCAGAGGGCCTGGATGGCCCTGTTCTTAGTGGCACAGGGAAGCAGAGATCGGGTCCACTGTGTCCCCACAGAGGGCTTGCTTCTGTACCATCTGCTTGGCCAATTTTGGCACTAGCACATTTTTGCTTGTGTCTCCGCTCTGAGCAATCATGTGCAGTGCCAATATGGGAAAAGCGGACCGGGTCCAACTTATTTGCCTCCTCCCTGGCCCATCTGCCTAAGTGCTGGGTAAAGGCACAGCCCAACCCAGTGGGCAGCCAGATCGCCTTACACTGCCTGGGGCCAGAGTAGAGCAGGAATTGGGCAATCTGAGCTGGGCCGCCAGATGGAGCCCCTCAGGGTGGGGGGGGTGGGGTCACCATCTGTAGGGCAGGCCTTAGTGATGCCACGGTTCAGAAAGGCACTCTCCTGACCCCCGTCTCCTTAGCACACCCTTGGGGTGAGACCTTGGCTGGCAGCATGGGACCTAGCCTTCTGCTGTGGGACCGCTGTCCCTGGAGCCTGTGGTGGCCTGGTTCATCTCTGGGCATCTCTGAGGAGGGGAGGGCATTGTAAGGGAGCTTGATTGAGATCAAAGGTGCTGGGAGGTTCTAGGGCAGGGACCAGTCAGTGATCTCTTCACATCCACCCACTGGTGGTTTCCTGCATCCCTGGAGCCAGGCTGTATCTTAACTGAACCAGTCCTGTCTTGTATCACGCATGTTAATCTTGCGGATCCCAAACGGATGGATGGAATGGGGTGTGCGGTGTGTGTTTTCAGGGAGACGGGCTCTGGGAAGAGCCTCTGCAGCGCAGCGTGCAGTAAGTAACAGCAGGGCAGTGCCGCCCTTCAGTCACCACAACAAAATCTGTGGAGTTAGCCTGGTGGCTGGGTCTTGTGCCCTGGGTGTTCTCCGTACTCTCCAGTGCAGAACAAAATCTCAGCTGTGGCCCTGCAGTCAGCCCCTGGCCTAAAGGTTGCCTCAGATGGCAGATCCTGAAGCTGGGAGGCCTAGACCTGGTGCAGCAAAGCTAGGAAAGACCTGCCAGCCAGGCTGTCCCTTTGTGAAGCCAGCTGACCTGGCACACTGACTAGCCGGGACTTCTCATCCCTGAAGTCGTGGTTTCTTCCTCTGTTGGGTATGCTTCTCCCTGGGGAATCCTGGGTAAGGACTGGTAGCTTGGTCAGGTGACTAGAGGGGACTGGGCAGGATGAGGTGTGTGATTGATTGAAGCTGGCAGTTTTGGAGGACCACAGATCCAGTTGGCTGCCTGGCAAGAACATGGCTGGGCCATTCGTGCTGCCTGCTTGTATGCAATAGAGACTGTCTTGGGTGGATCATGTCCTTTATTTCTACTGCTACCCAATAGAGAAAGAAGCTCAGAAATCTCTATGGTGTTGGTGGCCTTTTGCCCTGCTCTTCAGAGTACCTGTGTGTATGTGTGTATATGTACCTGTGTATATGTACGTGTGTGTGCGCGCATGTGCCTGCATGCATGCATGGTACATGCTTATTTCAGTGAAGAGGGCATTTATGTTTTGGTAGGGTGCCACTGCTGGGTTCTCCCTCTGACTGCCCAGATGCTCTCCTCCTGATCTCATGTCTGTACCAGCCCCAAGAGATCCAGGCTGACTGTCCTGGAGCCATCCTTGCATGGAGAGTGGGTTCCTGGCTGTCAGTATGGCATCTCTGGTATTGACCACATTTCTGTTCCTTCTGCCTAGCAGACCCTGGGCTCCTGTCCCTCGCGTGGCTTTGCTTCTGTTCCTCACACCAGCCCTGGGTACCCAAACTTTGATTAGTAGGTACTGGAATGACCAGTTCTGTGCCCTTGCCAGCCTTCATGTCCTGCACTCTCCAGGGCCTGCATTCCAGAAGACCTCAGGCCGCATCTACTTTTTAGTTCTTTTTAGCCCATTCCAGGCCTCCATCGTAGTGACTGCTGTGCTCTACCGAGGTGAGTGGGTAGACAATGGTGGGGAGAGGTCTCAAGCCCCCCCCCCCCCCATCATGCTGGCTGCTGGGTGCTGCTTTCAAGTCTCCCAGGCTGTGGCTGTAGGATTTACCTACCCCACAGGCACCAGGGCACCAGGGCGTGTTGGGGAGGTTTATCTGAGAAGCACTTTGCCCTGTTTTCCCTTGTTTTTCAGGCACAACCACTCCCAGGTGTCCAAGCAGCTTTCCCTGCCGGTCCTCTCTGCCCTGCTGGCTGGCTTCAGAGCTGGTTGCTCCCCCAGGGCCCCTAGGGAGTGGATTTTCCAGACTCCAACCCCTCCCCCACCACCCATTTGCTTATTCAATCCAGGCCATTATCTTGGTCCTGCCTCTCCACCACGGGCCTCAGGGCCTCAGGCTCATGGAAATGCGATCTGATCTGGCTCTATTGATCGCCAGGGGGAAGGGCTGCTTCTCTCACCGGCCCTAGGCTGGCCCTGGATGTCACAGCACTGGTGGATAGTGATGGGGGCAACATTCTCCCTCCCCTTCATTGGGGTGGGAGAAAGTAGTTTCCTACATTCCTAGGCTTTGGGGATATTCTGAGATGAAAGCCCAGGTCCTTGCTGAGCACACAGGCTTGCTCACCTAGTCTAATGCTTAAGGGGTTTTGTCCTTGCTTGGAGTCATGTGGCCTTTCCACCAAATGTTTCTCTGCAGTGCTGTCCCCTAACACCCAAGTCCAGAACAGCGAGGTCCGGTTTGTACCTAACCTACATTTTGTGTGTGTGTGTGTGTGTGTGTGTGTGTGCGTGCGTGTGTGTGTGTGTGTGTGTGTGTGTGTGCACGCAAGTGCGCGTGTGTGTGCGTGTGCTGGCCCTAGTGCTTTGAACTCTAGGCCTGGACACTATCTCTGAGCTTCTTTTGCTCAAGCTAGTGCTCTACCACTTGAGCCACAGCTCCATTTCGAGCTTTTTTCTTTTTTTTAAGTAGCTTATTAAAGGTAACAGTCTCACAGACTTTCCTGCTTGGGCTGGCTTCGAACCACAATCCTCAGATCTCAGCCTCCTGAGTAGCTCGCATCACAGGTATGAACCCCTAGTGCCTTCATTTTTCCCATGGCATCTTTCCCTCTACTGTGATTTGCCCCAAAGGGAAGGGATGGTGGCATTGCTGACGAGGGGCCCTGTGGGGCCAGCTGCTCCCCAGCTTGCACTTCTGTTTTAGAGGTGGAGTGCACCTAATGATTTGGAGGTGTTTAGGGGTCCTGATGCAGTCTGCGGGGTAAGAGGTCTGCACAGGTGTTTCTCAAAGGAGTCAGGTCAATGCCATCCCTCTGGGGTGTGCTGTGCGGGGGCTGGCGTGAGTAAGGGCCTAGGCTTCTGCAGTTGGGAGAATCCTGTAGGGATGGGGTATGCAGCTGGGCTTAGCATGGCCTGTTGCTGAGTGGCTGATACCTTGGGGCTGCCAGTACCCTTCCCTGGGGAAGGCTGAGCTCCAGGTCTTGCTCTACCACCTCTCTAGGGGAGGCCACAGGCCCTGGAGTGGTTTGTCTGGGGTTATACAGGAAAGAAAAGTGCAGAAACCCCCTTTTGCAGTGGGGCAGCCTGAGGGCTTCCGGCCCTGGGGAATGGGTCTCCTTGGATTCAGTGGGGTGGTGGTGGTGACGTGGGATATTTGATAGGTAGCAAAACACAGCTCCCACAGCTGTTTTTTTCTCCCTAGTGATCAGGATACACATATCCCACAGACACCTGCTCCCCTGGGGGCCTGGGTTATAAGTACCCTTTGAGGGCCTTGGCCACGGCCTAGGTTCCAGTCTCAGTCCCTCGGGTGTGTCCATAGTTGCCCATCGCACCTGCAGGCTGTAGGGCACTGATGTAGGGAAGGGAGGGCAGAGGCTGGGTCAGCAGGTGAGGGCTGTGGAGACACAGTGTTCACACCAGGGCAGCTGAATGAACAGAAGGACCCTAGGCGGCATCCACCCCACTCCTGCTGCAACAATTGCTAACTCTCTCTTTCAGCCATGGCGGCCACACCAGCTCCAGGTTCCAGCTCGGACTGGCCTCCCACCGTTTTTGGCAATGGTAGAACTCACACTGGTGAGGTAATGGGATCCGGTGGTTCTAGACTTGCCAACTATGGTGTGAAGGCCCAGCCTCTGAGGGAGAGTCTGTGCCAGGTTGGGCCTCACTGTGAAGGAGGAGGGGGCTGTGGCCCCTAGAACCAGTGGGCAGTGGCAGAGGGTTGGCGCAGCTGGAAGGGACTCGGTGTTTCCCTGCGCCCCCCCTGAGGTCACAGGCCCCCCCCAGTCAGCTGGGAGGCTGTCTTCCTGACTCACAGCAGGTGCTACGAGGAGGAATTGGCAGCCTTGGCCACACTGGCCTTTGTCAGGGAGGTGGGGAGTCTGCACTTGGCGGGGGGGGGGGGGGGGGGGGGGGGGGGGGGGGGGAGGAGACATTTGGAGTTAAGGTGACCTCACCTGGCTCTTTTGGGGGATGTCTTCCTACACTATCCCAAAAATCCCTGAGGTGGGCTTTTCCGTCCTGTATGAGGGTGGGTCCCTCCTTTGGGCTGCAGGTAGGAGGTTGGGGACAGAGCATGCTGTGCACCCATGGATATCTGCTAATCTTGTCAAGGCCAGTGAGGGACACATGGGACAAAGGCTCTGAAGGGATGGGGACACGTGTTCACATGTGTAGACACAAGGCTGGTCCCCTGGGATATTGGTGGCCCATGGGCTATAGACCACTCTACCTCTGTGCTTCATGGATTGACTGCTGATAACTCAGACCTGACAAAGCCCCACAGCCTATGTTCACAGTGGTGGCTCTGTCAGGGCAGCCCAGAGTTCCTGGAGCTCAGCTCAGAGGTTAGGTATCGCAGTTCCCAGTGATACAGTGGTGGACTGACCTGTTGGGGAAGACTTGGGTCTGGGGGTCTCAAAATGTCTTGTGCCTATAGATAGATGGTCAAGGGCTGGGAAGGTGGCTCAGTGGTAGAGTGCTTGCCTTGCATGCACTGAGGCCCTGGGTTTGATTCCTCAGTACCACATAAGCAGAAAAAAGCCAGAAGTGGCGCTGTGGCTCAAGTGGTAGGGTGCTCGCTTTGAGCTGAAGAGCTGAGGGACAGCGCTCAGACCCAGAGTTCAAGCCCCATGACCGACAAAATAAAAAAATGGTCAAGGCAGCAAAACTGGATGCTGTGCGTGCGGGATACGCGAGTGCATGCTCTCGCCAACACAAATAGTAAAGCCTTTCCTCTACGCTACTCACGGCTGACCCGCTGTTCTCCCGGCTGGTCCCGTCACTCCGAGTCCAGCTGCTGCTCTCTTCCCCCTTCAGGTCCTCAGAATATCAGCAGTGCCATTACCAGGCTGCTGGGTGGCTAATACCTCACCACATCAGCTGGCACAGCTCTGTGCAGCCTCCTTGGAAGAGATGGGGCTGAGTAAGGTGGGGCAGGCAGAGGGCACCCAGAGAAGAGTGGGGGTGGCCTCTGAACACCTGAAGGTGTTAGGTAAGTAAGGTGGCTCTGCACAGCAGCACGACCGAAGAGTGATGTGCGTGCCTAAGGCATGCCTGCTCCTGGGAGCACTGAGGACCTGAAGGGTCTGGGAGATTGAGAAACAGGAAAGGTGGCTATTGAAGAAAACACGGTACCTTTGGTTAAGACACAGCGCAAAGTCTTGAGTTCAAGTCCCAGTTTAAAAACAACACCAACAATACCGGCTGAGAGGCAAGCCATTATTTAGGGGACATGTTTTCTTCAAACTGTTGTCGGAGCCACAGCAGTCTGGGGGCACATGATCAGATCTGTCTTTGGCCAGATTATTCTTGTAGTTAATGAGAAAGGATCAAATGAGACATTGGGTGCATGGTGGGAGAGCAAGGGTTAACCCAAGAGGTGGGGTAGGAGGAGGTAGGCAGAGGCCATAGGGAATGCAGTAGTAGGGCTTGGCACACTCCTGGAGGTGAGTGGGGGCTGCCAGAGTCTGTCTTGAATCTCCTGAAGAGCAGAAAAACGAGGAGGCGGCGGCATGGGTTGCGCCCTTTCGTGTAGCCATAAACCCTGGCAGACTGGATGGAAGGGCAGTTAATGGTGTGCATAATCATTGCCAGTGCTTCTGCTAAGTGGTAAGCGTTCGGGGGAACAGGTGAACAGCTGCAATTATGTAATTTATAGTCAAAAGATGGAGGCAGCAGAGCTGGTCTGTGCTTACCTCCAGCCATCTCTTCTGGCACAGCTGCTGGGGCTCCAGACTGACTGCTTTGTAGACTGAAAGGGGCAAGCAGGGATGGCAGTGGAACCTTGCCAGGTTGGAACTGAAGAAGAAATGCAAGGGGTGAGTCACTTTGTATAGATTGGGTCCTGATAAAAAGCTATTATGTTGGAGCACTTGCTATGTACTGGTATTTCCCCCCACCCCCCTCCAATCCTGGGGTTTGAACTCAGGGCCTGGGCGCTGTCCCTAAGCTCTTGTGCTCAAGGCTGGCACTCTACCACTTGAGCCATAGCGCCAACTTGTGGGCTTTTTCTGAGTAGTTTATTGGAGATAAGAGTCTTTTCTGCCTGGCCTACCTTTGAACCTCCATCCTCAGATCTTTTGAGTAGCTCGGATAGCAGGTGTGAGCCACCGCCTGGCTCTGTGCTGTATTTTCATGACTTCAATCATCATTGCAAACCCCAGGCAGAGCATCAGTGAGCAGAGAGGACCGGGATGCTAGCGTGTGGACTAGGAGTGAAGAGGAGTGTGATCATGGGCAGTTAGTTCTTAGTGGTCCCTTTGATCCCTGCAGGAACTACTCAGTTCTTGGGGTCTGGACACAGAACCAGTGTGTGTGGGGGGGGTGGCCCTAGAGGGTGTGTGGGGATCGCCCAGGGACCATCACAGTTGCCACATCTCAGCTGGGCTCCCCAGTCTGCACTGCTGACTGGGTTAATCTCTCCAGAGCCCTCCTTCACCTGCCCCAAGGGCCTGACCTGTGCTAATCACTAGCATGACCCAGCCCTGCCTTGCACTGACACCAGCACCTCCTTCCTCTCATCCTCAACCTCTCTTCTGTCTGCCACAGCTCTTCCTCCAGGCTGTTGTCTGGCATATTTCACCTTCCTTTGCTGATAAGTGGATCTACTGCTTCCTGCCCTCCAACTTGAAGGCGCTCCCATTCCTACAAGCACACCTGGAATCTCAGACCTGAGTATGCATCTTCACTTGAACCTTAGGCCTCTCCGGGATCCCGGTCACTGCCAGAATCCACATACCCACCTTGCAAGGGATTCTCATGGCAGGTAGTCCATGGGTCTTAGGAGGTCAGGAAGACATACCTGGCTTTGACCTTCAAAAGGGAGGTTCTAGCCAGTGCCAAGGCTGGCAGCCGGCTCCAGCCTGAGAGCTAAGGACTTGGGACTCCACAGTCTCCCAGATTGTGGGAGCATCTTTTGAGCATCCAATAAAGGCAGGCCTTTCTCCTGCCTCCAGCTGGGCTGAGGCGATGGGCCAGGCAAAGGGTGGCCCTCGACAGCAGTGAGGATGGAGGGGAGAAGAGAAAGTGGCATAGACGTGTGCTGGCATTGGCAAAGAAATAGTTCCAGAACTGGGCGTGTCCGGCCGGCTTTGAAGAGAGAAGAGGGAGGAATGAAGGAACAAGCTGTAGCACAGGAGATTTGCCAGAGGGGACAGTGAGAGATGAAGATGTGGACACTGACCCTCTTGGAGTGGACTATCTGGAGGTTGGCGCTGTAGTATGTCTGGATCCCACACTAGTCACTTGCCCTAAGGTAGCAGAACTTACGATTGGCATGCTAGGACAGCATAGGATTTCAATGGGAGGCAATTTTGCCTCCTTCTAGGGACAGTTAGCAGTGTCAGGGGAGGTGCCCCTGACGGCTAGTAGGCTGGGAGCCAAGGAAGCTGCTCAACATCCTACAATGCAAAGGATGGCGCTTTTCAACAAAGAATTATCTGGCCCAAAGGGTTGGTAGAAAGCTGGACCTGAAGCTGGGCGCCCGTGGCTCATGCCTGTAATTCTAGCTACTCAGGAGGCTGAGATCTGAGGATCATGGTTCAAAGTCAGCCCGGGCAGGAAAGTCTGTGAGACTCTTATCTCCAATAAACCACCAGAAAACCCGAAGTGGTGCTGTAGCTCAAGTGGTGGAGCCCTAGCCTTGAGCTGGAGAGCTGAGGGACAGCACTCAGGCCCAGAGTTCAAGCCCTACAACCGGAAAAAAAGAAAGAAAGCTGGACCTGAACTGGGCCTGATGGTGCACACCCATAGTCATTGCACTCAGGAGACAGGCATAAGTTCTGGAGTTCAAAGCCAGCCAAATGGTAGTTTACAAATAGCAAGTTGACATTTGAGAAGAATAAGTCAATCATCCTCTGTTTAGAAGAAAATCAGTTGTACAAGGCAGGAACAGAAGAGACAGACGTGCTGAAACTCAAGGGAAGACTGGGTGACTTTAGTTGAGAGAGAACTGGAGGAGCCACAGCTCACAGGCCTTGGGAACTAAGCAGTCCATCCCTGCAGAATCTGGGTTACATTCAAGCACCTGCTCCAGAGCTCTGTTCTCCGAGCTGCACAGACTAGACTTAAGTACCTAGAGCCTTTTGTTACTTACACATTTAAAGAGATGTTTAAAAATGTACCTTTTGGCTGGGTACCAGTGGCTCATGCCTGTAATCCTAGCCACTCAGGAGGCTGAGATCTGAGGATGGCGGTTCAAAATCAGCCTGGGCAGAAAAGTCCATGAGACTCTTATCTCTAATAAACCACTTACAAAACCGGAAGTGGTACAGTGGCTCAAGTGGTAGAGAGCTAGCCTTGAGCTGAAGAGCTGAGGGACAGCGTTCAGGCCCAGAGTTCAAGCCCCATGAACAACAAGAAAATAAAACATGCACCTGGGAATGCGCTGGGAATGTGGCTCAGGAGTAGAGTGCCTAGCACGCATGAAGACCTGGGTTCGATTCCACCAGAAGTGGTGCTGTGGCTCAGTGGCAGAGCTTGCCTGGTATGGATTCCATCCCCAGAAAAGGAGTGGGGTGAAGGTGGTAGAAAGGGGGCACGTATCTTTTGACCTAGTCTTTGGGTTTTGTGGGGAAAGTCATTCAGGAAATCTAGTCCACCTGGAAACGGTTTTCTGCAGAGGTTGAAACTGGAGATGTGGTCAAAGAAAGCTGAAGATGGGAAGATGAAGGCTGTTTTCAGTCTGTAAGCTTCATGGTTTTTGGTGCTTCTGGACAGTGAGCAGGAGCTGAGGGGGCTGCTGAGAGTCACCCTTGCCTGTGGGTGGGACCTGATAGCTGAGAAAAGGTGAGTTCTCCAAGGTGTTTGGCATTCTGTAGCCGGTGCTGTCTTTAGGTGGGGCTAGATCAGGTCACCTTTGCCATTGTGCCAGTTTAGGTCAGTTCCTCACCACAGTACCACTGGTGAGAACAATGGATTATAGGCTTTGCATAGTTCAGGTCAGACACAGCTTTAAATATGTGATGAGAAAATTGCACACAAAGAGCCTGGCTTGTGGGGCTGGGAAGGTGGCTCAGTGGTAGAGTGCTTGCCTTGCATGCATGAGTCCCTGGGTTCGACTCCTCAGCATGACATAAGCAGAAAAAGCTGGAAGTGTGCTCTGACTCAAGTGGTAGAGCACTAGCCTTGAGCTGAAGAGCTGAGGGACAGCGCCCAGACCCAGAGTTCAAGCCCCACTACCGACAATAAATAAAATATTCAAAAAAAGAAGCCTGGCATTTATAATGAACGTGTCTTTTGTTATATTTTTTAATTTTTATTTTATTATAAAGGTGATGTACAGTTACATAATAAGTCAGGGGTTATAGTTACATAAGTTAGGTAGAGTACATTTCTTTTTTTTTTTTTCATTTTTTCTTTGTCAGTTGTGGGGCTTAAACTCTGGGCCTAGGTGCTGTCCCTGAGCTCTTCTGCACAAGGGTAGCACACTTCCACATGAGCCACAACACCACTTCTGGTTTTTCTGGTGGTTTATTGAGGTAAGAGTCTCATGGACTTTCCTGCCTAGGCTGGCTTTGAACTGTGATCCTCAGATCTCAGCTTCTTGAGTAGCTAGGACTACAGGTGAGCCACCAGTGCCTGGCTGCATTTCTTTTTGGACAATGTTACCTTCCCTCTTTCCCAGTTTATTTTCAGCGTAGTGTGTCCAGTGAGTACCACTATTTGTTCACCCTTGGTTCCTTCATTTCTGTGTGTTTTTTTTTTGAAAAAATGAAAGGGGGGGTGACATTGTCCAAGAAAGAAATGTACTCTTTATAACCCCTCTGTAGATCAACTTCAGAATAATAAAAAATTAAAACAAAAAGCTTGTTTCCATGTTGTGGATGTGTCTTCTGTCACATTGCAGATGCTTCAGGCTAGCCTACAGCGGGAAGCGGGCAAATCCTGGGTTCTTGGAGTTCTGCTACAGGAGTTGGCCAGACATGACCCAGACCTTCCAGGATTAGAGGTCCTGTCTGCATTGGATGGATCCTGCGCTGCTTCCTGAGAGGCTGATGGAGTAGGCAGACAGTGGGCCAAGGGGTCGGCAGTGGAAGGAGCAATGAAGGCTCCGTTTCCAGTCAGGACCCCTGCCTTGCTCTGTCAGCATATGATTCTGGAGGGTCTCCTGCCTTTTTTCCTTCAGCCCCAGGGAGGCCCCTGCCACCTGAAAGCCAGCCTTGTGCATCCAGCTCTTCTGAAGGTGGCATGGAGGCGGAGTGGGAGTGGGTACAGAGCACGTTGAGCAGAGGAGGAAGGACAGTTTTCAGTGGAAGTTGTAAGGGGAAGGGAGCAGAGGTTCCCATCTCCATGTTTTCCGAAGTTGGCCTTTCTTTTTTATTTAGTTTTTCTTTTTTTGGTGCCCATCTTGGGGCTTGAACTCAGGGCCTGCACACTGTCCCTGAGCTTTTCTTTTTTTGTCAGTCATGGGGCTTGAATTTAGGGCTTGGGTATGCTGTTTCTGAGTTTTTATGGTCAAGGTTAGTGCTCTACCACTTTGGGCCAAAGCTCTACTTCTGATTTTCTGGTGGTTAACTGAAGATAAGTCTCATAAACTTTTCTGCTTACTCTGGCTTTGAACTGCTGTTTTCAGATCTCAGCTTCCTGAGTAGCTAGGATTACAGACATGAGCCACTGGTGCACAGCTGAGGTTGCCCTTTTATGAGTTATGTGAAAATTGAGCCCTTTGTTCCCAGTGACTGACCTACAAGTCTGATGTGCCTTCTTCCGTTTATGGACTTAAAGGCATCTTGTCCTGGCACTTTAATTTTTTGTGGGTCATGGAGCTTGAATGCTGGGCCTGGGTCCTGTTCCTCAGCTCTACAGCTCAAGGCTAGCGCTCTACCACTTGAGCCATAGCACCACTTCCGTGTTTTTAGTCATTTATTGGAGATAAGAGTCTCATGACTTTCCTGCTTGGGCTGGCTTTGAACTGCAATCCTCAGATCTCAGCCCCCTGAGTAGCTAGGATTACAGGCATGAGCTTCCAGTGGCCAGCCACAATCACCACTTTTAACCAACTTCTGTTGACTCTCCCCATCTCCTTAAGGACATTTTCCCAGAATTCTTTCCCTGTAAATATGCCCCATCATTAAGTCCATCCAGTCAGAAGGTTAGATCTCAAACCTGAGTTACACTGGATCCCTCTGCTATGGGGTAGGCCTCTGCCTCATGGATGTGATACTTCCCTTCTTTGTAGTCCAGAAACTGGGATTGAAGATGCTGGATTGTGGGCACACAAGGAGACAGGAAAGAGAAGGCAGAAATCTTTAAGCCCTTCCTTCCATAAGACCACTCTCCTCTAGACACCTGAGATGGACTGAGCAGGCAGGCTCCCTGCCATGTTAAAGTTCCTGGGTTGGTGATTCTGCTGAGATTGAGGGGTCCTAATGCCAGTGAGAACTCAGTCAGGGCTCTGGACACCATCCCAGCGAGTGGGAAAAGCACCACACTTTCTTGGTGTAGCCATTTTGTTTTTTAGTGCTTTGGATTTAATGCTTTGATTTTCAGCTGCTTTCTGAGCATCCTAAGGACAGGACCACTCAGCCTCTGAAGAAGTGACAAGAAACCACTGTCCCTCCCACCATGCTGACCCCCATAGTGGCAGCTGTGTGACTTCCTTTGGCTTCAGCTGACTCTTGATTTTTCTCTGTAAACTTCATTGTGTATATCTTTCATGTAGCCTGCTTCAAGTTATTTTTGTGAAAAAGTATTTTCAAAAAAATCTGTCTTTTAGGAATAATAAAAGTGTTTTAAAATTAGATAATGGTGATGGTTGTATAACTTTGTCAATATACTACAGACCTCTGAATGGTGCACTATTAAGCAGATAGGTATGTAGAGTATATCAATGAAACAAAAATCCTTGAGGTCACGGGGATGGTGCAGATGTATGAGGGTTGGGCAGCACATGACCGCCTAATTCACCCATTCAAATCTTCATACACAAGGGATCTAAGTGGTCCATTGGAGGGTGTCCTTCATGCACCTTCATTACTCCTGGCATCAAAACCACCTGAGAGCTGCCACCATCTGGGGTTTGGATCCAGTAGCTCTGACCCTATGGACACCACTGGGGGCATTAATTGGAGATAAGTCTCATAGATTTTCTTGCCTAGGCTGCCTTCCAGTTGTGATCCTCTAAGTCTTAGCCTCCTGAGTAGCTATGATTATGACACCAGCATCCAGCTTCCCATTATCTTCCTATTGTTTTAAATTTATTCATTTATTTTTTGGTCATGGGTCTTGAACTCTGGGCCTGGACACTGTCCCTGAGCTTGTCTGCTCAAGGCTAGCGCTCCACCACTTGAGCCACAGCACCACTTCCTGGTTGTTGTTTTTTTTTTTTGGTGCATTGTGGGTCTTGAACTCAGGGCTTAGGCACCATCCCTGAGCTTTTGTGGTTGAGGCTAGCTCTCTACCAATTTGAGCCACAGTGCCATTTCCAGTATTCTGGTGGTTAATTGGAGATAAGAGTCTCATGGGATTTTACTGCCTGGGCTGGCTTTAAACTGCAGCCCTCAGATTTCAGACACCTGAGTAGTTAGCCTTACAGGTGTGAGCCATTAGTGCCTGGCTCCAGTATTTTCTTGATTAAGGAAGGAACCACTGTAAAACTTCACTCATCTGGGAGTCTGCTCCAGGTATGACAGTGGTCCACTTCTAGAACTGACAACAGGCTGGCCATGGAAGGGGCTGCCCTAGGTTGATCTTAAGACATACCTAGAGTTTACTTTAAAAACTAAAATCCTAGCAGGGCGCTGGTGGCTTACACTTGTAAGCTATTCAGGAGGCTGAGATCTCAGGATCATGGTTCAAAGCCAGCCCAGGCAGAAAAAGACATGAGTCTCTTATCTCCTATTAGCCTAAAAATCAGAAGTGGAGCTGTGGCTCAAAGTGGTAGAGCACTAGTCCTAAGCAAGAACTGAAACAGCGCTCTGGCCCTGAGTTCAAGTGCCAAGACCTACAAAATAAAAAAAAAAAACCTGGTGCCTCATACCTGTAATCCTGGCTACTCAGATGCTTGAGATCTGAGGATCATGGTTTGAAGCCAGTCAGGGCAGAAAAATGAGATATCTTCAATTAACCACCAGAAAACCAGAAGTGGAGCAGTGGCTCAAAGTTGTAAAGCACTAGCCTTGAGTGTAACTGCTCAGGGACAACACCCAGGCCCTGAGTTCTGGCACCATGAACTCTGGGCCTGGGCGCTGTCCCTCAGCTCTTCAGCTCAAGGCTAGTGCTCTACCACTTGTCACAGCGCCACTTCTGGTTTTTCTGGTGGTTTATTGGAGATAAGAGTCTCATGTACTTTCCTGCCCAGGCTGGCTTTGAATGGTGATCTTCAAGATCTCAGCCTCCTTAGTAGCTAGGAATATAGGAATGTGCCACCAGCGCTCGGATATAATAATTTTCTTAAAAATCTAGGGGCTAGGAATGTGGCTTAGTGGTATAGAGTGCTTGCTTAGCATGTGTGAAGCCCTGGGTTCAGCTCAGTACCACATAAACAGAAAAAAGCAGAGCCGGGCACTGTAATCCTAGCTAATCAGGAGGCTGAGATCTAAGGATTGTGGTCCAAAGCCAGACTGGGCAGGAAAGTCCCTGAAACTCTTATCTCCAATAAACCACTAGAAAACTTGAAGTGGCACTGTGGTTCAAGTGGTAGAGCTCTAGCCTTGAGCTGAAGAGCTGAGGAACAGTGCCCAGACCCACAGTTCAAGCTCCACAACCAACCAAAAAAAAAAAGAAAAAAGAAAAAGGCAGGCAGAAGTAGCACTGTGGCTCAAGTGGTAGAGTTCTAGCCTTGAGAAAAAGAATCTCTAGGGGGAGCTGGGAAGGTGGCTCAGTGGTAGAGTGCTTGCCTTGCATGCATGAGGCCCTGGGTTCGATTCCTCAGCACCACATAAGCAAAAAGAAAAAAAAGTCCCTGAAACTCTTATCTCCAATAAACCACTAGAAAACTTGAAGTGGCACTGTGGTTCAAGTGGTAGAGCTCTAGCCTTGAGCTGAAGAGCTGAGGAACAGTGCCCAGACCCACAGTTCAAGCTCCACAACCAACCAAAAAAAAAAAGAAAAAAGAAAAAGGCAGGCAGAAGTAGCACTGTGGCTCAAGTGGTAGAGTTCTAGCCTTGAGAAAAAGAATCTCTAGGGGGAGCTGGGAAGGTGGCTCAGTGGTAGAGTGCTTGCCTTGCATGCATGAGGCCCTGGGTTCGATTCCTCAGCACCACATAAGCAAAAAGAAAAAAGCCGGAAGTGTCGCTATAGCTCAAGTGGTAGAGTACTAGCCTTGAGCTGAAGAGCCAAGGGACAACGCCCAGGCCCAGAGTTCAGGCCCCACGACTGGACCCCCCCCCCCAAAAAAAAAAAAAGAATCTCTGGGATAGTGCCTGGGCCCTGGATTCAAGCCCCAGGACTGGCAACAACAACAATAACAAATCTAAGCCAGGCATCGGTGGCTCACGCCTGTAATCCTAGCTAAAAAAGGAGATCTGAGGATCATAGTCTGAAGCCAGCCTGGGCAGAAAAGTCAAAGAGCACTTCCAGTGAGGGACTCCTCTTCCTATTTTGGCTCCCATTAGCCTGGGCGCTGTCCCTCAGCTCTTCAGCTCAAGGCTAGCGCTCTACCACTTGAGCCACAGCACCACTTCCGGCTTTTTTCTTTTTGCTTATGTGGTGCTAAGGAATCGAACCCAGGGCCTCATGCATGCAAGGCAAGCACTCTACCACTGAGCCACCTTCCCAGCCTGACATTAGGTATTTGTGATGCTAAACAAAACAGACTCTCAGGCCAGATCTGAACTCTATCCCAGTTTTTCTTTGCCTGCAGAGTATGTAAAGAATTTTTTCATTTATTAATGAGATCAGGAGATCTTATTTTTAAAAATCTGGATCCCAGATAATCTAGAAAATTCTGAAGCTAGGACAGCAGGGCCCATCTTTTATTCTTTTCTTTTTTTGGTCGGTTGTGGGGCCTGAACTCGGCCTGGGCGCTGTCCCTCAGCTCCTCAGCTCAAGGCTAGCGCTCTACCACTTGAGCCACAGTGCCACTTCTGGCTTTTTCTGCTTATGTGGTGCTGAGGAATTGAACCCAGGACCTCATGCATGCAAGGCAAGCGCTCTACCACTGAGCCACCTTTCCAGCGCCAAGCGGGGCCCATCTTTAGTGAGGTGATGACCTGCTCTTTCCAGAGATCCTCCCATTCTGCCTCTCCTTCCCCACGGGAGCTGTTTCTGCCTCACTCACAGGTTGGGGCTTACCTGGTCACTAGGGCAGCTGATTTAGCACCTCCCATCCACACATCAATAATCAATCATGGAAGGCCTCTATTGGTTCTAGCAAAACTAGTTGTCTCCATAAGTCTTTGGTGAAGGCAGGATCTCCCCAGGTAATCAGCCAGGGGTGGGGAGCAGCAGCTCTCACCTGCTGAGAATCACGCTGACCAGGGTCTCAAGATCAGCCTCCATTCCCTCAGTGACTGAGCCACTCCTTTCTCTGGCTCACCCTCTCTGGTGAAAATGCATGGTGGTGGTAGTGTGTGTCTTTTGTGCAAGGGAGTCCTTGCACAAAAGCCCTTTTTGTTTTTGTCAGTCATGGGGCTTGAACTCAGGGCCTGGGTGCTGTCTCTGAGCTCTTTTTGCTCAAGGCTAGCTCTCTACAACTTTGAGCCACAGTGCCACTTCTGGGTTGGTTGGTTTTTTTTGAGTATATAGTTAATTGGAGATAAGAGTCTGGGGGGAGGGGTGGGGGGGAGGATGGGAAGGGGAAACAAAGGAGGAGGCTACAATGCTTGATAAGAAATATACTCATGATCTTGCCCATGTAATTGTAACCCCTCTGTACAGTATTTTCACAATTAAAAAAAAAAAAGTCTCAGAGGGACTTTTCTGCCCACACTGGCTCTGAACCGCAATCCTCAGATTTTAGCCTCCTGAGTAGCTAGGATTACAGGCATGAGCCACTAGTGCCAGCCCCTTGGCTTGAACCACTGTCAAGCAGTAAAGACATAAAGACAAAACTTCTTGCGCAGTGCCGGTGGCTCACAGCTACAATCCCGCTACTCAGGAGGCTGAGATCTGAGGATCAAGGTTCAAGATCAGCCAGGGCGGGAGAGACCCTTATCTCCAATTGAGAGAGAAAGAGAGAAGGAGAGGGAGAGAAAGAGAGAATGCTAAGTAGAGGTGTGACTAAAGTGGTAGAATACCAAACTTGAGTGAAAAAGCTAGACAACAGGCCCTGGGTTAATCGCCAGTACTTACTGGCACAAAGAAAAGAAAAAGTAAAAAAGTAAAGACTTCTTGACCCCTCTCATTCAATTATCGCTAAGAAACCAACCAAGCCATCCAACAACAAAAAGAAATGGTGTGGGGAACGGGGTCCCAGCACACACAGGCAAGGAGATTATAAAGATAGATTTGGAAGGAGTTTGAGCTGGGGGTGTAGCAGAGCCACAACTGGAAAGACAGCAGTGATTAAGACTAGAAACCAAGGGCTGGGAATGTGGCTTAGTGGTAGAGTGCTTGACCAACATACATGAAGCCCTGGGTTTGATCCTTCAGTAACACATAAACAGATAAAGCCGGAAGTGGTGTTATGGCTCAAGTGGTAGAGTGCTAGCCTTGAGCAAAAGAAGCTCAGGGACAGTGTCCAGCGCCTGAGTTCAAGCCCCAGGACTGGCAGCAAAAAAAAAAAAAACCCAAAAAATAAAAAAACAAAAAGACTAGAAACTGAGGCAAGAAAGAATTCATAGCATGGAGTTTCTTTTTTTTTTTTTTTTGTCGATCGTGGGACAACTCTGGACCTGAGTGCTATCCAAGCTCTTCAGCTCAGGCCAGTGCTCTACCACTTTGAGCCACCGCACCATTTCTGGTTTTCTGGTGGTTAAGTGGAGATATGAATCTAACGGACTTTGCTGCCTGGGCTGGCTTTCAATTGCGATGCTCAGAACTCAGACTCCGGAGTAGCTAGGATAACTGACGTGAGACATCAGTGCCCAGCTAGCTTGCAGTTTCTTGACACTTCAGTACTAAAGAGTACTCAGGGTGGGAGACCCTCCCAACACAGAAGCAACATCACTGGCCTGGATTTTTAAATGTGGATATAATTAAATCCTAAGAACACCAGGTAGTGGAGCTATGTTCAAGTGGTAGCCTTGCACAAAAAAGCTCAGGGACAATGCCCAGTACCAAAACTAGAACAGCCTTTCAAGCATCTTTAGGACTCGTCAAAGCAGACTTTTCTCTCACACCCTCATTCCCTAGGATTTAGTACATGGGATGAAGCTGGTCTGGTACTGGGGCTTCCAGCAGCTCTGATCTGTCTTCTGCTGCCTCCTTCCTCCTTGCAGAGTTCTACAGCACCAGCAAGAACAGTTCAAAGACTGCTGACCTTTGAGTGTAAGCATCTTTCGAAAAGCACAGAAGACATCCCAAAAGAGAGCTCTTGTCCAAGAGGCCAAGGGCTCCTACAGAGAGGAACACTTCACTTCCTGTTGCCACATTTTAAACTATTTATTGAATGAGGCAGTATTGACAGAATGGAAAACAACACAGAATCCATGCTCTGCTACTGGGGTTTGACTTTGCTTTTTTTTTTTTTTCCTTTTCTTCTTGGCCATTTCTCAAACTATTGGGAAGTTATTTCATCACAAAGGAACATGGACTTTAAAGCCCCTGGACAGCTTCACAATGACAATAAAAAATAATAATTAAAAAAATAACAAATTATAGAACTAGGACTGTTTATATGTAAATTTCCCTACCCTCCCTCCCATTACGTACAGAAAGAACATACAAAGAACATTGGGTAGTTTTATATAAAACAAGCAAATACAAGAATCTGCAACTTTTCTCAAAGGCTGAGCAAGACATGAAGACTCTTTTAATGTCGCATTAAAAAAAAAATAAAACCAACCACATTAAATACACGGTCACACACATGTGGGGACTTAGGAGGAGGAACTGTTAACTCCCTGTAACTGAAGGAGCAGAGATTTGGCCTGTCAAAAAGTCAGATGAATTTAGCCACTGGAGGCTCAGGGCTTGCAACCAGGAAAGCAGAGGATTTAACAGTTCGGAAGAATGCAGGGGACACAGCTTACAGAGGCCTGAAGCTGGGGCTGAATCAGGATGCCGCTGCTTCCCCAGCCAGGGGTCCCCGTTCATCACAATTTCCTCTGTCAAGTTATAGCTTCATACAGTTGGAGAAAATGGTTCCCCTTGGTGCATCCTGCTCTCTAATTTTTCTTTCTCTCCTTCCTTTCCCTTCTGCTCCTCCCACCTCTTCCCCTCCCCTCTCCCCCACATCCACAAGCACGCTCAACACGCACTCTTCAGACCCTTAATACTTCTGCTCCAGTTCATATACATATACATGACCAATTCAGGATTGACCTTAAAGCCAAAGCAACTCTTCAATAGTCATGAGATCAAGAAGGATTTCCTGAAAGAGGAGACGGGAGGCTGAGGACACCTTCTTGCCCCAGCCTGGGACCCCTTCAGGACATTCGCCTGCCCATGGCAAGTTCAGCACCTGGACCAGCCTGAGGAGGAGTGTCTTAGCTGCAGACCACACGGGCCTGCGAGCGCTTTCTGGACCCCCGCCTCGTCCCGGAACCTCCTTCCTCAGGTGAGTCCAGCAGGGAGTTCTGGGCGGCCACTGGGAGGCAGCTTTGGTGAAGGGCATGGTCACCTCTGCCTGAGTTTGTCAGTAGCTCAACGCATGACCCTGGTATGAACAAAAACCAGGTGGCTGTGTCTGCCCACGTACCCTATCACCCACTAAACTGGGTGAATTATTCTTTCCACAGCTCACCTTGATTCATACAGGTTATTTCATGTGGGTTTCAATATATATATATATATATATGTATATATATACTTTATATATGTAAATGTGTATGTCCATATGTACACATATACATATATACTCACACACACACACACACACACAAACACACACACACACACACACACACACACACACACACGTCCCGCAGAAAGAAGTCCTGCCACAATTTGGCTTTTTTGGGACAGTGAAATAGTGCAGTTTCTTACTTCACCAATCCCAGAAAATCAAGAGTGGTGCTTTAAAAAATTCAATTCCAAAATCTGCTGCCTTTCATCCTTTAAAAAAAAAAAGTTAACAAAACTTTTCTTCCAAAGTTGAGAGACTTAATTCCATTTGATTGCACCTCTGCAAATGTGTAAAAAATGTTGAAGTAGACTAGAAAACGACGCCATGTTATGGCTGCATGTCACTGTTCCAATGTCACCACCTCCACAGCCTGGCCGTCCATGGTGACTGCGCTGTCCGATATCCTGGTGGTCACTGGAGCCATGGCCACCTGCACTGGGCCGTTGCCCTGGGCGAGGCTGGTTACCACAGTCTGGTACATGCTCACAGGGATCTGGACCAGCCCTAGAGAGACAAAAGGCAAGACTGTTGGTGAAGTTCCTATTCAGGTGCCTGGATGGAGGCTGGCTGTGAGCAACCAGTTCCAGGGCATCGGGTGTCACTGCCTGGCACCAATGTTTCCTCTGGGAGATGCACAAACCCATCAAGTAGTCAGTGCCCCCGTCCCATGGGCCAGCTGGCCGGCCAGCCCTTCCACGGCCATCTTCCTCTGTGGCTAGACCCTCACGCTCTGATGCTCTGGGACACTGCCCGCCAATTTCAACTCTGCATATGCTCCAGTTTCTCACAACTCAAAAAGAAAAGCTTTCCCTTCCTCTCCACTCTTCTGGTCTCTGCTCCGTCTGTCCCTTCCTTTCAGAGTCAAGCTTGCCACACAGACTGGAAAAACGAATGAAAGAATGAATGAAGAAAGACTCCATGTTGACCTTTTCTTCCTTCTGAGATCAGAATGACAGGGAATGGGAGGTCTGGCACCTGCAGAAAGGAAAAGACTGAAAACAGATTTGGTGGGAAAATTCTATTTAATTGGCTGGACTAGTAGCTACCCCAACCCCAGTGCCCCAATTCATGACTCCACAGCTGAGATTCAGTCACTGTCTTGAGAAACTGACCTGGGAAGATCCCAAGAAAAGACCACATTTGGTAGGGAAGAGGAAGGCCTGTTCCCCTAACATACTCCTAAGGTTACAAGTCAGAAACAGAAGACAGGAAATTGTTGGACATAATAACTTTCCAGAACTGTGTGGGGGAGGGGGGAGGCTGGGAAGGGATGTGAAGGGTAAACCAAAGGAGGAGGCTGCAATGCTTGGTAAGAAATGTATGCATTATCCTGCCCATGTAATTGTAACCCCTCTGTACAGTATGTTCACAAATAAAAAATAAATAAATTAAAAAAAAATAAAAAAAATAACTTTCCAGAACTGGAAAAAAAAGAAAGAAACATGACTTTCAGTCTGAAAAGGCCCAGTTGACACCTGCTTGCACAAGAGATGAAAAAGACCCAAACACTAAGCACATTAGCAAATTTTCCAAACAGTAGAGAGACATCAAGAATCTTAAGAGGTTCTAGAATTAACAAGTTATACACAAAGAATTGGTAATAAGTGCAGTGTTGGATCCCACAGAAACCTAGAAGCTAAAAGTGGAGCAATGCCTTCTAGCATCCTGGCAAAGATGCCTTCAGCCTACAGCTCGGCCTGGCCATTGTTACTGCCTGTGTGGATGGCACGCCCACCGGGGCAGAGTAGACACATCTATGGGTATGGAAGGGTCCAGCCGCAACCCCACTCTTAGGAAGCTCAGAAGGGGGTGCAGTATGCCGCTACATCTTGGAGGTCCTGAGAAATGGGGTGTGGGAGGGGGAGAAAATGACAGGAGCAGAGGGAAAGAGCTGAAGTGCAGAGGATTTTCTAGACTTGGATATAAGCGGTGATTATGGTTCAAAAGCAGATGCCATCCCACCCCAAGCCAAATATTAACTTGAAGGGAAAATAAGTTATACAAGAAGGAAATGTTTGGGGGTGGGGGGGGTGGGAGATGGGAAGGGATGGGAAGGGGAAACAAAGGAGGAGGCTACAATGCTTGATAAGAAATGTACTCATTATCTTGCCCATGTAATTGTAACTCCTCTATACAGTATTTTCACAATAATTAAAAAAAAAAAAGAAGGAAATGTAGGTTGGGGTTCGGTGGTTCACACCTGTAATCCTAGCTGCTCAGGAGGCTGAGATCTGAGGATTGCCGTTCAAAGCCAGCTCGGGCAAGGAAAGTCTGGGAGACTCTTTATCTCCAAAAAACCACTCAGAAAAACCGGAAGTGGCACTGTGGCTCAAATGGTAGAGTGTTCACCTTGAGCTGAAGAGCTGAGGACAGCGCCCAGCCCAGAGTTCAAGCTCCATGACCAACAAAACAAAACAAAATAAAACAAACAAAAAACAACAAAGACAAAAACAAAAACAAAACAAAAAGGAAATGTAACAACTAACAACATATTTGGCAACAAATATTTTTCTGTGTGGTCACAGATAACAAGTTGTCGAAAAACTATCATTCAACTTAAAATGATAGACTTTTTGTTTGTTTTAGCAACAGTAAGGATATATGTGACCCCTCCCCCCAAAAAAATACCTGGGCTACAAACTTTTCTAAAACAGCCCATTTAGTCCTTGTTTGGGGGACAGCACCAATTTAAAATATCACTTGAATGGGGCTGGGAAGGTGGCCCAGTGGTAGAGCGCTTGCCTTGCATGCCTGAAGCCCTGGGTTCGATTCCTCAGCACCACATAAGCAAAAAGAAAAAAGCCGGAAGTGGCATTCAAGTGGTAGAGCGCTAGCCTTGAGCTGAAGAGCTGAGGGACAGTGCCCAGGCCCAGAGTTCAGGCCCCATGACCGGACCCCCCCCCAAAAAAAAAGAATCACTTGAAGACCTTGCAATACAGTGATTAGAAGGTGCCCTTGCCAGCGCTGAGAATGCCCAGGATCACAGGATGGCAGTTCAGCTTTGGAGCCCTCTGCCTCATTCCAGCTAGGCAGAGGATCACAGTCCAAGCTGGCCCTCAGCAAAATCACCAAACCTAACCTGAAAAACAAGCGAGTAACAGCAAGCTGTGGGTGTGGCTCAGTGGTAAAGTCCCTGCCCAGTAAGCCAAAAACCCTCAGTTCAAACCCACTCCTGCCATTACAATTTAGAGGCCCCCCTCCCATCAAAAGCCCTCCACTGGGGCTGGGAAGGTGGCTCAGTGGTAGAGCGCTTGCCTTGCATGCATGAGGCCCTGGGTTCGATTCCTCAGCACCACGTAAGCAAAAAGAAAAAAGCCGGAAGTGGCATTCAAGTGGTAGAGTGCCAGCCTTGAGCTGAAGAGCTGTGGGACAGCGCCCAGGCCCAGAGTTCAGGCCCCACGACCGACCAAAAAAACAAACAAACAAAAAACAAAAAAACATAGTGGCTGGCACTGCTATAACCAGAGAGATCTTCAAACATGGTACGTAGATTCATTGTTCCATTATTTCCCAATCACTATACACATCAACAAGGGTCTCCAGATGTAGCCCGAGCGCCTCAGACCCACAGTCCTCCTGCCTCAGTCTCAGGTGACTCCACGTTGGGATTGTAGGCTGTGCCACTCAGGAAGTAGCTGAAGTTCTTCAGATAGTGCACCTCCGTGCTTGCCTGTACCGTGACCGGTGTCTGAAATGACTGATTTTTTTCTGAGTCAGCTTTAGATTTTGCCTTCTCTGGCTTGGGTCTGTCCTTGTGGCCCCACCCTTTGTGCAGGCCTCTGTCGAGGGATGTCTTACTCCCAGCACTGGGTGTTTGTCTTGCGTTGGACTGTGTACATTCATGACTAAGGTGGGAGAGTTTTAAAGTAATGAGAATGAGCTCCAATAGGAGCTCCCAGCTCGGAAGAATAAGGTAAAATGTAAACGCAACAGGCTACAACTCAGACCCATCCATGTGAAGTTTTTATAAATTCCACTTTCTGTATTCCACATCAGCCAGGGAAGGAAAAAATTGGGCTGTTCTGAGTGTGTGCAATGAGCTCCACAAAAGGAAAGCTGTCTGAGTGAATAACTGGTGACAGTGACTACACATCTTAAATGCTTTTCAGAGGGAGAAACTCTACACAGGAGATATTGTATGACTAACCCCACTGCTTTCTACATGTACTTCCTACTACCATTTTAGATAAATGCATTCTGTCTCTCTCTTACACACACATCTTGATACAGGATTAGATTAAGTCACTTCAATGTCTCTGACCTAGCAGTCTTTATATCCATGGCAAGGGAGGGGGGGGAGGGGCTAGTTCACACTGAGTCGGGTGTCTGCCCTTCCAAGACAGATGATTAAATGCTGAGGTACAGTAACCAGGCTGGGATTGTCCCTGCATCTGCTCAGCTTGCCCTGATTAGCCCTAATCTAGAGGCACATGTTAATCCGGGCTTGTATTCTGGGTCATTGCAGCTGGTTAAGCACAGGAGGCCCTTCACATTCTGCTTTAAGGACTTAAGAGTTCTTTTTTCCCTCTGCAGGGAGACCCAACACAGTCTTCCTGTTCACGCTCTTTGGCCTGTGGGTGGCACTCCTCAGAGCTCACACCACCCTGGAGAAGGAATGCTGGCAGTGTTCATTTTCATAAACAAGAAGCAAGCCCCATTGGAAGAACCCTGGGCTCACAGGAAGGCACAGATTTGAACAATGCCTTCAAGCACAACATTCAGTTTATAAATGCAATCCATCCTTTTCTTAAACTCAAAAATACACATAGAAAGTTTATTAAGACAGCAACAGCAATCCAGCTGCTCGGCAAGGTACACACCTGTAACCCCAGCACTGGGAGGCTAAGGTAATACGGTGGTGAGATCGAAGCCAACTTGGGTTGTATAGCAAGTCTCGGTCAGAAAATACCAAACAACAAATATCTCTCCTCCTGCAAACATAGCCAGATAGGTTGATGTATGCTTATAGACTTAGCATGTGAGAGGTTGAGGCAGGAAGCTTGCTTGAACCTCTGAGTTCAAGACCAGCCTAGGCAACATAGCAAGTCTCCATCTAAAAAACAAACAAAACCCCCAATCCCAAACAAACAAAACTTCCAAAATGCAGGCAGAGTGATTTCCCCCCTAATAACCCCAAACCCAAACAATCAAAACTTCTAAAATACAGGCTGAGTGATTTCCCCCTAATAAGTTTATGATGAAGCCAAGTGTTCTGGCCTTAGATCTGAGGGCCTTTCCATGCCCCAGCATGCCCTTGACGACCTAACCCTTAGGCCAGTGGGACCAAGAAAGGAGAGAATGATCCTCTAGGCTCACTGCTCTTGCTCTTCACACTTCCTCGTCCGTTATGCAGGAAAAAAGAGTGAAAGTTCCCAGGACAGGAATCTTTATGTCAACCAGCAGCCATTGCCATTTCTCTGCAAATGACACCTGACCCCTGCTGTGCTTTGATTTTTTTTTTCTTTAAACGTGTTGGGTATCATTTTTGAACCCAAATGATTAAACATAATCCTCCCAGTCTTCCCTTTCCTCCTTACCTCAATAAATGGCAATTACATCCTTCCCGTTGCTCAGGCCCCAAACTCTGAAGTCATTCTTAACTTCACATTCAATTCATCAGCAAATCCTGTCAACTGTCCCTCCAAATATAAACCCGAACTTCATGTCTGGGGCTCCCTCCATGGCCAAACCTATCATCTCTTGCCTAGATGAATTTTGATTCATGATCACCCTGCTTCAGTTCCTTCAGAGGAGTCTTCCAGAATTTTTATACAAAGTGATGGATATGAGGACATGCTCTGAACTAAGATTTCCAGACTGCACCTTGCTCCATTTGTGCGTGTGTGTATGTGTGTGTTTATATGTATGGTATGTAACATCTTCTCTTTGAAAGTCCAATGCCCACTGAGGAGTATCAAACTGACAGCAGAACAGTCAGTTCATTAGGATAATCATTTCTTGCAAAGTGTTTTGTCTCTTTAAACAAGTTCCTTGCAGAGTGTGGTGACTCATGCTTGTAATCCAAACACTCAGGAGGTAAAGATTGCAATTCAAGGCAAGCTTGGGAAAAAATTAGCAAAACCCATCTCAATAAATAAGATGAGCAGTGATGGTATACTCCCAACTCTGAGGAAGGTACAGGAAGGAGGAGGATGGTCTGCGGACAGACTGGGCCAAAAACCCAGTCTCCCCCTCCCTCCCCCAACAACAACAAAAGACCAGGAACAGGGCTGAAGTGGCGCAGTATTTTGCATAGCAAGTGCAAGGGAAAATTCAAACATCAGTATTACAAAAAACTAAACAAAACAAACAAGAAAAGTAGTTCAATCCTCTATAGGAGAAGCTATTAACAGATGGGGTTTTGCTATGTTTCTTAAGCTGACCCCAAACTCCTGGGCTTAAGTGATCTTCTTCCTGCCTTAGCATCCTGAGTAAATAGAACCATAGGTACATGCCACCATGCCCAGCTGAGAATATATACTTTAACAGGCAGTTAAGGTTTTTGTTTTGTCAAGGGTTTGTAGGGTACAAACATTTGAAGTACTGGCAAACATGCTTTATTTACAGTTCCTAAAGGAGGAGGTACCACCTCATTGTGAGGTGTTGGGCTTGGTATATACAATAGCGATGAATGGAATAACAAGGCTTTTACAACCTGGAGTTGGGGCTTAGTCAGGTGAAAAACTATTCATATTTAGTAAGTTGCAGTTCATGGGAGGGACACAGTATTTTATAATTTTAAGGCAAACAAAAATAATTTGTACAGAATTCCCTTCCCAAGTCTGTACCTTCAAGTTTTCCAGAAATTTTAATTAAAAAAAAACAAACATGTCTTTTTGGCAGCTAATTGCTAAAGTTTATTTCTTTTTCAGTTGTGAAGGTGAATTGAATTTGAAGAAGATAATATCTCCGTCTTCAACAATGTAAGCTCTGCCTTCTTGTCTGTACTTCCCAGCAGTCTTGACTGCAATTTCAGAACTTTCCTCTTTAAGATCTTCGTCTTTCATTACTTCAGCCATAATGAATCCCTTTCCAAAATCTGTGTGAATCTTTCCTGCAGCCTGAGGAGCCTTCACCGCTTTCCTGATGTCCCATGCATGCACTTCATCTGGGCCTGCAGTGAAAAAGTATTCTAGTTGGAGTGCTGCAAACCCAGCCTTAATGATCTGTGCCAAAGCACTTCGTCATGCTCACTTTCAGACACTTTTGTCTCTCCTCAGCTCTCTCTCTCTTTTCTTTCTAGTACTGGGGTTTGATCTCAGGGCCTTCTACTTGTCAGGCAAGCACTATGCCACTTGAGCCATGCCCCCACCCCTTTTGGCTCTTTAGTTGTTTTTTAGGTGTCTGATCAGGACCTTCCTACCCACAACCTTCCACACAGCTGGGATCACAGATACCGTCCACCACACCCAGCTTATTGGTCAAAATGAGGTCTTACCAGCTTTTTGTGAGGGCTGGTCTTGAAATACAGTTCTACTTATCTTTACCTTCTTAAAAGTTAGGATCACAGGCACAGTTTACCACACATATCTTACTTTTTAGGCAGGTATTTTTAATTAAAAATTTTTTGTCAGTCATGGGACTTGAACTCAGGGCCTGCGTGCTGTCCTTGAGCCGTTTTGTGTTCAAGGCTAGCACTCTACCACTTTGAGCCACAGCTCTACCTCTTGTTTTCTGGTGGTTGGAGGTAAAGAGTCCATGGACTTTTCTGTCTGGGCTGGCTTTAAACCGCAATCCTCAGATCTAAGCCTCCTGAATAGCTATGATTATAGGCGTGAGCCACCAGCGCCTGGCTTAATTTTTTTTCTCTTTTGGCAGTACTGGAGTTTGCACTCAGGACATTGCATTTGCTAGGCAACTATTCTACCTCCTGAGCTACACATGCCCACAGCCCTCTCCTCTCTTCCTTCCTTTTTGAACATCACAATGTAGCCCAGGATGATTCTGAACTCTTGAGGCTTCTGTTTCAGTTTTCTAAGTGCTGGGATTTATAGACATGTACCACCATGTCTAGCTAGCCAAATCCGGAAATGCTTAGTTGAGGGAATATTCATGAATCTTTCACACCAATATACTACCTTACCATTCCATCACAGCCACTTCGGCCCCTCAATGTACCCTAAACACTACCTGTTCAGGCAGATCCTTCTGCCTACATTATTCCCTGTGGGTTTAAGTTCTACTCTTCTGATAATTCCTGCAGTTTTTCATGGGCTAATTTAAGCAGACAGATGAGTCCACCAGGTTTTCTCCCTTCTGTGATTTTATGGTTTCTCTACTATTTACTTGGCACCAGGCCTATACTGATCTGCTTCTAAGTGGCTTTTGCTTTTCTCTAATTTACTTAAATTGTTGGCATGACTAGGTCATTAAGTACCAAGTACCAAGCAGCCATAGTAGGCACTCAATAACTGAAATGACTTAGAATCAGTCACATTTCTCATGATTTTTGGAAACTGAACTATACTCCATCTAGCCTTGCCCTCTGCAGACCAAAGAGCCTTCAAGTTTTTTACTACACTCTAGAGAAAAACCTGCTTTCTGCATGATGTGCATGTGTGCGTGTGTGTGTGCTGGTCTTGGGGCTTGAATTCAGGGTCTGGGTACTGTCCTTGGCTTTTTTGCTCAAGGCTAGCTAGCGCTTTACCACTTGACCCATAGCTCTACTTCCACATTTTTTTTTTTTTTTGGTCCCTAATTGGAGATAAAAGTCTCACAGAGCTTATTGCCTGGGCTGGCTTCAAACTGTGATCCTCAGATCACAGCCTCCTGATAGCTAGGATTATAGGCACAGGCTACTGGCACCCAGCAATGACACATTCTTAAAGTGTTGTGTTGTACTTTAGGAACTGTTCATGGAAGGATGAAATAGGCCACTTTATTTCCATTAAACATTCCCAGAAAGACATATGTGTGAATCCCCCCACCCCCAGTCCTGGGGCTTGAATTCAGGGCCTGGTATTGTCCCTGAGCTTCTTTTTGCACAAGGCCAGTGCTCTACCACTTGAGCCACAGTGCCACTACCGACTTTTTCTGTTTATGTGGTACTGAGGAATCACACCCAGGGCTTCATGCATGCAAGGCAAGCACTCTACCACTGAGTCACATTCCCAGCCCTATGTGTGAATCTTGGTGTTGCCATTCTGACAGCTTGTAAACCTGTTTCAAGTGCAAAATGCTATGACTAATCTCATAGGGTTATTCAACTCAGGTAAAGCCTGGTACAGTTCTGGACATAAGAGTAGATTTACAGCAATTGTTAGTTGCTAAAGCTCTAAGGAGACAGACTAGAAGCAGAGTCAGCACATATCTTGTAGCAGTGAACTCCTACAGGAGCCATATTATTTGCCAAAGACCTCCAAAGACACGAAGTGCTCACAACTGGCACAGGAACTGTACAATAATGTCCAGTGCACTCATAAATAATCAATCCAGGCTGAAACGCTACTCAATATTAAGCATATTAAAAATATGACCAAAAGGTTGAGCACTTAGCTCTGTGTTAAAGTGCTTATCTAGTACATGCAAGGCCTGAGTTCAACCTCTAGCACTACAGAAAAATGGATAAATGATCAGAGATAGTATATGTCATCACTGTGACAAATCTCTCAACTCCTCCAGAAAGTAGCAGGACAAACATGGGCTAAGCAGAACCCAGGGCTGCAGGTTGGTCAGCTGCACCATGGCCTGCCCTCCCCCACCCCACAAGATAGGCCAGGGCACATGGCTGGTGGAAGAATGGGCCTTTCATTTGCCTCCCTAGCTAGGAAACCTTTGGGAATTGTTGTTTGCTGTAACTGAATCTTTCACCCCAAAGGCCTTCCAAGTTGGCCATGGAAATATCTTTAGTTGAGAGAAAAATATTGATGGTTGTGAGAGGAAAAATAGAGAGATGAACAAAAAACACAACAGTTGGTGCTTTAAGAAATAACTCTTAAAACCCAAAGCAAAATTGATGGTGTAATGGTTTCTGTAGTTTATTGAGATAAAAGCCAATTATATATGTCAGGAAAACTCCAGCTTTGTTGGGGAACCAATGAAGTCCATGGCTGGAAAGGATAATAAAGAAGGAATAAATGGCAGTCTTGGGCTTGGGCGCTGTCCCTGCGTTCTTCAGCTCAAGGCGAGTGCTCTACCACTAGAGCCACAGCACTACTTCCGGTTTTCTAGTGGTTTATTGGAGATAAGAGTCTCATGGACTTTCCTGCCCAGGCTGGTTTTGAACTGTGATCCTCAGATCTCAGCCTGAGTAGCTAGGATTACAGGTATGAGCACCCGGCTTAAATGCGCAGATTATATTATATAACTCATGAAGTTTTTATTTAGGGTAGTGGTGGACAATGCTGGAGTTTAAACTCAGTGTCTTACACTTTCTAGGCATGTGTTCTATCACCAAATCATGTCCCTAGCCCTTTTTAGTTAGCTATTTTTGAGATAAGGTCTAGCTTCCTGCTTACGTACACATCTAGACTGACCCTCCTATTTTCTTATTATGTTTCTATGGTGACAGGTCATGCCTAGCCTCTTTGGTTGAGATGGACTTTTGTAGACTTTTCTGTTCTGGCTGACCTGGAACTGCAATCCTCCCAATCTTAGCCTACATGGCATCAGTGCCTCATTTTTTACTTGTCAGGTAGTTATAGCTTTTTCTAAGGGTAATAGGAAGGAGGGAAGTCCTTTTTGAAAAAAATCATTTTTTTTAGTACTGGTCCTGGGGTTTGAACTCAGGGCCTGGGTACTGTCCCTGAGCATTTTCGCTCCAGATAGCACTCTATCATTTGAGCTACAGCTCCATTTCTGGCTTTTTGGTGGTTAACAGGAGATAGGAGTCTCACGGACTTTGCTTCTTAGGCTGGCTTTGAAACACAATCCTCAGATCTCAGCCTCCTGAGTAGCTAGGATTATAGGTGAGCCATTGGCATCCAGCTCTTTATTTTTTTTTTAAGATTTAAAAATCTTTGTCTCAGAGGTTTTATCTTTGTTGCTGTTGTTATTAATGTACTTATAATGTACTATGTGATTTTTTTCCCTCTTGAATGTTCTTCACTCACAGTATAACCTCTGTCTCCACTGTATTTGATTCTGGAGCCCTGTACTTTGTATATACATTTTTCTAATTTGGGGAGGGGAAGGGAAATAACAAAAAACTGAAATAGAATACAGGTTGACCCAATGTAATAGTGAGATGTACAAGACACTATGTTGAAAACAAACTTTACAACTTTGGGGGGAGGGAGAGAGGAGTCTGGGAGGTGGGAAGGGAAGGGATGGTAGGGGAAAAACAAAGGGGGGAGTAACAATGCTCTATAGGAAATGTACTCATTACCTTACTCATGTAACTGTAACCTCTCTGTACAGTATCCTTACAATAAAAAAATATAAAAATTTTTATATTTCTGATAGAAGGGATGACATTATCAGGATGTATTGTCCTCATAACCTGACTTCTAGAATGGAAGCCCCATTTTACAATCACTTAGTAAAAATATTATATTAAAATAAAATTTCCCACCTGCAAGCTTGGAAAAGTATTTACATCAGTAGCTGATGTCTAAGGAAAGCAAGTGTGATATGAAGAAAACTAGGCATACTAGTAGACAGTGGAAAAAGATAGGAAATCAGGTAAGAAAGCTAACTCAGTAGGCAGGTGGCAAATAGAGGTGGTAGCCTAAATATGGTTCAGATGGGAAGAAGAGAGATGTAGCCTAAATATGGTTCAAATGGGAAGAAGAAAGATGTAGAGCACAAAGGAGATGATAGGTCATGAAAAGTCCATTTCAAGCCAGAATGCAAGTCCAGGTAACTCTTAGGATAGTAAGACCAAGCTGGGCACCGGTGCCTCATGCATAATCCTAGCTACTGAGGAGGCTGGGATCTGAGGATCGCAGTTCAAAGCCAACCCAGGCAGGAAAGTTGGTGAGACTCATCTCCAATTAACCACTCGCAAACTGGAAGTAGTGCATGGTTCAAGTGGTAGAGTGCTAGCCTTGAGCTGAAGAGCTGAGGGACGGCACCCAGGCCAAGAGTTCAAGCCCCACGACCGACCCCCCCCCCAAAAAAAAAGGAAGGGGAGAAAGATAAAGCATTTCTCTTCTTGTACTTCTGAGTCATGATACCAAGGGAAACCAAGTTTCCCTTCTTGCCAACCTCAAGGCATGCTTAGAAAAGCCACTTCCTATAATAATGTTCCCAGCAGTGATTCTGTCTGGTTGGGGCAGGCCCATTCCTATCCTTTGCCTGATTTTTGCAGACCACCATGAAACTCCTCAAGCTAAATGTTTTTGCGAGTGTGGGGCTTGTCCCTGAGCCTCTTTGTGCTCAAGGGTGCTCTCTACAACTTGAGCCACAGGACCACTTCTGGCCTTTTCTGAGTAGTTTATTGGAGATAAGAGTCTCACGGACTGGACTTTTCTTTTTTCTTTTTGTCAGTTGTGGGACTTGAACTCTGGGCCTGGGCTCTATCCCTCAGCTCTTCAGCTCAAGGCTAGCACTGTACCACTTGAGCCAAAGAGCCACTTCCGGCTTTTTCTGCTTATGTGGTGTTGAGGAATCGAACCCAGGGCCTCATGCATGCAAGGCAAGCACTCTATCATTGAGCCACCTTCCCAGCCTAGGATTGGACTTTTCTGACTGCCTGGCTTTAAATTTAAACCATGATCCTCAGACCTCAGCATCCTGAGTATCTAGGATTATAGGCATGAGCCACTGACACCCAGAAAGCCAAATGTCAAAACAGAATGCATTTTGTTTTTGCTACCAGTCCTGGAGCTCAGCATTTTTTGCTCAAGGCAAGTGTTCTACCACTGGAACCACAGCACCACTTCCAGTTTTCTGGTGATTAATTGGAGATAAGAATCTCGCAGACTTTCCTACCTGGGCTGGCTTTGAACTGCAATCTTCAGATCTCAGCCTTCTGAGTAGCTAGGATTACAGGCATGAGCCACTGGTACCCGGCTAATTTTTGGGGTGGGAATGGGGAAGGGCATTTAATTGGAAATAAGAGTCTAACAGAAGTTCCTGTGCAGGCTGGCTTCAAACTACAATCTTCAGATCTTAGCCTCCTGAGTTGGTAAGGCATTTTTACTGTTGTAAATGTGTCTCAAAACACATTTTGGAGACAGAACTTCTTGGTATCCTCTTGAATTACTGGAGATGCTCAGGAACATTATGAAATCAAGAGATGTGTGCTTCAGGATTCAGAACTACTGGAGACTGAGCTCTCAGTGTGGGGCTGAGCTAGCTGACCTGGCCGGGAAGGCTTTCACAGAAAGCAACAGGGGACAGGCACTGCCACTAAAGCCGGTGGAATACCGTGGACTCTGAAGACACCTGATCCAAGTGCACAGAGATGTCAGGTAAATTCCCAGAATGACACTCGAGGCTTTCAAAGCCCATAGAACAGTGAGCATATACAGCTGACAAGACCCATTACTTTCAAATAGGAAGTGAGTGTAGATGATACAGAGCTCACAAGCCACAGAGCTGTTGGAGGGTCTGTAGTAGTGAAATGCAAGAATGAGTAGTGGCAGGTCCACGCAAGGGTTAACCAGACTCAGGGACAGAGATTTCTGATACTGTGATTTTCAAACACTTTATTATGGGAAGTTTCAAATAGGCACAAAAGGAGCAAGAATGGTACCAGGAACTTGCCTGTGCCTGCCACCAAACCGTGCTCCTCCATCTGAGTGCACAGACGAGATTGGGAAGGAAGTTTCCAAAGATACACTCTTGTTTTTTTGTTTTTCAGCTTCTTACTTTGTATAATTGTTCTCATAATCCTATTTTTAAAAATATGGAATGCTCCATGAATTTGCATGTCATCCTTGCTCAGGGGCTATGTTCGTCTTCTCGATATCATTTCAGTTTTAGTGTACGTGCTGCTGAAGCTTACACTGCATAATCTTGTAGAGCAGCATTTCTCAAAAGATGGACACTCTCAAACCTTTCTTTCTTCTTCTTTTTCTTCTTTTTTTTGAACTCTGGGCCTGGGCACTGTCCTTCAGCTCTTCAGCTCAAGGCTAGCACTCTACCACTTGAGCCACAGCACCACTTCCAGTTTTCTGGTGGTTTATTGGAGATAAGAGTTTCACAGCCTTTCCTGCCTGGGCTGGCTTTGAACCTCGATCAGGTCTCAGCCTCCTGAGTAGCTAGGATTACAGGCGTGAGCTACCGGCGCCTGACTACTCTCTAACCTTTCTAAGAATACATGAAGGGTAGGATTACATTACTATAGATAGTGAGATACCTGAAGAAGGCAGACTGTGAAGGGGAAATAAACAGATAGTTATGGAGTTTGATAGTCACACAGAAAAAAAAAATCTATCTCAGTGAGTCTTCATTCCCCATCTCCCCTCCAAATCAGTCAATTTTCTTAGGCATTAATTCTCAGGGTTGAAAAGATTCAGCAGTGCCTGAGATACTCCTCCCCCCTCCCCTGAAAGCCACGGTAACAATGTTATGGTCAGGAGTACACAATGCAGAGGCTCATGTATGGGCCCTTCTTTGGTGGTATCTGAATGACTGTTCATGCCTGAGTTTCTTGTAAGAAAGGAAGTAGCTGAAAAGCAGGTAAGCTGCCAGCACTGTGCTAACTCCAGCGATGTTTGCTTTCTTCACGCTGATGTGCTTGCTGTAATACCAGTAGTAAGCTTTCTGAAATGCTCCAATGGTGCCTTAAGGAGTAAAAGCCCACATCAATGTCCAGCTTAGCAGCTCACCTAGTCCAGCGTCCATGAGATTTCTCTCCTTCACTGGTTTGACTGATGCCATGTTGGAGTCCTGGTGTTGGCTGAGCCCAGTAACTTCATCTTGATCAAGTATTTAGTCCCCCTTTCTTATCTGAACTGTACTTGACATAGGCAAATAGTTACTGGGATAAGTTCTTTATAAAAGAATCCCAGCTAATCAATAAAAAAAGGAGTAATAACACTAGAAATAACCAACTATCAATGGTTACGAAAGCTTTTTGGTGACCAGATGATGGGGGCTGCACCGGAGGGAATCACATCATACATGCAGGAAACAGAGCCTGGAATGGCCGCTTCGGAGTAACTCCACCCTCAGCTGCTTCCTTCTCTCCCCAAAGATGAACCCACCTGCAAACTTCTTGCCAGGATCCACTTGCAACCTCCATAGTCTGCCATAAACAGGCCTGACAAGAACACAGAACTGTTAAGAAGCACTGGGCAAGATGGGTCACTAAAACCTGCTGCGTCTCTGTAGCTCCCCACATATCCCGGGGCATATATCTCTGATGTCCACCTATGAGCGTGTTACAAACCCTTCAGTGCACATGCCAGCTTACTGTGTGCTAAGGGTGAATTTTTTTTTTTTTTGTTTCTCTTTAACTCTCTCCTAACTGGTACTTACAATGTGATTTTCTTGTAGCAGCTTTACCTTCCTAATTATGTCTTTCTTAAGCTAATATGAAAACTAATTTGTATTTCCTAAGTACTTAGCAGCTGGAGGAGATAGTTGAGGCTTACACTAGCTTGCTTAGAGGAACTGTTCAAGGATTAAAAATGTGTCACAAGTAATCTGCATGAAGGATAATCTGTATATGACAACTAAGAGTTGGTTATATCTGTATTTATAAAACCCACAGGCTATTCCTGTCTCTTAGGGTTATTATAAGCCTAAGCAACATTACAATTACATGATTCATACATTCTTTCTTGGCCCCCAATTCACATGGTCTCTTGTCAGCCAGAGGCTGTTTAATGAGAAAAGAACTGTCTAGTCTATTCCAATAGTAATGCTGAGAAGGCCAAGAGGGCTAGCTGAAAACAGATATTCCTAAAATTAAATGTTTCCCTTACTTGTTTTCACTCACTAGTTTTTTGAAAGAGGGATGAACAGGGAAAGGACATGATATTCTTTTTTTTTTTTTTGGGGGGGGGTCCGGTCGTGGGCCTGAACTCTTGGCCTGGGCGCTGTCCCTCAGCTCTTCAGCTCAAGGCTAGCACTCTACCTCTTGAGCCACAGCACCATTTCTGGCTTTTTTCTGCTTATGTGGTGCTAAGGAATTGAACCCAGGGCCTCATGCATGCAAGGCAAGTGCTCTACCACTGAGATACCTTCCCCAGGACATGATATTCTTGGGAGAAAAATATGGATACAAAAGGATTAAGAATATAATCTAGGCAACATGGCTGCAAGGAACTGTTCCAGAAGTATTCAGGCAAAATTTTTCATCAATACTGAAATAGAAACTCCAAGGCTTCCTGCAGTAGTCATGACACTGGCGGAGGTTCAATCAGCGATGTGCAGTTGCCTCCCTGCGACAAGGGCCATGTCAACAGTGTGTGTGGCTAGCATGGTGGCTACAGAGTGCATGGTGGCTACAGAAAAGCAGCTAGTGTGATTGAGAAACAAAACCTTTAGTTTTATGTGATTTCAATTAATTTAAGTTTAAATCACTAGACTATAGCTCAAAAACCTTTCTAGAACTTCCACAGTGCTAACTCTACATCATAAATGTACAATGTGCGTGTGTGCATGCAGGAGAGAGAGAAAGAGGGGGGGGGAGAGAGAGAGAGAGAGAGTGTGATGCACATAGTTTAACACTACTATGAAATATCTTTGGTGGAAACTCAATATGAAACCAGATGCTTTGTAGTTGCCTGTAATATTTCCTGGGCATTTCCCTTATTTATAACACAGGTTCTTTCCTTTTCTGCTCTACTCTATTAACTTATTTCAATGATCTCTAGCTTCATAGGCCATCTATGAGTAAATGTATTAGCATTTAAGAAGAATCACTGTAGAAGTATATTATAGTGCTTTGAGAGGTACAGAGAGATGGGGCTGTGCAAAGTCACAAAGATTGCTGGATGCCTCTTTACGGAGCCAATCTGATAGCAAGGCTTTTGTAGTTTTGCTCCAAACGGTGTCTCAGTTTCCATATTTAGGCCCCCTTCAATGATTCTCAGACTCAAATACTGGCTTAAAACAGCAAAGATTTTTGTGTGTGTGTGTGTTTTTTTTTAATCAATTTCACTTCAAAAACTCATTAGGCTCTGAAAAATCTCTAAATTGGGGCTCTTCTAATAATGAAGATTTGGTGTAATTATAATGTCACAGGCAATTGTGCTGACAGAAGAAAACCAACATGACTCCTTGCTGGGCCTTTGCTCTGCTTCTGACTAACGGGAGGAGAAAAGAGGCTTTGTCAGGAGCAGATGTGCAGTGGGAGGCCCCGGGAAAGCAGATCTGCTGAATGAAGCAGGTGCCACTCAGGCATTTACCTCACTGACTCCAACCATAACCTCCCCTTCATTTGATATCCTGCTTCTGCCAGGCTGCTACTGGATTGTGCACATTTGCTCTTTCTTAAGCAAATGGTAGAGCTGAGCACAGGGAAGTGAATCCCTGTATTTACATGAGTAACCTGAGAGCCTCAGGGCCCCAAACCATCCAGGCTGCGATGTGCAAGCTATTAGAGTTAATAACAGTGTGCTGACATTCCTTCAAAATCCTAATAGAAGCATAAATAAAAAGTGGAAAGTCCCCTTTATGCAAAAACTTTAAATTCTTCATTCTGTAAGAATTTGTCCTGTTGGGATGTTCTGACTCTTGTGTGAACAGCTGCTATTGGACCTTTAACAGGCTCACTTAAAACCTTCTTTTTCTTCCATCTACTAAATAGAAATAGTGCCAACTGAACTTGCCCAGAATGGCTTTGGATTTGGAATCCAAAAAAAAAAAAAAAATCCCTTTGCAGAATATTGCCTTTAATGACAGACACTGAAGTTCTACTTTGATTACAAGGTGGTGGAATTATCTAAGAGACTCGGAGATCAGATGGCCTAAGGGGAAGGCACCTTGGCTTTGAGAACAGTGGGGTGGAAGGATCGTGGTCAGTGGTGTCCATCTGTTAGTTGGAAGGGACATTCTGGAAATCTCTTCGGGAGTCCTGACCTCAGTCCTCTTCTGCCTAGAATGTGCCTAGCTCAGGTTGGTGCCTATTTCACAGAATGTTTCCCTAAGCTGAGAAGAGCTGTCACATCACAAGAGTAAACGAAGGTATGTCAAAGCCTGGTAATGTGGTAATTTCCATTCTGGCCTTAGAAGAGCCAAATGGAGGCATCAAGCCTTCTATGCAGATAGCCTCTAAAAGCTGTGTCTCAGATAGATACTCAGAAGAGAGATTAAGGGCTAGTGGCTTAACTTTAGTCCTATAGACATTAAGTCTTCAATAGCAGAGCCTAGATTAGCAATTCCTGGTACACAAATAATGACAAATAAGGGCTAACTAATATATAAAGACAGGGAGGATAACACATCTCTGAAAGGAGAAAGCTAGCTAAACCCACACTGCAGGACAAGAGACAAAAACTGAAGAACCCTGCCAGTAGGACCCTTCCAGTTGCGGGGCTATGTCTGAGGAGTGATAGAAAAGGCCAGATAAGGGGCTGGGAAGGTGGCTCAGTGGTAGAGTGCTTGCCTTGCATGCCCGAGGCCCTGGGTTCGATTCCATAGCACCACATAAGCAAAAAGAAAAAAAAGCCGGAAGTGGTGCTGTGGCTCAAGTAGTAGAGCGCTAGCCTTGACCTGAAGAGCTGAGGGACAGCGCCCAGGCCCAGAGTTCAGGCCCCATGACTGGACCCCCTCCCCGCCTCCCCCCCCCAAAAAAAAAGGCCAGATAATTCTAGAGAAGTAAACTTCAGTATGCCTGGGGAACATTTCACGTCCACCACAGGTTTCCTCAAATAGAGACCCACAGTGTGATGTTCACTAACTCTTCCCCTAAGTAAGGCACAGGTCCTGAGAATGTATTTCAGAAATGCCCTTTCTTTCTTTTTTATTTTTGCTGTTTGTGGAGCCTGAACTCTGGGCCTGGGCGCTGTCCCTCAGCTCTTCAACTCAAAGCTAGCACTCTACCACTTGAGCCACACTGCCACTTCCTGCTTTTTCTGCTTATGTGGTACTGAGGAATTGAACCCAGGGCCTCATGCATGCAAGGCAAGCACTCTACCACTGAGCCACCTTCCCAGTCCCCTGTTTCTTTTGTTTTTGTGTTGACCTCATGCTTTTATTTGGCTTGCTGGCTCATGGCTGGTACTCCATGCTTCCGGTCTGGGGGGGGGGGGTCTGGTCATGGGGCCTGAACTCTGGGCCTCGGCGCTGTCCCTCAGCTCTTCAGGTCAAGGCTAGCGCTCTACCACTTGAGCCACAGCGCCACTTCCGGCTTTTTTCTTTTTGCTTATGTGGTGCTGAGGAATCGAACCCAGGGCCTCAGGAATGCAAGGCAAGCACTCTACCACTGAGCCACCTCCCCAGCCCAGTCTCAAGGACTTTTTTCTGCCCTGATTGGCTTTGAACTGTGATCTGTCTCCTGAATAGCTAGGATTACAGGTATGAGCCACCCACCAGGCTAGAATTTTTAATAATGATAATGGAAGGAACCAACAGAAATAATAGTAGTGAAGGTAGACAGCAGTTATGGCATGCTTAGCTTCCCAGGCCCTAAAGAGTAGCACCAAATCATCTCTGCCTCCCAGTTATGGCCACCATGACACCTTGCTGGATGGAAGAGACTTGGTGGGGAGGGTAGGAAAATTGCCACTTCTGAGAGCTCTTCTGGAAGGCACTTTAGACTTCAGGAAGTTATTAAAGGAGGAAAGAAGGACAAACTTCAGCAGTGACAAATTACCACGGAGCTGCCTCTTTCTTCCTTCAGTGCCATGAGATGGTAGAGAACTGTACAGCTCTTTGGGTATTCCAGATTTGAGAGCCCATCACACAGCTTCAGCAGCTGTGTTTCACTGTGAAATTTGAAATTCATCCAAGAGCAAAGTTTCCTTTCAGCTTTGTGACCCACCAGACTTAGATAATTTAATCTTTTGGTGGCTGTTATAAATCTATTAGGGCACCTGGCTACAGATACCTTTACTTATAAAAAAGAAACTTGCACTTGTGTGGAGTAAGTGGGAAATGCAAGTGGCCTGCACCATGAATAAGTACACTAGGAAGTGGGTCTAGGTGTCGCCACTGCCTCCTGCCTCAGGTTTTCTAGCTCAGGGCTCTTGCAGTGTATAAAAATAGGACAGTTCTTCTTGCAAGCCTCCTGCCCGGCTGTTCACTGGCTGCGGATTACTGCAGTCACATGGGTGGCTTCTTTTTTTTTTTGGTAATGCAAAGCCATGCTGTCTATGAGCTGAGAAGGTCACTAGGAGACAAAGCTCATGAAGGACTCATGTGGCTGCCTGCCCCCCTTGTGTATGAAGGGGGCACAACCTGCTCGAAATAAATCACAGTATTTTTGCTATAGCTATTAATCAACACTATCCAAAAGAACTTTCTGCAAAGATGGTAATCTCCTCGCTGTGCAATCCACTACAGAAACCACTAGGCTCATGTGCCTATTTCAATATGAATACATTATAATGAAATAACACCTCAGATCATATGTACCTGCTCACAATTTCAAAAATGATTAATGTGATTGAATGACTTTACATTGTTTAATTTTAATTTACCTACATTTGAATCCAAATAGCCACAAGTAGCTCATGGCTACTATACTGACAGCTGCATGCAGTTCTATTTATACATTCTCCTAAGCTCAAGCAATACTCCCAACTCAGCTTTCCAAGTAGAAGGGACTACAGGTGTGTGCACACTTTTTTTTTTAAATGTGGTACTGGGGTTTGAGTCCAGAGCTTCACTCTTATTTGGCAGGCACTTTGCTACTGAATTATACTTCTAGCCCTTTTCACAGTTATTTATTTATTACACAGTCCTGGGACTTGAACTCAGGGCTTGGGCACTGTCCCTGAGCTTCTTTTGTTAAAGGCTAGTACTCTAACACTTAAATAATAGCTCTACTTCTGGCTTTTTGGTGGTTAACTGGAGATAAAAGTCTTATACACATTCCTGTCCAGCTGGCTTTGAACCATAATCCTCAGATCTCAGCCTCCTGAGTAGCTAGTATTACAGGCATGAGCCACCGGTGCCTGGCCATATTTTTGCCCTATTTTTGAAATATGGTCTTGCTCTTTGCCTAGATCTGTTCCAAACCACAATCCTCCTATTATTTTATGTTTTCCATCATAGCTGGATGATAGAGGTATAACACCATGCCCAGCTTCCTTCACTGAGGAGTTCTCACCAAGAACCATTATTCTTCTTCCGATCACAGCCTCCTCCAAAGCTGACAGACATGCCCAGATACTGATTGTGAAGGGGGATGGAAGGGGGGGGGAGTTCCTTACAACTCACTCAGTCTTCCAAGTAGCTAAGTTTATAAGTATGACTACAATACCTGGTTTACATCAGATTTTGACAGTGTGTTTTAGATCTTAGGTATTTGTCTCTAAGATTTACCATTACTTTTCAACTTCTAAAGTGGGTAAAATAAAGCCATTGTTTCCTAAAGTAACCTTGCAAAATAGTCACCATACCAAGTGGCAGTTTAAACTAGAAGAATAATGAAAACCATAATTTTTACTTGTTTTATACTTTGTTTACTTCCCAGATGGCAAGAGGCCGTGAAGGGGAAAGAAGAGAGCCACACTGGACAGAGAAAAGAGCACTGGAGATGAGGGTTGGGTTGCCAGTTTCACCATTAATTTGCTAACAGAACCTGACCAACCACAGCTCTAGCTGCTTCTGTACAACAAGTCTTGTGAGGTATGTTCCATCCATTACTGGGGAATGTAGAAAGATGAAGATATAGTGAGGTCATTTGAAAGGGGAAGACTGAGGTGGCAGTAAGTTAAAAAAAATCAATTAGCAGAAAAAGAAAGGAAAAAGATAAAGCTCTTCACTGGTTATCCTCAGTGCTTAGAGTCAGGCAAAAATATAGAGCAAAACAGAAATAGCTTTTTTTCTAGTAAGACATCTACCAATGTGTTTCTAGAATAAAAACTATTCATTTTAAGAGAACAGTTGACTCAAATGGGGAAAACCCAGTGAGCAAATAAAGCCTATTTCCTGAGCCACAGGTCACCAAGCATCTCATCGTCCCCAGGCTGCTGCAATACAATGCTGAGGTCTCTTGGCAGCAGCTGGTTCTAGGCTTAGCTTGAATAGCTTCAAGAAGTTCTGTACATCTAACTTGTGTGTGTGTATGTGTGTGTGTGTGTGTGCGTGTGTGTGTGTGTGTATGTGTCTTGAACTCAGGGCCTAGGCACTGACCCTGAGCTAATTTGCTCAAGGCTAGTGCTCTACCTCTTGAACCACAACTGACACTCCTGGCCTTTTTTTTGTTTTGTAGTTAATTGGAGAAAAAAAGTCTCATGGAAGTGGCACTGCGGCTCAAGTGGTAGAGTGCTCACCTTGAGCTGAAGAGCTGAGGGACAGTGCCCAGGCCCAGAGTTCAAGCCCCATGACTGA